>NC_141149.1:6816880-7137713 GCF_053477565.2 Lygodium microphyllum | reverse complement strand
GTGCTATAGAATATGAAGGACAACTAGATGGGCTATGGGTATAGGCACTAATGCATTTTATATAACCATTTTTCAATCTATTTCCCATTTTTATTTCTGTATAAGACAAACTTCTATGTGCACTCTTATCATGTCATTGGCACTCTATGTTTGTTCCAAACTACTTGGGATTGGGGGAAATCCCAAAATAGGTGCTTGGTACATTCCTTGTTATTCCTACACGATATGCATCATGAAGGTACCTTAACAATCTTGGAGATCCTAGCTCTAATAAGTAGCCTATTGATTGTCATGTGTCACTATATCAGTGCATTTGATTTGTTTGACTTCACAGCCCACTGCACCTTTTGAGCTCTCTTTCTTCATGTTGATGGTCTAGTGTGCAGGAATTCCTTCCTCCATTCTACCTAGGTCTTCATAGCCAATTGGGTGGACGGGCCTTTAATATCCCTTTATTTCTTGCAATAAATATCTAGGATATGAAAAAATTACATTGGCAAGTTTACACCTTGATAAATTTGCAAGTTTCCTATGTTACCATAATAGAATCTTCGCAATATTGCATCGCATTAAAAGTTCTACACATAATGTGATTAGTACATAAAACTATGTTTGGTGTAAACAATAGCTATATGAAATGGTTTTTCTATCACTGCCTACACATGAAAAGTGTCTTTGAAATGCAAAGCATGCAAGAGGAGATTGAGACGTAAGTTACATTAATAGTTGTCCAAGACTTAGTAACATAGGTTCGGGTCCAACACATTAGCATAAGATGGTTTTAAGAAGTGTTACTTAGCTTATTATGATAATGAATATTTTCTATGACTTATAAGTTATAAGATTTATTTGTTAAGTAAACACTTATTTTACTAGTTATAGATGCCTTTATATTTATCTAATAAAATTAAAATCCTAGTTTAAATCCAAAACTCCCTACGTGGTAACTAGAAAAGTACATGCATTTGCTAGATACTAGTTTATTTACTAGTTCTAACTTCATATTTATATAGTAAAATTAAAAACCTAGTTGAGATATACAATTCCCTACAAATTTTATACATTTACTAGATGTGAGTCTTTTTACTATCTAGTTTAGTTGAGTGTCTAAAGTTCCTTGTGTGGTCATATGCGTTTGATATCAGCAGCACACTTAGGCTTCCTTCAGCTTCATTCGTGGTCGGTGGGCACTGCTTCGTTGGGTTCACCATCTTCTTCTTCTCTGTCGTCATTACCATCGTCATTGTCATCATCGCCGTCGTCGTTGACATCTTCTTCTTCTTATTGCATCCAGTGGTAGGCAATGAAGGTTTGCGGCCAGAGACCAGCGATTTGCTATGGACTTCTCCTCCTCGTCCAGCTTCTAGCTGTTGCATGCAATACAATATGGGTAACATCAAGCATAGTTCATGTACAGATCACACGTGACACGTGCTTGCATTAGGCTCTCTCCTAACCGGCCGTCTTTTTTCTTTGAGGTTTCAAGGTGGTCTTGTGAGTTGGAGTTGCTCTCCCACGTTTACTCCCACCTATTGCACACGATGTGTAGGGTACATCATGTGAACGACAAACCACCTGACTGACTGTATATATGTACTTAGTGCATTCATCGTATCTAGTGCTAGATTGGCCTTTGGTATCAACCCACCAATGTGCTTTTGTTACTTTATAAAATTTAAAATGTGATGGAAAGTTTGTCCAAGTCGGCTATGGTGTTCATCACTTTGATTTGAGATGCTAGAATTCCTATACAGTGTGATCTAGAACACATTTAGAAACTCCTAAGAGTTGACAGAGAAAACACATACTAAAGTAAGCAAAAATACCTTGAGACTCTCTAACTATTTGGGTGATGTAGTGAAAACATTTGCAAAAGTCGCAGTAGTGAAGTTGAAAAAAGCAATAATCACGAAGAACTTGCTTAAGGAACTTGTAGGACAAATGAAACACATGGGTTAGTTACAATACATGATAGGAGACTATGGAAACAAACATTCACTAGGGCATTTAAGCCTTTCCATGTTGAGGTCATCCTTATATGCCTTTCGTCCTATAAACCTTTTACATTCTTGAACCCCACATAGAAAGTGGGGGGCCATTCCCTTAGTTTACAAGTTTTTTCACCAAGCACAAATGCGAGGATCCTAGGACCATCACATAACTACCTTATATGCTCGATCCCTTTTCTTAAAATACAATATCGACATGAGACAAAACATTTTGCTCCAAATTTGACTTTTTGATCTTCCTTCTTCAAATGCCATTACAATATATGAAGGCTACACCATCAAAACCTTTGACCTGAATAGAAGCAAAAATACATCATAATATGTCAAGTCTTCCACTAATGTATTAGTTAAAATGATCCTTGTGGCAAGGATATGTTGGAATGTTTGTCAAACCAATTGTGGAAGCAACTATAAGAATTTGCATTGTTGTGTAGTGATATGTAAATTATGATAAATATGAAATAGTCTTTGGGAGTATATATGGTCTCTCTCTGTCTCTCTCTCTCCCTCTCTCTCTCTCGACTTTACATATCTTCTCTCTCTACATCTCAACATGGTATTAGAGCTATCACGATCACAACCAATTCCTTGAAGAAGACAATCAAGAAGTATACCTATGTAGTATCTCTTCTATTCTTGATTCATGTTCTTTTTATGCTTAAATTTGATATATTGTAAATGTTATGGGAATCTTATATTATGAATTTTAAGCATAGAATAAGTTCACTCAATCATCATCGATTATCATTTAGATTACAGATATGTTGAATTGTAGATATGCATTGCTTGGACACCCTAAAAGTTTATATTTAGGAAACTCTTAAGAAAATGCTTTTCTCAAGAAAACCAATTTTTATGATGTGTTAGGACTCACAAGCTTTCTTCCTTGCAAATCCTTGCTCAATCTGGAGTTCTATGTCAAAATTTATGTTAGTTAAGGTAAATTGGACTTGAAACAAGAAAACAAACAAGACAATAGCTTTTCATGTAGACTTCTACAACACAAGTTTCATTACGATTACTCACTCTTGCATTTCTATGTTTTTGCCAAAATTAGCCAAATCATCATCTATTCTTGGCTAAAAAGTAAAGCAACAATGCTTTATTCTTTCCCATGTTTCGTCTATCTTGGGTCTCTTTCTTTTGGAGTATGCTTTTTGAACTAAACGTTTTTCTTTATAGCATAGCTTTTGCGTATGACTTGTTGTGATGCACTTTCATTGTCATTTCATATATGGTATGCAGATTCTATGATCTCATATTGTACGTATTCTCTCAACCAGCTATGTCAAATTATATAATTATCAACGGACTTCCTTCCCCAGACAATGTTCCATCTCTCATTTCCAAGGACAAGGATTCCTTGGGTGGAAAGTAAATATGCTACTAATTCTTGAAGGTGATGACTTGCATGATATTCTTCTTGGTAATTATGAATGTCTGCCTCAACCAATTGATCAAGCTCGTGATAATACCCTTGTAACTGAAGAACCTATCTTTGAAGAATGGCAATTTCTTATAATTAGTGGGTCAGACACAACAAAGCATCCCATTGGTATATTCTTTCTACTCTCTTCAAGAAATCTTTCAACCTCACAAGCTATATGGGAGTATTTGATAGCAAATTTTGAAAATAAATCTAATATAAAAATACTTTGTCTTCCTAGTTAGGTCAGTAAGTTACAATACAATACCAGAACTTCTATGACAACACATATCAACTCATTCAAGAACATTATCAATTACCTTGATGTTGAGGATGCCATTCCACGAAAGCAATTGGTAACATAGCTCCTTAACACTGCACGGATCTTGTTTATGATAATATTTTTACCATATTGTCTAATAAATATGGGATTAATTTTGATCAAGCTTGTATATCTTTGATTGAATATTCACAACGACATGAACGACGACACACAAATTAAGAAATAGTTATGACCTCACAAGGGGACACATAGTCAAAACAAATCGATCAAGCTTTACTTGCTTGAAGGCATACCTTTCCATGCTATACACATAGGAGTTGCCATGGTGGTAACTTCTCTCGTCTCAAGTACATTGCTCTTATTGCAATAGAAATGGTCTGGCAAAACAATATGATGAAGAACATGGTATTACAAATAAACAACCATATTTATCTAGAGATTATTCTCCTTGTGACTATTGCAAAAAGAGTGATCATCCAACCCATCTATGTTTCAAGAGGCCTTTTGATTCAGATCGTAATAGAGCATATACTGCTACATATGACAACACTACTGAAGAAGCAAATTGTGTGAGTTATTCTATCTCTCGAGAAAGGATACTTCATGTTTGTGATGGATCTCTTTTTATTATTGATTCTAGTGCTACAAGAAACATGATTGGCCATATTGGATTCCAATTTGAGAATGGATCGTCATTGATAAGATGGTTTAAGGCCTATAGGTGGTTGGGGTGTGACTCGACTCAACTGCTTAGCTATGGTTACCTCCGTTATGAGGTGGTCATTGGAGTGCTTATTATTTGTCGCATGTGATTGAGCTTGTGGTTCAAGGGACGTGTGGTTCTCTGTTTGTATAGTGGGTGGTGCACTGGAGGTATTACGGCAAGGCCTATCGGTGTAGTGGTTTGGCAAAATTTTGGGCAATAGACCCATTAAGTGTTTATGATTTGAGCATCTTTTTTTTCGCTCTGCTTTTTACCTCCTACTGCTTACGAGTACATGTATGTTGGTTGGAAGGTTCCAATGGATAGGCAAGTGTGCCATTCGTAGATTTAGGCACCCACACCAAGGAGTTGATGTCATAGAAACCTGGGCGCACAATAGGGCTTTTGGCACCCATCATAGTTTGGTCCTTTGCCTATTCTTGTTAAGGCCAATTTTTCTTTTAGGTCTAGTGTTTGGGGTACGAGAGCCATGAAATCTTGTGAATGTGCCCTGGATAGACTGCGATTTGCTTTTGGGAATCCACTTAGTTATTTAGATTGTAGCTTTGGTCGGGCTTTCTAAGTATTGAAAAAAATTCACATTGGATGTCTGTGCAGGTTCACTACATCCCTCGGGATTGGCACTAGGTTTAACTACCGGTGGCAGTGTGGGCTTTGGCAAAGCCACAATAACCTTGCTGGAAGTCATGAATATTCTAACATTGCCTATGGCAAGGTGAATGCGCTGAGAGTCATAGTCAATATTGCGGTGAGCCTATTTCTTGAAAGCACAACCCAAAAGTGATTCCTTGCCAACACCTTTTTTTTAGGTAGTATATAAAAGATGATTGGAAGGATCTCAGTCTTAATAGAAATCATTACCTTGCACTTTCCTAGTAGTGGATAGGACTACCCCCCAAATGGGCTGGGTTTGACATTAATCAGTTGCACTTGGGACTGACCAATGAGGGTCTAATGATCATATGTGAGGATGTTGTTGTCAGCTCCCTTGTTGATTAATGCATCAAATGTATGTGTCTTTTGGGCATTTACTGTTATGTGTAAGTAAGTTGGTGCTATTGTTTCTTCATCCTTATCCTCTATGCTTGTGATAGTTGCCACTTTAACATTCATGGGTAGTATTATCATTGGAAGCTCATGTAGTGGGTGATAGAGGCTAGTACTTCTTGATGCGACTGCCATTGAAAAAGCCTATACCCTCTCTTTCTAGGGTTTCATGCTCCACGTTGCCAATTATACAAATGTTATGAACTTTGAAATGTCCCAACCCCCTAAACTTTATCTTTTGTTTGTGACTCTTTACAGAGTACAATAACACTAAGTCTCCTTGTCCAAAGTCATATTTTTTGACATGCTAGTCAAACCAACTCTTGCATCATATCTTCTCATAGATTAGGGCATGAGTTGCAATGAGCCGAGTTTCAAATAGGTATTCTAGTTCTACTAGGCAATTTGTCCATGCTTCCTTGCCATCCCATGTTTGTTGGATTACTATTCTCAAGCTTGGAACAAATAACTCTACTATTAAGCTTGCTTTAGTTCCATAGGTCAGCTTGAATAGTGTTTGTTCCTACGGTCGTTTTGTAGGCTGTCCTATAAGGTCATAATGTTGCCATTAGCTTATTGTCCCAATCACTTTGGGAGGCAGAGACCACCTTAATTAGGATGGTCATTAGGATTTTATTTGTGGCTTTAGCTTGACTATTGGCTTGAGGGTAATACGGTTAGGATTTTCGATGGATTATCAAGAAGGTGGATAACAAGTGGGAAATCATTGCATTGATGAAGTGTGTGCCTTGATCATTGACTAATTCTATGGGACATCCAAACCGTGAGATCACTTGCTCCCAAAGAAATTTGGCAATGGTCCTAGTGTCATTTTTTCGAGTTGCTCGAGCTTTAGTCCACTTGGTGAGATAGTTTGTGGCTATGATTATGTACCTCGATTGTGAGTGTTGTGCTATAGGGCCAATTGGACTGATGAAATAAAACCCCATTTTTCAAATGGTTGGCATGCTACCGCTGGGGTAAAATCTATCTTATCCTTATGAATAGGGACTTTGGTCTGTTGACACTCATCATAGTGCTTCATAAACTTAGCTTCATTGAGGAATAGTGTAGACCACCACAATTGAGACTGGAGCACCTTACATGCTGTAGTATCCCCATTGAAATGTCCTCTAGCAATTCTGCTAAGAGCTTCTACAAGCACATCATGCATCTCATGCTCATAGACACATCTCCTCAACAATCCATCCTATCCTATTCGATAGAGTTGGATGGCAATCAATTGTAGGGTTGAATCTTTAAAATGAGACGTTTTAGCCTAGCCTTCTCAATTAGACGTTCAGGTAATGCATGTTCTAGGATGTGGACTATGTCATCTACCCAATAAGGTGTAAGGTCTATTCTAAACAAATCTCTTTCACTAGACATTCTAAATAGATGTGCATTAGGTAAGTCGTCTACAATGCCTTACCCAGCTACTTTTGGTTATGCGAGACATATGGTCTACCATGTAATGTTTTTTGCCCTTATGTACTACCATAGAGAAGTCAAATTCTAATAGCAAAAGTAACCATCAAGCAATGCATCCTATTGTGCAAGGTTTGTTCACAAGATAAAGCAATGCTTAGTGATCAACAAAGAAAGTAAAGGGTGCATCGAGAAGGTAATGCCGAAATTTCTTAACAGCAAATACCATAGCTAGCACTTGCCTTTCTATTGTGGAGTAGTTCATTTCCGTATTAACGAGTTGTCTACTTGTAAAGCCCCATTGGATTATCCAAGTTATGCTCCCTAGGTTGGCACAAAACTGCTCACATGATGAACTTTCATGCATCAATATGCACATGGAGAGTAATGGACCAATCTGGGGCTCATAGAATAGGAGTAGTCATCAAAGCCTTTTTCAATTCTTCGTAAGTGCATTGGCACTCCTCAATCCACTCAAATACAATCAACAACTTGTAAAGTGGTCGTGTAATGAGTGCATAATTCAACACAAATTGTCGATAGTACCCCGTGTGGCTGAGGAAGCACTGAACTCCCTTGTAGTTGGCTAGTGGTGGTAAATCGGCAATCACTCTAATCATGAAAAAGTTGGTAGCAATGCCATTTTTTGAGAGCATGTGTCCTAAGATACATCCGTGCTTTATCCAAAAGTGGAATTTTAAGGGATTTAGTAAAAGATTGTATTGTCTACACCATTCAAAGACTATGTAGAGTTTGTGTAGGTACTCTTCCCAGCTGGAATTCACACAGATCATCCACAAATACTTCCAGTCACTTTCTAAGCATGTCCTTGCAAATAGCACACATAAGACGCTAGAAAATAATAGACGCATTAGTCAACCCAAATGCCATGACTATGTAGGCAAACACACCCCATTCTATTGCGAATGCCATTTTATGCTCGTCATCTGGGTGCACTTGCACTTGGTTATAGCCAGAGAAGCCATCTAGGAAACTGTAGGCTTCCTTCCCTGCCACTCCCTTAAGTATTAGTCAACCCAAATGACATGACTATGTAGGCGAACACACCCCATTCTATTGCGAATGCCATTTTATGCTTGTCATCTGGGTGCACTTGCACTTGGTTATAAGCCATCCAGGAAACTGTAGGCTTCCTTCCCTACCACTCCCTTAACCATGTGCTTGGTGTATGGTAATTGATAATTGTCTCTCTTGTTCATTGGGCTGAACTTTTTGTAATTCATGCATGCTCGAATGTTTCCATTCTTCTTCAGGACAATTACTACGGATGATACCTAGTCTGTGTACTCAATCTCATAAATGAATCCATCATTCAACAACTTGTTTATTTCCTCCTTCACAACATGAGCATGCTTTGGATCATTGTGTACAGTCTTTGCTTAACTGGTGTTGCATTGGGGGTCATAGAAATGTTGTGAGTCACAATACTTTTGGATCAATTCCTTTCAGCTCTTCTAAGAACCAAGAAAATACATCTACATACTCTCATAAGAGATTAATGAGATTGGACTCCTCTTGCTCAGTTAAGTTGTTAGATATGTACACGGGTTGAGGCTTGTCCCCTTCCCTTTCCAAGTTGACCTCCTTAACTTTAGTGGGTCCTTCAATGGGTTCACTAGCTTGTCCTGCTTGTTTGGCGCTACCAACACCACTATGTGGTCATCCTTCTTATACTTAGTGAAGCATCTGGGTAAGCCATGTGGTTTCTTTTGTCGTTCAACTTCCGAGGACTTGGACTGTTTCCTTTTTTCTTCCTTGAGCCTCATGCACCTCAAATGGAGTGGAAGGTCCCCTTTGGTATGTTTTTTCCTGGGTGGTCATGGGATTTCTGGATCACTCTCAAAGCTGACTTCTAACTCAAAGTTGAACTCACAACCTTCACCAGAAGAAAGAGTTTTCCATAGTGGTCATAGTTCCGAGACTGATTCCACTCTAAGCAATGGTGTAGTGCATAATTGAACTAATCCAGCTTGCTCATAGTCCATTATGTCTAGGTGCTCTAACTAGGTACGATCACAATTTACCTTGATGACTCCTCTTTCCACCCTAAAAGTACTAGCCTCTCAGGCTACCTTATCAACAACCCCACCCACTAACATTCTATCTTGGGAACATGCAATTCAATTTTGGGAGAGGAGCTCCACTAGCCTTGCAAACACCTAATGAGCAAAGACCAATAGCCCCTAGGATTTGATATTATTCCAATAGGAATACCTAAACCTCCTAGGCCCATCATAACCCATCCGTAAAATGATGCTCTAGTGCAATTTGTGGAAGAACCATTGGATGAGGAGACATACATGAACCCTTATGTCACATATGATAAAGAGGATAATCTAATCTTGATGGATTATAGATCAATGCCAATTATGGAATTGGGTAGGGATCTAGGAGGAAACCAAGGCTAAGAGCCACTCACATGTTGGACATGTGGTCATCCAAGGCATATTTCATTGTGATGTCTCTAAAGTGGATTTGAGATGTCCCGAATGCGGTGTCACACTCGTTTATGTTGACTACCCCAGGCAAAAACCTTCCACTAGCTTGACAATCATGCCATCTGTGCTGCACTCTTCAGTGTTGAAACACCAAATGATGATGCCACCCCGATTCCCTGAAACATCATCACACAAAATCAAGCCAATGGGCTAGCATTTCATTATCTGGACCTAGCAACTTGGATGCAACATCCATATAAAAGAAAAACTAAAAAAGAAGGGAGAAGAAATCTAAAGCCAAACTTGCTCTCAAAATAGATAGTGCCACCACACTCAACAAAGGGAAGCATGTTACCGATGCTAAAGCTGAAACATCCACTCCAAAAATGAGAGAGAAATAAAGTATATGAGTTGGAGAGTATCTCAATCCCAAACAACAACTAGAGATTGTGGATAAGGTTAGAGAATGGTTAAGCGAGGTGCAGGCATACCTAAAGGATGTAGAACCACTCTCATCGAGGACAATATCAATGAACTCTCACATGTGAGCCTACTTGCTTCTCCTACATATGTGGGGACAAAAGGACAATAATATGATACCACAGATGCCATCACAAGGGCAAAACAAGATTGCCACAATAAGACAGCCTGCTCATGACCACTAGCAGCAACCCTTTGAGGAGTTGGAGCTAGGAAGACATGTGAGTAACTTACTCGTCATGCTCACCTCAACCTTAGTGTCCCTACCATTATTACAATTGCTTAAGCAAAGTCCAGAACTATGGGAAGCTCTAAAAAGATGGATTGAAGGACCTAATCAACCAAAGATAGCCACCTTGCCAAGCCAGGATACAAACACACACATACCAAGCCTAACTTTAAACCTAGTATCAAGGACCCTACAGACATGGAATACAATGTACCTTGAGATGGGGTGGTAGTTTGACTTTGTAATCTCTCTTTCTGTTACTTTCATCACCTCATAAGGTCCTCAATGTCTGGCACTAAGCTGCTTATGCTTTCTTTGGGATAATGAGCTCTTCTTAGGTCTCACCCTTAACATAACCATGTCCACATTCTTGAAGGTGCATATAATTATTTGAAAAATCAAGTAGGATGTTATGATGTTAAGAAAAGACTGAACCTAAAACTAGAATGTATAAGTTTATTTCGATATTTTTAAAAGTTTTCATGGGAAAGGACTTCACTTTATCTTAAAACATTTTTTAGAGCCAATACAAAATCATCAACCTTGACATTTGGAGGGCTCATTTGGATTTTGTAGGTTTCTAATCATGTTGAAGTTAAAGTGACCCTACATTTTGAACTTGAAAGTCTTCTCTGCAAAAATTTCAAGTTATTTTCCAAATTTAACATTTTACTTTGGTATTTTCTTACATGCAATGCTCATGAAAGTATTTCTCATAACCAATGAAAACAATGACATATATTAAATGTGGTTGGTATTTCTTATCAAAATTTTGTGAGCTACTAGTTTTATAATTACAAACACTAAAAAATAGTTTTTTCAAGGCACAAAGAAGGATTGCAATAAGAAGTTATTAATTTTCATCCTTAGAAAATGTACAAACATCCTTACAATAGTGAGTTGAAGGGTGACCACAATTTTTCCAAGCCACACAAGCCAATTAACAAAATATTTTTTAAAATACAAATAAACAAGTGACAATATATCATTGTGAGGCCCAGTATTAAGTCAATATGCGATAAGTATTGAGATAAGATGTTTTAAGTTTTAAAAGTAGATATATTGCCAAATGATTTGTCTATTGATAAAGTTTATATTATTGAACTTTAGTTTTTCTATTGTTTTCTAAGTCTTTTGATAATTAATTATTTAGTATTTTTTTGATACATTGATTAATAGCATTATAAAATATACAAGTATATGTATCCAATTATTCACCTATCTTAAAGGTTGTATCCAATTAAGTAACCATGATTTAACATTGACATCTTCATTCATACAGGGTTGTTTTGTTTTTTACACATTGATCAATAGTATTGAAACATAATAGAGTTACATGTAAATGATTTTAAAAACATATTTCCATCTCTACTCAACCATTTACATATCTTAAAAATAGTATTCAATTAATAATTCATGATTTAAAATTAACGTGTTCATCTATAAGTTAAAGCGCTTGTTCTTGAATTTTTAAAAGATATCAATTGATAACAAGTTATCTTTTGCTAATATCATATCACTAGCTTTTTTATTATCATTATTCAATTATTCTTTTGTTTTTAATACATTCAATCTTTTACTTGAGCATCTAAATCTTTTTCATCTATTCACTAGTATCTTGTTACAATGAAGTATGTCATGGTCTTTCTATGACACAATCTCCAAAACATGAGAGTTGTTCTTGTTCTTACATGTCAAGAATGATGTTGCAGCCCTCTTATTTATACTTGTTGTTGATTCAAGGGAACATGCATTAGCTAAAAAAGTTCATGCAAATGTTGTCTTGAATTTAGTGCAAGAAAACCCTTGTTAAGATATATATTTGTTGTTTATGGGATGGTGCAATGGTACTCCAAACATGTCAATAGTTGTTGTGCAATAACAATGGTGATATTTTCTTGGCATGATTTTCACACTTTATGTAGGAAAACAGCCATTTGATTGTGCAGCGGCTCCCTGTCTATGTGAGCCGAGCTGGGGGGGACTCGTACTCCGTAGAATAGCTGCTGTCCACCTTTGGAGCTCCAAGGGGAAGAAACCCAAGCATCTATGATCCTCAAACTCCATGATTAGTCTCAATGGTCCAAAACAGATAGTGATATCTTTCCATAGGTGTACTAGAATAGATGAGCGCTAATATACATAACAGATGTTTGAAAGAGTTCTCCTGAGAAGAGGAGTCTGGAGAGTGCAGGGAGTGGCATCAGGAGGGCTTCTGAAGAAGATGGAGAGCATGTATTTACATGGCACAATCGTCAGCAGTGTGAAAACTGGAGGGTCGCACGCTTAAATCATGCCTTTGCCAACGATGGAGCATGGTGGATTACTCCGGATTGCAGATTTGGTGCCTTGATGTCACTGCGTCAAATCATTGTGCCATACAAATGACATTTCGCCCACTCCGGGGGGTGGCATGAATGGACGACCGATGATGTTTTGACCCAACACATCGTTTCTGGAGGATCCTTCGTCCATCAAGAGAATAAAACACCTGTGGATTGAGGCCAAACAGACCTGCAGCAGTCCCACCGAAGCTTGCATGGAAAGCAATAAAGCAGTTATTGTTGCAGCAAAAAAACGTGGCCAAATTGCTGCACATACAAGGAGAACTTCTTTGGATTGCGCTTCCTGAGTTAGACATGCTCTTTCGTCTGTTGTTTCTCAAATGGGAGATTATGGGCAATGCTCTGTTAATGTTTTATTCTCGAAGCTCTAAAGCAGAAGGGGAAGCAAGAGTGGATCAGCTGCCTTGAAGATCAGAGCGATAACAAACTTCTTGATAAAGAGGATATCTTGGAAGCTTTTAGAGGCCACCTAGCTACGTGCCTAAAGCTCTGGGCATGAATCTCCTGGTAATACCAAAGTTTCAATTGTACATTTTTCCGATGCTGCAAAGTTACCTCTTTTATCGAGCATAGTTCTAAGATATATGAGTTCATTTGCCAAGAACTTCACTTACGTCAAGGGTTTGTATAAAAGTAGCTTTAGTTGCGGCATGCTTACGTCTCATCAGCCGACAGATACAACAATAGCCATTTTCACATCACTTGAATGTGGGTGGTAATGATGCGGATTATGGTGCCACCAAATGATTATTGGCATGCATGAGACAACTCTCAGCTATGAACGTTTCATTTTCTGAAAACCTTACCTTTGTGTCAAAGTCTACATGTACAAGTACTAAATATCACAAAAAAATCCTGTTTGCATTTTATGTACTTGAATATGAGGAGATGATGATGATTATGCTTTCAACAAACAAAGGTAACCGCGAATGAGACAAAACTCAGGTATGAAGGTTTCATCTATTAAACATCTTAGCTGTGTGTCAAGCTCTCAATATACCTACAAGTCTTGGATGCGACAAAACTTTGTATGTTAAGCACCCATGACATAACCCTCTATTGTGAGGTTATGTGGTACAGGACTGCTAGTGCAAACAGCTGTTCCTTTTCACTTGTTTCTGGGTTTAGTATTGTGTTTCAAGAAGGTGAATGCTAGGAAGGCAAGGCCTGCAAACAAGACACCCATGCCCAAAAGTGCTGCAAAGTCCAGAGCAATGGAACTGTCTCGAACGGACCTGACTTCCTGCAGTCGCTCCCATGAGAAGGTGTAATTGAGATTAGACAGTTGCTTGCAGGGGCAGGCTGGGCATGGCTGGTTCAACATGCACCCCTGGCATTCCTTAACAGAGGTGTCACAGTAGAAGCTCACACTTGTCAAGGTGTTTATAACATACTGGTATGGGTTTGCCCAGAAAACCCATTTGTAAAACCGGCTTATCTTCCTAAAGGGAACCACCACACCAGAGCCTGTGACCCAAATGGAGGTGATGATTGACACCACAAAGGCAGCCAGTACAGGCTGCGGTGTGGCAAGTGTCAATAGCATACCAAAGTAGGTTACAGATAAAGTGAACACAAAGAGAGAGAGCCAGTAGACAAGGAAATGCTGCAATGACTCAGTTGCAATATCCGCTATGGCATTGCCAAAACCAGCAAAAGCTAAAGAAGCTATCAGAAGATATGGAATCTCTGCCAACACCCAGGCAATGGGATAGAACACCGGAGCGTACATGTGAGCCCTGCGTTCCCTGTAGTAGGCCAGTCGATCTGAACCCACTTGGGGAACAACATTGTTCGAAGTGATAACACCAATGAGCATCACTTGCATGTAGATGTAGAGGGAGCGGGAGCTGAGGCTAAAGGTGTCAGTGTAGCTGATGTGAATATATATGGAGCCCATGAGCAGGCCCAGAGCTATGGAACCTGTAAGGCGACCGAATGTGTAAGAGACATTACGCCAAAGGAAACGCTGAGTGCGGAGGAAAACCATGGCAGCTTGCCTAGTGGCAGGAGCAGCATAGGCAGCTGCTACTGGCTTCAAGGCATGCCGCCTATTTTGACGCCTTAATCGATGAAGCTCATCAGCATTGGTGGATGCCAAGGGAGATGCTCGATATATTGCTGCAAAGTTATGGGCAGGTTCGCGCCGCTTAAGACCGGCGCCCAGCACATCCAACACAAAGGTGATAGGGTTCCGCGAGGCAAGGTCCACTGGTGGTGTCAACTTGGGTATGCCAGAGAAGTAGCGCAGAAGCTCCTGACAGTTGAAACCCACTGGTCCAAAGTATACTTGTTCACCACCAGTGCTTAGTATGAGCACATTATTGAAGGTGGCAAGGCCCAGTGCACTAGGGTGCTGGATGGTACTCACAACAGTTCGCCCAGTACCTGTTTGTAGAGAAGACACAAAGAACAAACTGTTTCAAAAAGCAAGACAGTGCACTATTGTTATCCCTGTACATGCAGATATACGTGGGGGCAGAGAGCAAGTATTCTCCATACATAGCTTAAACAGTACCTGCTATGGTCTGCAATGTAGATAGAATGTTTCTCAATCCGACACTGTCGAGCCCAGACGTAGGCTCATCTAAGAGGAGGATGCTAGGGTTGGCTGCCAGCTCCACAGCTATGGTGATCCTCTTGGCAGTCTCATACGTGCGACCAGCTGCATCACGAATAAACCCCACCAGTTGATTGCTCACCTGAGTTAGGTTGAGCAGCTGAAGGACCAGCTCTACATGAGCAGATCGCTGCAATGGTCCAATCCTGGAATCCAGCCGTAGGCTGGCACTGAAGTATAAAGACTCCCGCACTGTGAGGAAAGGCTGATGGGCATCTAGTCGCTCCACAAAACCCACAACTCTGGAAAAAGAAGTTGCAGGGGCTTTGAAACCATTGACCAAGATGTCCCCTTCCAGCTTGCCAGGAGGTCGTCTGCCTGCAAGCACCTTGAGCAATGTCGTCTTACCGGACTTTGAACTGCCAATGAGTGCCAGCATGCTTCCTGGCTTTGCCCATCCAGACACACGGTTGAGCACTGTCCTTCCCTTCCCAGGAACGCCCACTGTCTCAAACACAAGATTGTAAAATGATAATGTCACGGGCCTGACAGGAATGTTTGAACTCCGCCACTCTCTCCCACCTGTGATTGCTTCCTCATCATAGTTATCTGGATCTTCTAGCCCATTATATTCCACAGGCTGTTGGGGCACTATGGTGCCCATTTTGGGCGATGATGCTTCTTGAGACGCAAAAAAGTTCTCTCCTGAAATGGAACTCGCATCCTCTGCATCCTTATCCACTTGACTGAACACCGGCCTTGAAGAACCTCTTGGTCGGGGGAGAGAGTGATTCACTTCCGGGAAGTTGAGTTTGTTCAATGCCAGAAAGCACAACATATTGATGAGCAGAATCCAGGCCAGCAGTATAACATATGATGTGCCCAACCAATGCTCCTCTTTGTCGGTCACAATCTGAGATTGCAGCAAATATGCCTGCCCAACTGTTCTGTCTGGGTAAAGATTGCAAAAGTTCAAAGAGCTGCCTAGATACTGTGAGCAGGGATCTGTGTATCTTTCTCCAATTTGTGTCATACAGTACACCAGATTGGCCCAGTGAAGTGGGTTCAGATAATATAGCCATCTCCAAAACATAGGAATGTTGTTTGGATAAATGACAAAACCACTAAAAAGCAAAAAAATGGACACTAGTAGTCCTGCAAGCAAACAATATCCTTTTAGCAAATCAACAAGGAATACAAGAGAGACACTCCAAGAGAAAGAGGCGGAAGGACTGTCAAGCTCACCCATTAAAGCATTAGCTGCTTCTAGTATAGGTGATATTGCACTCAGAAGTAACACAAGAGAGGACCCCAGATAGCATACTAAAAACAGTAACATAACAAACTCGAAAAAATGAGCTCCATGTTTGTTTATAGAGAGGCCAGCCATGAAATAAATGCACACACTATATACCGAAGCCTGTAAAGATGCCAAAGAATGATCCATCAATACTGTCTTCTTCCACAGCTATTGTCACTGAGAAGCGAAACTTCAAGATCGAATTACCTCGATAAAAGATTGAGGAATGTTGATAGCACTATGTGCAATCACATAGGATGATGCACGGAAAAACCTCTGGGCCCGCTGCTTGTAGAATACTGGGCGCAATAACATATACACAGGAAGCTGTACGGCATTCACAAGGAGTATGCTCATGTTGGCCACAAAACCCAGAGCCCTTAGCAAATTAAGATCCTGAGGGTCGTATACACCACCAACATGCCAAAAGAATGATCCTGTAAACAATCCAAGCACAAACACCTGGGCAATTCACCCCCAAAAGTATTTATCATTTAGTTTTGAACTGGCTGTACTGCTCAAGCAGCTCGCCAACAATCCAACAAAGAAAACCATACAGCATTCTGGACACAAATGAATGTACCTGGATTAACCTTAGGTTGATAAGAATCTGCAGTCGCTTGGCCACCTTTAGCTGCCTTTTGATCAGAGTCTTTGCTGATGCCCAGCTGTCTTGTACAAAAGATCTTGAGAACTGGATGGAAGCTTTAGGTAAATCATCAGCTTCGGACTGCCAAAAATAATTCAAAGTTCTATCAAGGATTCAGGCGTTTGCTAACTCAAAGGCCCAAGTAGTGAGAGTGTGAAAGGTTGTGACAGGACATTCCTTTGGTGAATCTTGTTGCCTGAAATTTAGAAGCAAAATCATTACCTCTTCAATAGGACGCTCTACTTGCAGTCGGACATGACCCCTTGCATTCTTTAGCATGGTATATACAGATTCAGCACTAGTCTGTCGGTCTGACTGTGATCCCACTGCAATGTAATGCATTTCTCCATCATTTGTAGAGATTCCTGTTACAATGTCCCCTGTTTGGATACGCCCAGTACTCTCTATGCCACGAGTGTAGTCCACTTTCTTGGACAACCTTGCAACCACCACCTCTGTCCAGCTACTGTGTGTTAGGGCCAATCTTTACAGCTCATATTTTATACTTGTTTGGCTAACTCTTTCATGTCACATGATTTTGCAAAAGGACTGTTCACTATATTTTTGCAACAGGACTGTTCAATAGAATCGACCCACCTAAACCTCGCCCTTGGGCTTGGTCTGCATCTGCGTAGTAGTCCCGTTCATATGATTTAGGCTCAGGTGTTCTTACAGACAATCCTAAGCTTGGCTCACTTTCCACCCAGAATGTATGCAACACATCATCATTATACACCACACGTAAGATATCTTGGTAGAGTTCTGAAGCCTTGAATGCTTGAGCAAACTCTTCACTGACTAGGTTGGTACGAGAACTGTCCATGTACTGTGCTCCCTGGCCTGCAGCAATATCTTGGAGAAATTCGCAGGAGTCGACATGTGCAGGCTTCATGTACCTACAGACATGTTGGCACTCTTTAGCATATGATAAAGTGGCAAGCAACTGCTTGAATAGAGTTGATAATAGCATCGGAATATGAAAAATATAGCTAACAAATTACTTACCCAAGATTCTTGAAGTAGTGTAAGGCGTCTTGGCGTGGGCCTTGGTAGAGGAGCTGGCCCTCTCCTAGCAGGATGATGCGGTCAAACAGATCAAACACCTCCTCTGAGAGCTGCACCAGTGCCATTACTGCTGAGCATTGTTGGATGCGGCTAATGGCACGTAGTGTGTTTACCAAGTCATATGTGGCCAACGAGTCCTGCCCACCTGAGCAAGGCTGGTCATAGAGCATGACTGAGTAGGTGCCTAATGCAATCTCAGCAGTGGTTAGCCTTGCCCTGTCACTCTCAGTGATGCCTTCTTGTGCTGGCCCTGCAGGGCCTACCAGATGGTGCTCAATGGCCTTGAGGCCTAAGGCCTGCATCATGTACTCCAAGAAGGGGTCCTGTCCTTCCACCAATGCATGTGCAAAAAATTTTCTCATTTGTGGGGAAAAGTTTTCCGGCCTCACTCCTTGAGTGCAATCCTCTGCAAACTCTAATGTCTCCCGCACAGTGAGAAAGGGGATGTGCCTGCAGATATCACCAATCAGCCATGTTAAATTATCTGGCCCCTTTTGTCCATCTGGTGCAAGAGAAAATTTTGCAGCCTCCTTTCATCAGGTGCAGTGAACTGGCATCTAGTTTTAATGTTGCATGTGTCCAGCATGTGTCTGGAGCATGGCCATCTTACTATGGCATTTGAAAAGGAACACAAGAAGTCTTGAACAAATTCCCACTATATTTCTCACATTGTGAATTACAAGATCATGAGCTTCTGCAAAGGAGGGATCACATACCTAGCTAGGGACAGTTGGGGGAAGGAAGCAAAGAAGGGATCGCATACCTAGCTGGGCATGGTTGGGGGCAGGGGGCTGTCAACCATGCTTAGCTAGGTATGTAGCCCCTTCCAAGCAGAAGCTCGTGATGTTGAATACTATGTATGGGATAAAACAAGGTAAAAGGACCCCTTTTCCTGCTGCCAGCATGGAAAATGGTTAAAACTTGTGGAAGATCACACAATTTTTCTAATTTTGAGCAAAGCCCGAGTGAGGCATGGACACATTTGCCACAGTCATGGAAATCTACCATCATAATGTACACACTTAAATAATCATCCAATTCTCCCAAGCTTTCATGCTCCTTCAAAACATTCCTCCGTCCATTCACAATTTCACTTGATTTCTGCCCCTACTTCATTCTATGGAGTGTTTTGACATGGTTCAATTAGTGACAGTTATTCACTTTGACACTTGTGCCATATGCAATCTACCCGCAGTACTGTATGGAATGCATAATCTTGAAATATACTTGTTCAGTTGCCCGTTGATGTATGCTATCATCCTCGTAAGAACGATTTCTGAGGCCTCTCTATCATTGTACAAGACTGTGCCTTCTAAAGTAGTGTTGCGATTCACCACAGCTCTTCCAGCCAGAACCTGTTGAACAAAATCATTGTAGTACTGCCAGCTATGGGTGGTGAAAGCGTTGTGCAAGACTCAACGTATTCCAAATAATGCTCCAGGACATAAACATACCTTCAATAGAGCGCTCTTGCCACTTCCTACAATAAAGCACACCCAAAAATAAGAATGACAACCCCATCAGTGGATTTTGAATACCTCTATTATAAGAAACTGCAAGACTTAGTGCAAGTTTATGCTTGTGAAGTGGAGGTAAATCTTGATCATTATTTGTATGTGCACATAGTACCTGGGGGTCCTAACAATAAAGTTAAGGAACCCGGCATTACATAGCCAGTTATGTCCTTCAGAATCTCAAACTCCACAATCTCCTTCTTTCTGCCCAGGCTCATTAAAGGACCTAAAAAACAGCCAAGCAGCTTCTTTCCAAATGTTTCATACCCATCTGGTCCTAGAGCTATTTTGGCCGTGTACTGGATATCCATAAACCTCACAACCTGCAACAGATTCAGCATGCTAAGAGCAATTCCTCAAAATTTGAAAGTTTTGTTGTGTCTTTCATGTAGCAGCTTATACAATCCCCAACTTATTCTGCATCATGTGAGAACTGCAAAATAAAATTTCTAAATCTGCTGATGTCAATAAGCTGCAAGCCTTTAAGTTTCACTGCATCCTTGATGAATTTACCTGTTGAGGAATGGGCGGTGTAATTCGAGCTACATCTCGCAGGTAGCTGACAATTCCATCCTTGAGAATGTAGTCCATCCCCACCAGCTCCTCCGCATTGGCCTTCTCATTATCCTCCTGCTTATGAGCATGCCCAGCATCATTGAGATGGCGGAAAGCTCGCTCTGCTTCTCCTGAGAGTCCATGGATTTTGAGGGCCTTATACAGACGCATGGCCACGTCATGCACATTATCAGGGTCTGCATTTGCAAGCTTGTCCTGGACTTCAGGAGTGGAGGAGCCATGGATGCCAGGAAGCTTGGCTCTGGTGAGAGGGGTTTCAGAGCCACGTACAGGCACCACAAAGACCTTCCCACCATGTGTGTCATCGGTGAAATCAGAGAAGGCAGTGGCACCAGTAATACTGCTCTGGAAGCTCAGATCGGGAGTGGAGCTCTGGAAGGAAGGCCTCTCCACAGGCACAGGCTCATCAGGTCTCCACCATATTGGTCCTGAGTTGCTGGCTCTCGCAGGTGCCTTGGTGGGAGCAATATGGAAGCCTTTCCAAGGGGCACCACTGCCTGAAGTGCCCATTAAATCATGTAGCTCAAGTCTTCCTCCCTCAGAAGTGAAGCTTAATCAAGGTTTTTGATTCTCACGAAGAAGCTCGATCAAAGGCTTGATCGAGGTTTTGGATTCTCACAAAGAAGCTCGATCAAAGGCTTAATCAAGATTTTTGATTCTCACAAAGGAGCCCGACGGAAGGCTTGATCAAAGTCTTTGATTCTCACAAAGAAGCTTGATCGAAGGCTTTTGATCCTTTCAAAGGAGATTTAATAAGTGTTCTGATTCTTTCACAGGAGCTTAATCAAAGGTTTTGATCATCACAAAGAAGCTCAATCAAAACTGCTTCTGATTTAGGGCGGCAGAACACGAATTATTAGTAGCTGTTGCTGCTGCAGCTAATATGGTTGAAGTGGTGGCTTAATCGAAGGTTTTGATCATCACAAAGAAGCTCAATCAAAACTGCTTCTGATTTAGGGCGGCAGAACACGAATTATTAGTAGCTGTTGCTGCTGCAGCTAATATGGTTGAAGTGGTGGCTTAATCGAAGGTTTTGATCATCACAAAGAAGCTCAATCAAAACTGCTTCTGATTTAGGGCGGCAGAACACGAATTATTAGTAGCTGTTGCTGCTGCAGCTAATATGGTTGAAGTGCTGGCTTAAATCTGACAAAGAAGCTTTAACTGCGGTCAATGGAAGGCCTGCCTAAATCACGTGTTACACCATCCTCTCGAAGAAGCCTTAATGAAATCCTGCGTCTGGTTTGGGATGGCAGAAGAACACAGAAGATCAGCTGTCGCTGCTATAGTGATGATTGCAAATCAAGGCTCTGCTTGAGATTCCTGGCTATGGCTGCTCAAATTGTGATGAAATCGAGAGAGGGGGTCTCCCCAATGAAGGTCAGACAGGGAATGCCGTCCACGTGTCACGGTCGGCCGTACAGTAGCAAACCAGCGCTTGCCACATGGCGCGCCCTCCTTACGTGAGAAATCCGAGCTTTTTGCATGCGTCAACCCCAGCACGTCAAAAAGAAGAAGACAAAGCTCTACCTCAAATCACGCCAATCCCATCGCGATTCGGAAACATCAAGAAAACAATGCAGCCGCCCAGACGCAAAGGTCCACGCATTTTCCCATGCGAGGAAACGGTGCTGTTTTCCTTGCATCGATCATTCATGAGC
Source organism: Lygodium microphyllum (assembly GCF_053477565.2). Taxonomy (NCBI): domain Eukaryota; kingdom Viridiplantae; phylum Streptophyta; class Polypodiopsida; order Schizaeales; family Lygodiaceae; genus Lygodium; species Lygodium microphyllum. Next base: position 7,115,958 of record NC_141149.1, on the reverse strand, counting down.
TTTTGCTTGGGAGGCACCGCATACCTAGCTAGGCGTGCAGATTGGGACAAGGTGCTGCTAGCCCCATTCACACCTAGCTAGTTATGTAGTCCCTCCCTCACAAAATCTCATGATGTTGTAATTCACAATTGAAAAATTACAGTGGGATTTTGTCTAAAACTTCTTATGGACCATTGCTAGGAAAATCTACAAGTGGAGTTGAGCTCTAGCTTGTGAGTGAGTAGATTGAGCTCCCTTGGCAGGAAACCAAACACCTGTTTAAGTCGAACAAAGATTGATTCTTGAGAACTCGCATGAAGCAGGAGTATCGTCCTGACTATCAAGGAGGAGGAGTTAGCAACCTTCAAAAGTTCAAAATCCAATAAACAATCGAATGAATCTTGACTCTTATGTTAGATGCTTATAGATATTTGTGCCACTAGAGAAGCACAGCCCAAGGTTAGAACTCAAACACCCATGAAACTCAACCCACACTCAAACCAACTAAGCTACGACTGCATTGGCTTAATTAATTCTTATGTTGTGCTTGAAGTAGCCACTTTTTGTAAATGTATCCTACCACATGACTTAATAGGGGATATAATTGACATTAAAATCCATCACAATTGTATTTATAAATAGATTTAAATATAGGGGGTGGGCACACTGAAAGAGAGAACAATCTATATAGGGTAAGAGAGCTAGTAAAAGAATGGCATGCAATATGAGTGCATTATTTTGTTGCGAGTAGGGCTAGTAACAAATCACATATCGTTGCTCAAATGGTTCACGAGGAAGTAAAGAGGCCACTTGATTGGTAGATGTAGGTACAAAACTCCTTAATTATTGGTGCACGTGTATCTTTTTATTGAGGCTCCAGTATGCACTTGTTTAGTAGGAGTTTTTCACAACACAAAAAATCATATTGGCGGCTATTGCACACGCAAGGAGTAACATATGTGCCTTTTTTTTTTGGATGCTTCATGGTGAAGTGATGAGATGCAGCCATTGCACAAGACGATTGCCAATATGAAGGTAGAGATTTGAGGTGTCTAAATTAGGTGCCACTATACTGACCCCTTTACCCTATATCATCCACTCACTTAAAAGGATATTTTTTTACATTAGATGATAATAAACTTACATTCTAGATGTACATAATGGGTTTTTAAAATAAATATATTGGGGCTCAAATGCACATGACAAGGGTAGTTTTGATTGCACATGTTAGGTTTAAGAAACTCAATTTGCATGTAGTGTTACATGCTCCCACCATTGACATGCTCAAGATCAATGCTTCCAAGAAGGATTTTGAAGCCCTTCTCTCCTCATTGTTGGGAAGGTATCACAAGGCTACAAGTTATATGCCTAGTAGGTCTCTATGCTCTCGATCTTATGGCTTTTCTATAGTATTTTTGTCCCACCCACACCAAAATGAAATATTGTATTCTTTAATGGTTTAGCTCTACCTCCATCAAGCATATTACAACCTTGTTCACAACATATTCATTAGAAAGGGTGTGAATACAATGGTTGCACTGAGTAGGTAATGCGACTTCAAGTCTTAGGCTAAAGGATTGGCCCTTGGGCTCATTGCTCTAGACTTTGGATTCTTTTGACCTTGCATACTACACAATGCAATTTTCTACTTTCTTTGCTTTCTTGCTTAATGCTGCATTATATACATAGTTTGAGTATAGGAAGTTGGAAGAAAATGCTTATTGCCCATTGGGTCATTATTTCAAAGTGTTTGCATTGTTCAATTTCAAAATTCTTACAAAGAAGATGGATTTTGTTCCAACTTCCAAGTGCAATCATTAGGCTTTAAAACAAAATTTTCCCAAGTCTCAAGTTTTTAGGCTAAAACTACAACACTTCTACCTTACATGGTGTCAATATTTTCATCTACAAAAGACTCATATTAATTTTTTCCAAAAACTACCCTTTGAGTGCAACACTAGAAAAGTTGTGCCCTTCTCAAAGAAGGATAATTTTTTGGATTTATGAGCTCTCCAATAAGTCAATAATTGGTCAAAAGGGCTCTGTAACCTTCAAAAATGAAATTGTGACTCCTCACATCCCCATCCACCACTAGATCCCCAAAATCTCTCTCTCTCTCTCTCTCTCTCTCTCTCTCTCTCTCTCTCTCTCTCTCTCTCTCTCCATTTGATGTTTTCATGGACAAGTGCACATACATAGAAGTTTTCCACAAATTGTAGATTTTGGTGTTTATAAAAGTGTCATTGTGTGAGGATCATACAAAGAAAGGATGATGCTTGTGTGTGGCACATGTAAAATCAACAATGTTCTTAGTGTCATGCAAAACATGGATTGGCATGAATCGCACTCCATTTTCATAAAACCATGTGAAGCGTGATCAGCGTGATCTAAGCATGTAGGGCCAAGTAATACAGGTAATGGGAAGGCAAGTAATGTAAATGTACATGATGTACTTAATAAGGAGAGAGGAACTATTGAATAGTCATGAAATTTACCAAACTTGTCTTGTCAAAGTTTTACTCGAGAATAAATTCCTACTCCTTTCTTGGGCTATGCACATTCTAGCTCTCAACATGCATATGACACTTATGATTGAGATGCCTTGATTGCATCTAGTATGTCTGATGAAAAAGAACTTCATGGGGCACAAAGGTACGAAAATTTAGGTCCCTACACAATGCAATCAAAGTCTGACATGAAATAAAAAGTAGCACATGATACTCAACTAGTTTCCACATGGCTAAAAAAGAAAATCACTAAGTAGGTTTACGAGTTGAAAGATAAACTTGATCATAGGGTTGAGATAACGCTTGTCGTTTTGCTCAAGAGAAAGGCATTAATTTTGATCAAGTTTTTTTCTCCCTTCTCATTTCTCGTCCCGATGATTCTATATATGGTCTATTTCAACCTCAATTGTTGTATCACATCTTCTTGCATCCTTGGAAAGAGGGAGATTTGAGGCACTATTCTTGATCATCATTATGTCAATGCCCAACTAGTATCATACTATGCATCTATTGCTTCATCTTATGGATTCCATTGCCCGTTCATTTTGATTTTCTTGCGTTCATTAACTTGGCCATTTATTCTAAGTTTATTCTACCTAAATGGTATTGTACTACATATCTAAATGGCTCATCTCTTGTTCATCTTATGTGCTAGTTCATTTCGAGTTTCGTGTGTTCAATGTTCTTTGTTTCAATCTATTTGTGCTTTCTTTTTCACACTTCTAGGAATCTATGCATTCCCATAGCTCTTTCAAAATGAGGATGGAAATGGGGATACATATCAGCATGGAGGGACAGGGGGATTAGGTGGTGTAGTAGTGTTAATTTAGAGAAGAGCTCTAAGATATGGTCCATGTGGTGCATCGAGATGTGGAAGAAAGATATATGTGGATTAGAGTGTGTATAGATAGACCTATAGGCACAACTCGATTGCAGTATGTTACTTTTCTTTAACATGCTCTAGATTTTCCGCTACGAAGAGGTCCCCATATGCCTCACTTTGTGAGGACATCATGAGTGTATCAGGGGTGTCTTACTAGCAAAAGATTTCAACGCATGTAGACGAAATAGACAATTTGCTTTCCATGAGATGTGAAATTTTCTAAGAGCTTACATTGGGAGAGGTGGGTTTACTTAAATCAACCCAAGACAAAGAGTTAATGGAATGTGGAATACATACTACTAGCATTGGGGAGTGCACATAATCTAGCCATCCTAAATGGGCTATCATAATGACCAAGATAAGACATTTTCACATGGTGGAATAGTAAAAAAGGAGCGAGTACTGTGGATTACTTGATTGGTTCACCAACATTAATACTAGACATCAAGAGGTTTAAGATCTTAGATAGACTGATTGGGTTAGCAACAGGTCATGCTATTCTAACCTTCACAGTGGCATGTCATCGTACACAAGAGGTAAAACCATATGTATCTAGATTTCCACATTATGAATTTGTGGAGGCAACCTCATAGGTATATAATGCTACAATTCGAAACACATTGATGGAGCTAGATCCACATATTCTACTAGATGTATTTACGAGAGATCTAGTTGAAATATTACATATTTTAATAGCCCATGCATTCACACATTGTGCCATCTACTACACCACCATGATGCTTAGCTCCATAGAATGGTTGGTATGATGATGAATGCATAGAAACATAGGCACAACTCCAACGAGAAGTAGCACTTAGTGTATGCACACATAGGCATACTCAGACACTCTTCACACACCTAGTGCAAAAAAAAGAAATAGGAATACTTAGCTAAATTGGAAACTGAGATGTATTCTATGGTCTTGGGACAAGATAACAAAAGGGCATGGAGAAAACTTCATGAGAATCAATTGCCGATTTAGATTACTAGACCTAATGACTAGCATGGATATGCTTGTAGGTTGTATGATGTTCCAAATCAAGAACCTATGCCTCTCCCCTTGGTTTCTAGACCGACACAATGCAGTTTTTTCACAAAGAAGAGAGTGAAACATGCCATAAGGAGGCTAAAGGATAGGATATCTCATGATCATGAGATGACGACTTAGTGGTAGAGGACTTTGCACATGCTTGTACACATTCTAGCACTAGTGCTTGCTCATATTTTCAAGAGAAATTTTTTTGAGGGATTTACAACTAGATGGTCAAATCATACAATTAAAGTGCTATTTAAGAGTAGAGATCCTACGATACCTAGTAATTACAAGTATTATGATTGGCCACATGCTAGCTAAGATATATGGATCTATTGTGGTGCAAGCCTTGAGCAACCAATATCAGAGCATTTGGGGTCAAAAGTCTACCATAGGGGTAATAGACAGTAGGGTGAAGGGAGATTTAGGGAGAGGAGTAGACGCAAGAGAAGGGGCTTAAAGAAATAGAAGAGGTAGAAGAATACTCATAGAGGTGAAGCCTATCAATTTATTTCTGCATCGTGAGAAGATAAATCTCTTGTAGACCAAAAACGTGCATAAAACAATAGCTTCCTCTCTGTTGCTCAAACCGCCAATCTGATGCTTCCGTTGGCTTTATGACAATGTGTCCCTCCTGTAGCGACACGACATCCACCCCCTCTTAAACTGCATATCCTCTGGCATGTGCCAAAGTCTTATGGATCTACAGTGTTAGAAGAAGTATCCTTTGCCATGTCAATTTCTTCATTGTCTACCTCTTCTTCTTCCATATTCTCATGTTCATGCTCAGTAACCAACTCCTTCAACTCATATGCTAAATAATCCCTACGTTTAAAGAGCTTGATACGCTTTTGAGCCATTGGAATCCTTAGAGCTGTCCCATCCATCTCATTTAATGTATAGGTAGCATTGTCAAAAACAAACATTACCACATATGGACTAAACCACCGCTTTGCCATCTTCCGACTAACATTATGTTGACTTTTCAAGTTGATGTCATAAATAGCACCCAGTCCCCTTCTTGTATAGCTCATGGTTGAAGTCTATGTCACTTGTCAAACCTCTTCTTATTCTTGATCCTTGTAGTCTTCAGCTTTTTCATGGCTGTCTCAACATCTTCAGGCCTTCTTTCTAACTGTCTAATGTGTAGGACCAGCAACTCTTCTCTATTCAAACCCTCTTCCCATGGTAGAACACTCTAAGTAGCAATAGTCTCCTCAATAGGCATGATTGACTATTGTCCATACATTAATTCAGTAGGCATATTCTTCGTAATTGCACTATGAGTGGTCCTATCAGCCCATAAAGCAAAGGGTAATATTCTTGGCCACTCTTTCATCCTGGCCTTGCATGACTTTGCTAATGTCTTAATGATAGGCTGATGACCTCTTTCACTTTTTCCATTTGCTTCAGGATTGTAGACTCAATTTAAAGCCAACTTGATACCCAATCGTGAAAAGAAGTCACAAGCCTCATTCGCATCCAATTCTCCTCTATCTGCAACCACTTTACCAACACAACCTTACTTGCAAAAGACTTCTTCCAAGAACTTGCAAACTGCTTGAGTAGTCTTTGTACTAAGATCTCAACCTTCCACTTGATTTGTCAACTCTCTCGTGCAAGTATAAGATATCTCATATTGTCAAGATTGTGGGAGAGAAGGAAGGAGTCTCACTTGTAGCTTTCTTGCTTGCACAATGGGGGAATACACACAAAGGTGGAGACTGAAAACAGTTTTCCTCTCTTAGTTGTGTAAGCCAAAAAGAACTCTAGTACATAGAAATAGAAGAACCCTATATATGGGTCTCAAACCAAACTCAACTAACTAAGGTGGCATACTAACTAAGCCACGAACTAGAGTAGATAAGGACAGCTGTCATCTAGCTATTATTCATGGACGGTGTACCAACCGCATCTACAGCTAACAAGTCGGTGACATAAATGCACAACGGTCACCCTAGCATATCACGAGTGGAGCTCGATATCTCAACACTCCCCCTCGAGCTCAATCCCAATTCCTGCACGCCAAGCAGGTCTCTGCACTTGCGCAGCTTCTCTGCGCCCAATGCCTTCGTAAATATGTCAGCTACCTGATCCTCTATGCTGACATAAACTAGATCAATAAGACCTAGTAAAACCCTCTCCCGCACATAGTGATAATGCACCTCAATGTGCTTTGTTCTAGCATGATAGACTGGGTTATTTGCCAAGTGTATACTGCTCATGTTGTCACAATAAATGACAACTGGCCCATCTGTAGGCTGATGCATATCATAAAGTAGCTTATGCAACCAAGATACCTCACATGCAGCCATTGCTGCACCCCTGTACTCAGCCTCTGTGCTCGACAAGGCAACTGTAGGCTGTTTCTTGCTGCTCCAAGTGACTGCAACACTCCAAAAGAGAACACATATCCACTGGTAGATCATCTATTAGAAATACTACCAGCCCAATCAACATCAGTGTATCCATGCAACTGTATCTGAACCCCAGTCTCATAAAATAGTCCATATTGCAATGTGGTCTTCACATACCTGAGTATGCATCTAGTCGCATCCAAATGCGGTTTCCTTGGAGCCTGCATAAATTGACTTACCAATCCAACAGCATAGCTCAAATCTGGCCTGGTAATAGTCATATAAATCAAACTTCCTACTATGCGTCTGTACATAGTAGGGTCTTCCAGAAGCTCACCTGCATTTGCGCTCAGCTTCACATTCTGCTCCAAAGGAACTGAAATAGGCTTACAGCCTGTCATCCCATATTTGGACAGCATGTCCAATCCATACTGCCTCTGCAAGAGCCATATCCCACTTGGTGATCTAATCACCTCAATGCCCAAGAAATAACGCAGCTCTCCCAAATCCTTCATCTCAAACTTCTGCTTCAATAGCATTTTCACATGAAGGATATCTTCATCACTATCACCTGTTATAATCAAATCATCAACATAAATGACAAGTAGCATAATACATTTCTCTGTTTTTCTCACATAAAGTGAGAAATCTTCCTTGGAAATCTGAAAGCCAATAGTGACAAGATACTATCCTATCTTGTCAGACCATGCTCTAGGTGCTTGCTTCAAGCCATACAATGCTTTCTTCAACCTGCAAACAAACTCAGGATGAATAGCATGCACATAACCTGGTGGCTGCTCCATATATACCTCTTCTTGCAAATCACCATGCAAGAAGGCATTCTTTACATCCATCTGATGGCTGCTCTTACGGTTGCCATCCTTGCAACCGGACTGAATGTTTCTTCATAATCAATGCCATATGTTTGTGCATACCCCTTGACTACTAATCTTGCCTTGTATCTATTCACAGAACCATCTGCATTGTGTTTCACCTTATAAACCCACTTACAACCAATTGTATTCTTATCTTTAGGCAAAGGTACCAATTCCCATGTAGCATTTGCTTCCAAGGCATCCATTTCTTCATCCATGGCTTTCTCCCATTTTTCTTTTTCCATGGCTTGCTCAAAAGAAGTGGGTTCTGGTTCCTGTATCACTTTGACCATATATGCATAGTGAATGGCTGTAAATCCATCATATTTCAACCTATCCACAGGATACCTAGCTCTGGTAGACATGGGCAAAGTAGGTTCACTCGCAGGTGCTCTCAAAACATCCCTGGTCTTCCTTACTCCAGGTGTAACAATAGAAGGAATACCCAACTCATCATCAAAGCTCTGTTCTGAGCCACTGGATTCACCATCCACATAAGAGTGACCTGCATTCACATCAAACATGGGCTGATCTACCTTCTCTTTTCCTTTTCGTGATACCTGCATACCACTATTTGCATTGCTTTGAGAAGATTCTCCTGGTTTTAATCTGCCTGTCCATGGCAAAGAATGTGAACCACTGCTAGAGGATGCTCCAGGTCCACTAATATCTTGTGACTGCTGCTGTGAATTCTGTGCAGCATTACCATTTTGTGCATCTACATTATCAATCACATTTACTGGTTTATACCAGCTATTCATCTCATAAAAAACAACATCTCTGCTCACTGTAAACTTACGAGTAGAAGGGTTATAGCATCTATACCCTTTCTGCTGCACAGAGTAACCAATAAAGATGCACTTCTCAGCTTTTGGATCCAACTTGGATCTCAACTCATCTGGCACATGAACATAGGCAATGCAACCAAAAATTTTCAAATGAGAAATATCTAGTCTCCTACCAGTATACCTCTCCTCTGGAGTCATCCCATGTATTGCTGCAGTGGGAGTCCTGTTCATTATATAGACTGCTGTAGCAACTGTCTCAGCCCAATAAAAATCTGGCATGTCTTTTTCATTGAGTATGGCACGAGATACCTCTCCAATATGCCTATTTTTCCTTTCTACAATTCCATTTTGTTGTGGGGTATGACTGCATGAATATTGCTGCTTTATGCCATGCTCCTACAGGAACCTTGCAAACTCATTTGAGAGGTACTCTCCCCCTCCATCTGACCTTAGGCATTTTATTTGCAGGCCTGTTTCTTTTTCAACCATAGCTTTAAGAGTTTTGAAATGCCCAAAAACTTCACTTTTCTTTTTCATAAAATACACCCAAACTTTTCTGCTATAGTCATCAATAAAAGTGACAAAATAATGATAGCCTCCAAGAGATGCAGCTTTAGTAGTCCACACATCAGAGTGGATTAATTCCAATGGCTTCTTACTCTCTTGAACATGTCTAGGAAATGGTTTCCTTTCCTGTTTTCCAAACTGACAGGCTTCACATACCTTATGCATTTCTGCAACCTTGAAATTAGGCAATCCTGCAACAATATTTTGGGCCTGCATTGATTTAAGTCGCTGTACATTAACATGACTAATGCGTTTATGCCAGATATCAATATCTGCAACTACACCGGTCCCATGTGCAAACATTGTTGCACTCAATTCAGACATGTCTGCATCCAATGTAAACATTCTGCCCTTCTTCTTTTCTTTTGCTATCAAGCGACCTTTATTTTGCATATCCTCAACAAAGCATCCATGAGGATTAAATCTGACCTACAAGCCCTGCTCAACCATTTGACCAACAGAAACCAGATTCTTGGTGATATTCGGGACATGAAATACATCGGACAGGTATTTCTTTTTCCCATCCTGCATAGACAAAGAAAATTTTTCAATCTGCACAATAGGATGTGCAGTATCATCACCAGTCTCCACAAATCCTGGTTTTTCCATTTTCCTTGCAGCCTCCATCCATTCTGCATGACCTGTCATGTGGTTTGATGCACCTGAGTCAACATACCATATATCGTTGCTTTCTTCTGCACTTGTCACAGAATTGTTCATGTGCTGTACCATAAACAAATGCTCATTTCTGTCATCACCCTGTCTGCTAGAAGATGCATAATTCCCTTGTTGCAATTTTCCATTCATGATGTCATTCTGCTTTTTATAGCAGTCTTTAGCCATATGACCCATTTTACCATAGTAGTAGCATTTAACATTGCTATTTGCATTTTGGCCTCTTTGCCATCCACCACGACCTCTTTGGCTCCCCGTGCCTCTAGAGTTACCACGTCCTCCTCCATAGGACTGGTTTTCTTGAGTTTGCTGCATATTCTGATTTCTACCACGGCCTCCAGATCAGCCTCCTCTACCTCTGCCTCTACCTCTTCCTACATTTGAGTAGAAGACAGCTTCTTTTGAAGTTCCTCCTGAAGAAGATGCACCACCATTTCTCTGCTCCTCAGAAATTAGAAGAGCAATCAACTCCTCAAAATCAGGAAATCTTTCAAGGACGGAAATGGATGTTCGGAACTGTGCATAATCCTTTCCTAGACCATTCAAGGTCACAGAAACTAAATCATCATCTTCCACTGGCGACCCAATGGAAGCAAGTGCATCTGCAATCTTCTTCACCTTCATGTGGTAGTCATTGATGCTCATATTTTCTCTTTGCACATTGTGCAACTCTTGCTTGAGTTGCATTTTCTTGGCTTGCGTATTTGTGCTATACATTTTTGACAAAGTATCCTATGCCTCCTTTGGCGTACTTGCATCTTGAATATGGACAATCATAGAGTCTGAAATGCTAATAGACAGCCAGTACATAACTTTTCTGGCTCTCTCATGCCATGATTTAAATGCCTGCATTTGCTGTTGATTGGGAACATCAGGAAGAACTGGTTCTTCTTCATTTCCTGCAACGAATTCCCAATATCCTTTTCCCATAAGGAAATTCGTCATTCTGAACTTCCATGCTTGGAAGTTGTTATTGTCAAGCTTTTCAGTGACAATCTGTGAAAGAGAATCAGACGCCATTACAGAACACTGCAAAAAATTCTGTCACTGCAAAGAACACAGTTTCAGCCTCACAAGGGCAAATCTGCAAAACTGACGAAAGTGGTATTTGACCACACAGTCACTTCCTAGTGATGATTTTGCATCAACAGGGAACAAGGATGATTCTGTAACTCCCAATGTCTCTGCGCACAGGCATACGATGCAATTTCTACAGTAACTTTTCACCGACCTGTAGAACAGTGGTCGCACAGCATAAAATAGTGCCTTTTTCTGAGTGCATGCAGAAAACTTCCACCTTCAAAACAGGCCCCAAAATGGCCTCAAATAAAAAAAACAGGGTCACCAGGAGGCTAAAGCCCTATCCTGCAACATATACTGCCCTCTTGCTTCACCGCGAAGGGTGTCTCAACCTGAGACAATGCACTCTTGCACTTTCCGGCTGTGCTACCTGCAGAGACTTGCTCCCAAAACAGAAAAATGAAAGCAACACTGGTCCTCTTACCAGAACACCGCGAACTTGGTTTGCTTTCTTGAGCTCCTTACCACGAACAAGACTCTGATACCATGTCAAGATTGTGGGAGAGAAGGAAGGAGTCTCACTTGTAGCTTTCTTGCTTGCACAATGGGAGAATACACACAAAGGTGGAGGCTGAAAACAGTTTTCCTCTTCTTAGTTGTGTAAGCCAAAAAGAACTCTAGTACATAGAAATAGAAGAACCCTATATATGGGTCTCAAACCAAACTCAACTAACTAAGGTGGCATACTAACTGAGCCACGAACTAGAGTAGATAAGGATAGCTGTCATCTAGCTATTATTCATGGGCAGTGTATCAACCGCATCTACAGCTAACAAGTCGGTGACATAAATGCACAACGGTCATCCTGGCATATCACGAGTGGAGCTCGATATCTCAACACATATTCCATAAACCTGTAGGCATGGTAACCAAATCAACTACCCATTTATAATGCATAAGTAACAGATAGGTCGGTTGCAACCCATCTCTATGCTTTACCATGGAATACATCTGACAGTCACTGCATGATTCCACATAATGCTCCACATCTTTATACCGTTCTGTCACCAATACTTCTCTTTGATCTTGGAAAATGTGTCCCAAACTCCTCTATGTCCATCCCATAAGCTTTCATGAAACTCGTGCATCACCTGTTGTTGAGAAGCCCTATCTCTCAATACACGTACTAGAGATCCTCTCTTTTTCTTTGCATGTTCCATAAATATCCGTCTTTCAAGAAAAACCCATAAGCTTTTCTTTTAATTCTTTTGAATTCAGCTTTAGACCACTCAGCCTTCTTTGTCATGAGGCTAACATATTGACCTATTTTCAGCCAATCATCCTCATACAACTGTTCCAAAAATTGTGTTCTCACTAAAGCATAACACTGATGATGCTTTCTCTCTACTGTCCATCTCTTCTTCATGGTTGTAAGTTCTTTTCTTACTGTTGAAACCCCTATTACAACAGTACCTGTTATATTTGCTGTTATGACAGTTGTACATGCATTAATGACATTTGTACTTGCTATTTTTAGATTTTTATGTGCAGTAACAACAACTGCATACTCTTTCCCTGTTGTCATAAAGTTGTTTTTAGCACCTATCATATCATCCTCTTCATCTTCTATTAGCTCCTGTTCATCTTCAAACCTTGCACGTGAAAGCATGTTAGCCACCACTGGGTTTTCTCTATCTGCAATATGTTAAAAATCAGGGTTAAGTGACTTTATATATGCAATCCATCGTAACATTGACTTGAGAATACCGTCGTTGCTGTTCATTGAGGACCTCTGCTCCAAACCAAATGACATACCTATTCCCATCAGCATCATCCTGACCCACTATCCAACCAATGCCAATTGGGCTTGTATCCACGGTGAGAATAATCGACAACCCATTCTCATAATTTGCTCTCTTTAGTGTTGGGACTGAAATCAATAAGCTCTTTAACTTCTGAACTGCCTTTGTATGATGTTTATCCCACCAAAGATTTTTCCCTTTTCTCAAGAGTTGTTATAAACTTTTAGCCATATGAGCAAAATGCGGAATCCATATCAAGTAAAAGACACATGCACCCAAAAGTATTCTCACCTTGGATACATTCCAACATGTCTCCATCATCTTGATTATGGCATCAATCTTTGCTAGTGAGGGATTTCTCCCATATGGTCCACACATGTGGCAAACAACTAATACTTCCTCCACTCCAAAAATTGACTTTTCTCCTAATAGAGTCAAATGCACTTCTTCAAGACGGCTCAAAATCTTGTCACAATCAACAATATGATCATCCCCACAAACCTTCTACATCCGTGCTCATTCAACTCCATTCTTCTCATGGATATCACACCCTTTTATCGGCACATCATCAAGAAAGGGTAAGGTCAATTGAGGGATATACTCCCTCAAAACTTTATGCATAGCATTGATCATATGTGCCACTGAATTGGTTGCTCCTTGTGGAACCGTACATATCCTAACCAATCCAAGTAGTGTTTTCATGACAATGATATCCTAGGTTTCCAATGCAAGCTGGAACTGATCATATCCTAAATATAAGTCACCCATATATTAAATTTCCTTGCCTGCAAATGCTTCTGCAAATTCATCTACTATCGGGCTTGATCCAATATTCCTTGTGGTGACCTTATTAACTAGTTGTAAATCCTGTATAAACCTTAAAAAAACCATTCTTCTTTGGAGTAGTAAACCACCCATTCAAATATGGAGCTGAAGAGGGCTTCAAAATCCACATCCTGATCTTCTTGTTCAAAAGCTCCAGCATCTTAGGCAAATATGCTCGAGGCACCAGAATATGCTTTAAATTCCATGGCACATGAGGTACTGTAAAGATCACCATAGGTGCAACTATGGTTGAATCAACACATCCAATTTCGTCTGGCTGAAACACAAAAGATTTCCCATGCCTTACTAACATTTGCAAGAAATAAGCTCTTTCTGCATGCAAAAGAAAGCTCGTATCACCAATTTTTAGCTCTTGTAAAGTTTCAGCCGTAAATTTATGTCACACTCCATGTGGATCCCGTAAACTAGGCTGTTGAGTCACTTTTTTAGCCAACCCATCATTGCAGGTGGTAAAGGCAAAGCCACAGACTTAACCTTCATTGCAGCCCATAACATTCATGCTTAGCAAACTCTTGAATGATTTCATACATCTCTAAAGTGTCAACATAAATAACCTCTTTTTCTACCTTGCTTTTAGCATTAATTGCTGTAGAAATTTCAGCCACTGTATCAACATCAACCAGCCCCGAAAATAGCCCTCAAATACCTTCTCAAACCATATATCTTTAGCTCTTTTTGATCCCATCCTACATATTTCTTTTCAGCCTTACACATGACTGAAATATTCTTAAAACTGTCAATACTACATGTTGTCCATTCTTGCAATCCAGACACAAACATAGTTTCCCCCTTTCTTGGAGGCATAATTATCTTCCTAGAGGCACTACCATAGCCTCCACTTACAACAATGCTGTCTAGAAACCCTTAAACTCTCATGCATTAGGTGGCATAGGATTATCCCGCAACCTATCTCGATTGCAGGGATGATTCACACAAATAGTGAGAAATTGTATTGCCTTTGTATTGTCTTTACTTTGAACCCAAGCATATGAAGAACCATCATCTAAGGATTTTGTTTCTAGCCTTGATTCTGAAATATAGGGCTACCTCAAAATCACCAGATAACTACATGAATCCTGTACAAAAAAATGATATTCATTCCTAACATCTCCAATAGTGACTGGTACATTTGGACAAGCCGCATAAAGATCCCTTGATAAATTGTTTGCTGCCCGCATGCACCATCCTGGATCTACATCAATCGGCCAACCTCGATTCTCATACAAGCTGCGTGCCATAATATTGATTTCGGAACCATGATCCAAGAGAGCTATGCAAGGCGTCTCTCTTTCTCCCACTTTAACAATTGTCTTTGTTGTAGCACAAGCACAATAATGCGTTTGTGCGAATAATGACTGCTTGGAATAAAATGAGCATCTTCTTCTTCATATACTTGTTGATGGACATCCCCATTATACATAGCATTCTCTCTATGCTTATTACTGCCCATAAGACCAATTTCAGCCACCACAAGCTTGCTGTCTATACTCCCATTTAACCCATTTTCAACATTAGCCTGCTCTGAATCATCATTACATGCATCATAATATTTCCTTTGAAGTTGTTTCTCTATGTCGTTGTCAACCTACATCAATGATTGCAAAACTTCACTATCAATGACATTATGCTTATGTCTACCTCACTTGAGGGACTATAGAGACACTTGGATGCACTATTATCTTTCTATACAAATAGAGACCTTAGGGTGAATCTTAAGAAAACCGAGGTTATGATATTCAATACCACAGCCGCTTGCATAAGGAGATTTGAGAATCAATTCACATTTGACTATAGAATCATAGGAGACTATCTAACAGTACATATACTTAGGAGTCACTTTCAAAGGGCCACAATTTTCTTAGAGTGAGACATTAGAGGCTCAACTAGCACAAGCATATGTAGCATTAGGTGCACTAAAGGGACAATGTGCACATATACAGTTCCATGAACCACACATCAAACTATGGCTCTTTAATACATTGGTTACACCCACACTCCTCCATGCAGTAGCCATTTGGGGTCCAAGCCTCTATCACATGAGGAGATGACCACTGATAGATCATGATGGACCAAAGAGGGAGTTTTATGATAGATAGGAGCATATGGAGTGACTATTGGTCTTGATGATATCATGTATGAGACAAGCGAAGAGCTCAACCCCACATGAGATCATCAAAGTAGAGATGGTGACAACACCTATGGTGAAATTGATTGAGACATTTTTTTCTTGAGTAGATCATCAATGTGGTCTCTATAAACAAGGAAAATCCGAGTTGGTAGATCCATACCTCAACACATCATCTAAGGATTGAGACAGGTAGATGGGAAGATATGGAGATAGAAGACTACATGTGCCAACTTTGTGAGGGAGCACCAAAGACAAAGAAACATTACATCTATTGATGTATAGTATACTACAACATTTGAGGTAGATTCCATTGGGAGAGGGTTTTGGCCCTATACAGTAGGTGATGCAGTTTGAGAACCAAAGTTTTTTGGGATTCTTTTTCTTAGAGATTTAGATGTGTAGAGTAGCTATTCTATGAGATAGGAGCCCCCCACAGCTAGCTCCTCCCATATAAAGGGTTACTACTAACTTTTTTGCTACCACACAATCCAACACAAGATCGACCACCATTGCTGATAGATAGTCAAGAGGGACACATTGTAGAGAAACTTTATCTCTAAGAAGTATCTCCCTAGTAGCAGTGCAAGCAAGACACCCATATGCACCTCGGAGACCTAAACACCCTTATCACAAATAGATGAGAGCTACCATTGAGCACCACAAGAGATAGATGCTGTTGAGATGACAAGCTCAACACATGCAGACATTGATGATGGACCGCCTAGTTAGATGGGTCCACACGTCTACACTTAGCACGTCGATGGTCATTATGACTCACACATGGCCACTGACTCATTACTTATTATATTCAGATTGTTACACCTATTTACAGCTGGCATAGTTATAGCGGCAGTCGACTAGTGTAGTCAGTTATGCATTGTTTGACTTAGTAGGCCACTTTCCTTTATGTTGTATCTTATCTATAATTTGTGTACATTGTAAAGTGAGTGGAAGAAGAAGAAGAAATCAACAAGAAAACGTTTTGGCCTCCATCTCTCCTCTTGTCTCTTGAGTGAGCTTCTCCTTGTGCATTCTGTGTGTGTTCGGCGCAACATCTTGAGCAAGTCCCCCCACCACGCGATTCTTGACATGGTATCAGAGCCATGCACTGAGAGAGGCCGATTTTGAAGGCTGAAGTGAAGGAGAAGAAGCAAGGTTCAAGCAAGCAAGCCACAGGTAAGAAGCTCTCCCATTCTTCCACTCTCTCTCTTGGATAGTGCCTGTGGAGGCACCGGAAGCAGGATTGAGCAAAAATCTCAGATTGCAGTGAGATTTGGTGTGCATGAAGAGCGCTATGTATTCTGCAGATAAACCCTTTAGGGCTTTTCCGTAGTTATTTTGGGCATCTGAGGGCCGTTTCATGCCCCGTTTTAGAGCCGCAAGGTTGCGGCCAACAGTTTCAGGGTACACTGTGACTTCGACTGTATTGACCGAAAGTGGGTCCACAGGTTACAGATTTCAGATTTGTAAGCTCAAAGGTGTTTACCAGCGAGTAAACACAAGGTTTATCTGCAAACTGGTTGCAGATTGCATGTATTGTTGAGTAGACTGCTGTCTGGTGTATTGCTATGCACTACAGGTCGAGGATTGCAGAAGATTTGCTTGCTGTTTGGTATTAATTTTGTGATAATGGCAGAGAACAGTGGAAGCCCCATCATTGAGAAGCTCGACAAGAACAACTATCCTTCATAGAAGTTCCGTGTCACGAACTTCCTTATTGGAAAAGGCCTCTACGAGTTTGTTTCAGGTGAAGAAAAGGAGCCGTAGGTGAGTGATCCTCCAATTGCAGAAGAGACAAAGGCACGGAAGGAATGTAATGCAAAAGATAAAAAGGTCATGTATTGGTTGTCTGCAGTAATTGACAATAATATACTGGGACACATTAGAAATGCAGAGAATTCATATGCAGCTTGGACCATACTTAAAAGTATGTTTTCTGTAAATACAAAGGCATGAAAGATTCAACTCAAGCAAGAGTTGAATACATTGAAGAAAGGGAAGATGTCTATCAATGAGTATGCACTGAAGGTAAGGAGCATTGCAGATGCCTTGGCAACGATTGATGCAATGCCCGATGATGATGATTTGGTGTCGTGTACCTTGGGTGGACTTAACAATGAAAAGGCTTGGAAGTCTTTTGTAACTTCCGTATATGTTAGAAAGCCATTTCCAGATTTCGATGAGTTGGTCTCCTTAGTCGTGAATAGGTCCAAGATTTCTACTCCAGTTCAGGAAGGGGACGTGACAGGTTCTCTTCAAGAGGTCGTGGTACAGGACGTGGTAGTGACAACCAGCAAAACAGATTGAATCAGCAATTTGGTGATATGCAGGTTTCAGGAGGTTGTGGTAACTTTAGAGGCAGGGGGAACTTTAGAGGAAGAGGTGGATGGCAGAACAGAGGTTTTAACAACTCTGGTATTGTGTGTCACTACTGTGGCAAAACAAGTCATATTGCAGCCCAATGTTATGCTAAAAAAGATGATATTCGTAGTGGTAAGTTGCAGCAAGGAAACTATGCATCGTCTTCACGACAGAATGAAGACAAAAATGAACGTCTGTTTGTTATGCAGCATATGCTGAATGCTGTTACAGGAAAGGGAACACATGATGATGTTTGGTATGTTGATTCAGGTGCATCCAATCATATGACCAGCCATGCAGAATGGTTTGGAGAGATGCAGGATTTGCAAAATGTAGGTTATGTGCACACGGGTGATGATTCATGCCACCCAATTTCACACATTGGAAAAGTTCCCTTGTCCTTGCATGATGGTAAGACAAAGAGTCTTTCAGATGTATTACATGTGCCATCTATTACAAAGAACTTGGTGTTAGTCGGTCAAATGGTAGAGCAAGGGCTACAAGTGAGATTTAATGCAAAGGGCTGCTTTGTAGAAGACTTCAATGACAAGTGCAGGTTAGTTGCAAAGGGAAGTAGAGTTGGACGTATGTTTACTCTAGATGCTGGAATTCCTACTATGAATGCTGCTATGTATGCTAAAGGAAAAGGTGTTGTTGCAGATATTGAAATTTGGCACAAACGCATTGGACATGCGAATGCATAAAGGATGAAATTAATGCAGTCCAAAGGGTTGGTTACAGGTTTGCCTACATTTAGAGTTGCAGAATTTCATAAGGTATGCGAAGCATGTCATTTTGGTAAGCAGGCAAGACAACCTTTTCACATGACAGAGATGTAAAAAGAAATATCCTTCATGTTGTGCATACAGACATTTGGGGGCCTACACAAAATGTATCTCTTGGAGGCAGTTTATACTTTGTCACATTCATTGATGATTGTTCTAGAAAGCTGTGGGTATATTTTATGAAGGAAAAGAGTGAAGCTTTTGAGCACTTTAGAACTTTCAAGGCTATAGTTGAAAGAGAAACATGCTTGAAAGTAAAGTGCTTGAGGTCAGATGGAGGGGGAGAGTACCTCTCAAATGAGTTCAGTGATTTTCTGAGGTCTCATGGGATAAAGAGACAGTTCACATTTAGGTATACCCCACAACAAAATGGGGTTGCAGAAAGGAAAAACAGGCATATTGTAGAAGTTGCACATGCCTTGATGGTGGCTGAAAAGAATATGCATAAGCATTTTTTGTCTGAGGCTGTTCATATTGCTGTTTATATTATGAACAGAACTCCCACAGCTGCAGTTCATGGTATGACCCCCGAAGAATGTTTTACAGGTAAGAAGCCTGATGTCTCACACTTGAAAGTGTTTGGTTGCATTGCGTATGTTCATGTGCCAGATGAGTTGCAGAAGAAACTAGATCAAAAGGTTGAAAAGTGTGTCTTTATTGGATCCTCTTTAGAGCAGAAAGGGTATCGCTATTATAACCCTGTCACATGTAAGTTCAGAGTGAGTAGGGATGTCATCTTTGATGAAATGAGCAGTTGGTATGCATCTAGTGGTGATGCATTGGATGATGATGATGATCATGACACTCATGTGCAGGCTGAAAAGCAAGAATCACAGACTCTTAGTGGACCAGAGACATCATCTGGTAATCCTTGGTCTGGGAGACTAAGGAGTACCTCTACATCTTCAAGTGCATCTAGTAGCACTACAAGTAAAGACAAAGGAAAGAATAAAGTGTGAGATGGCATTGATGCAGCTCTTGATGGAGACTCCAGTGGCTCAGAGAGCTTAGATGATGAGCTTGGTATTCCTTCTATCAAGATACCAGGTGTACAGAGAGCTCATAATAATGTAAAGGCTCCATTGAGTGATCGGTGGTACGCAGATCTAGCAGGGTCAGATACCCTGTTAAAAAATTTGGTTTTGAACGTTATGCAGCTCACCATTATGCTTATATGGTGAAACTAGTTGAGGATGTTGAGCCCACTTGTTTTGAGGATGCTGTTGGTCATACTCATTGGGATGCAGCAATGGATGAGGAGATGGCTGCATCAGAGGCCAATAAGACTTGGGATCTAGTATCATTGCTGAAGGGCAAGAAAGCTATTGGATGTAAGTGGGTTTACAAGATTAAGCACAATGCAGATGGTTCTATTAATAGGCACAAGGCTAGGTTGGTTGCAAAAGGCTATGCCCAGACATATGGCATAGATTATGATGAAACCTTCGGTCCAGTTGCTAGGATGGAAACTATCAGATGTGTGATTGCTTTGGCAGCAGCCAAAGGTTGGAGGTTGCAGCAAATGGATGTGAAGAATGCCTTCTTGCATGGTGATTTGCAGGAAGAAGTGTATATGGATCAGCCAGCAGGTTATGAAGATTTAGAGCATCCCACATATGTGTGCAGGTTGACGAAGGCACTCTATGGGCTCAAGCAAGCACCTAGAGCATGGTTTGACAAGATCAGAGAGTATCTTGTCAATATTGGCTTTTATGTTTCTGATGGCTGATCACTCACTTTATGGGAGAAAGGGAGATGCAGGTTTGGTCATCATAGTCATCTATGTGGATGGCTTGATTATTACAGGTGATAGTGATAGTGGGATTGCTGAAGTCAAGGGCAATTTGAAGAAGAAGTTTGAGATGAAGGATTTAGGTGAGCTAAGGTACTTCCTTGGCATTGAGGTGATCAGATGTGATGATGGTATATGGCTGTCCCAAAGACAGTATGGCTTGGATATGTTGTCCAAGTATGGTATGACTCAATGCAAACCACTTTCAGTCCCATTGGAGCAGAATGTAAAGTTGAGTGCTAATGTTGGGGATGAGATAGAAGGCCCTACTATGTTCAGGAGGATAGTGGGGAGTTTGATCTACATGACCATTACAAGGCCAGACTTGAGCTACACTGTTGGTCTTGTGAGTCAGTTTATGCATACCTAGAAAGCCACATTTGGATGCAGTCAGACGCATATTGAGATATGTGAAGTCCACATTACATTATGGACTTTTCTATGAGGCAGGTACAGATGTACAGGTGTTTGGATACACAGATACAGATTGGGCTGGTAGTATGTCTGATAGAAGATCTACCAGCGGATACATGTTCTCTCTTGGTAGTGCAGCAGTTGCTTGGAGCAGCAAAAAGCAATCTACAGTTGCTTTGTCGAGTATAGAGGCTGAGTATAGAGGTGCTACTGTTGCAGCATGTGAGGTAGTATGGCTACAAAAGTTAATGGCTGATTTGGATGTGCAGGTGGAAGTTCCAGTTGTCATTTATTGTGACAACATGAGCAGTATACAGTTGGCTAGGAACCCTGTGTTCCATGCCAGGACAAAACATATTGAGGTACACTACCACTTTGTGAGAGAGAAGGTACTAGCAGGTGAGATTAACTTGGTGTATGTCAACACACAGGATCAGATAGCTGACATCTTCACGAAGGCATTGGGTACAGAGAAGCTTCAAAAGTTTCGAAGCTTACTTGGAGTTGCAGAGATGTGGTTGAGCTTGAGGGGGAGTGTTGAGATGACAAGCTCAACACATGCGGACATTGATGATGGACCGCCTGGTTAGATGGGTCCACACGTCTACACTTAGCACGTTGGTGGTCATTATGACTCACACATGGCCATTGACTCATTACTTATTATATTCAGGTTGTTACACCTATTTATAGCTGGCATAGTTATAGCGCCAGTCGACTAGTGTAGTCGGTTATGCATTGTTTGACTTAGTAGGCCACTTTCCTTTATGTTGTATCTTATCTATACTTTGTGTACATTGTAAAGTGAGTGGAAGAAGAAGAAGAAACCAGCAAGAAAACGTTTTGGCCTCCATCTCTCCTCTGGTCTCTTGAGTGAGCTTCTCCTTGTGCATTCTATGTGTGTTCGGCGCAGCATCTTGAGCAAGTCCCCCCACCACGCGATTCTTGACAGATGCTAAGGCATATTAACCACATAGTGCTATATCTCTACCTAAAAGAGATGTTTCATTAATGAAAAAAGTATTTCTACATTTCTATTTTCTTCCCTATTTTAGTAATATTGTTCACATTTATACCGAGTTTATACCACATGCATATTATTACATAGAATACTACATAATTTCTAGTCTCATAACTTATATTTTACCTTTCAGTATGAGAGATGCATGTCATTATATATATTGGTTTGGTCTCATAGACTACACTGGCCTTATAGAGACATTAATATACTCTTCTTCTTCTTCTTCTTCTTCTTCTTCTTCTCTCTCTCTCTCTCTCTCTCTCTCTCTCTGTGATGCTCTCATAATGGGTGCACATGCATAGAACTTTTCTACAAACTCTAGAAACAAAATACGATGCTTGTGTGTGAAACATCTAAAATTAATAATGATATTGCTATGTAAATCATGGACTAGGCTTGAAGTGCACTCCATTTTTGTAACACAATGTTAAGCATAGTCTAAGCATGTAGTGCCAAGCGATATATAGTACTAAGAAGGAAAGTAATACATAAGCCTTCCATTCCTATTAACGAGTAACCAATAAAGACAGCCTTCACTACTTTGAGATCAAGCTTCTTTCGTTTCTCATCAGGTACATGGATGTATGCAATGCTGCCAAATAGTTTTAAGTGTTTAATGTTAGGCTTATATCCATAAAGCTACTCATATGGTGACTTCTCATATATACCAATAGTAGGTATCTGATTCATGACATAAACAATGGTTAGAACTGTTTCAGCCTAGTAAGAAAGAGGCATATATTTTTCATTCAACGTTACCCTTGCTCCATCCATAATCACTATGTTTTTCCTTTTAGCCACTCCATTTTGCTTGCGGAGTATAACTGCATGTTAAATGTCTCTTGATCCCATGATTAGTCAAGTACCCGGTCAAGTACCAAACTCTTTTGACACATATTCACCACCACCATCAAACCATAAGCATGAGACATAATAGTTGCACTCTTTCTATGCATAAGATTTGAAATCCATAAAGCTAAGACTTTTGTATATCAGTTGGCAACTATTGGAATTGAAGTTGAGGATGAGGATTTGGTTGTAGTTGCCTTGAATGGTATTGGACCTAAATACAAGTCATTTGACACGTCTATATCAGTGAGATCTAAAATGCCTAACTTTAATGAGCTAGTTGCATTGCTTATTCATGAACATGTGAAACTAGGTTTCGCTACTAGCTCTAGTAGCACGAAAGGCAAAGATGCAATGTTTTACTCAAATCAGAGAGGTTGTGGGAGCCGTAGTAGGGGGTACTTCTGTGGTAGAGGGACTCAACAACATGCATCTCAAAATATTCAAAATCAGCAAATACATCATGCTCGAGGTGGTGGTGGATACTCCCGAGCAAGGGGGAGATCTAACTAGAGATAGAGGATATTGGCAGTCGCACTATGCATGATAATGCCCACAAGGATGAGGACTATCACTATTGTGGAAATATGAATACATTTCTAAAGAGTGCTAGAAGAAATAAGAAAATCAAAGAGGCACATAGCAGGGACATTATGGGTTGTCTAATCATGCAAAGCATGAGAGTGGTGACAAGTTATTTGCTATGATGTATGTATGGAATAAGATTGCTAAGCAAGAAACATCAGATGTCATATGGTATATTGATTTAGGAGTATCAAATCATATGACACCACATGGTGAGTGTTTTGAAGAAATGAAAGCATGTACAAATGGTTAGGTATGCACTGGAGATGACACCCAACATGACATAACTCATACATGAGTTGTTCCGTTGGTTATGCCTGATGACTAGAAGAAAATATTGTATGAAATTTTATATGTTCCATCCATCACAAAGAATGTGTTATTGGTTGGCTAAATGGCTAAACAAAACATACAGGTACAATTTAACAAAGATGGTTATTTTATTGAGGAATATGGCTTAGGTTACAAGATTATTGCAAAGGACAAAAGATGTGGTAGAATGTTTACATTGGATGCAAATATTCATGAGCTAAAAGTTGCAATGTTTGCCCATGATGATAAAGTGTCAAAGACATAAAGATCTGGCACAAACACATTGGACACTTAAATGTTCATAGGCTAAAAAATTTATAGCAAAAGGATATTATTTCAGGGTTTCCAAAGTTTAAATATGCTAATTTGGGACACATATATTTAGCTTGTCAATTTGGCAAACAAGCCTACTTTTTGTTTGTTAGACATACATAGAACAACAGTAGACTCTTGCAGCTTATTCATTTGGATGTATGGGGATTCACACATAATGTATCTCTTGGCAAGTCTAGGTATTATGCGACTTTTGTGGATGATTTCAGTAGGTACACTTGGTGATATATTCTAAAACATAAAGATGAGGTCATTTATTACAATTGTATTAGCATTGAAGACACTTGTACCTGCATATACATTAGCTATACAATTAGCCACTACTATAATTTAATCATTTTTAGCAAGAAACTCCTCTTCATCCTCATCCATCATGCCATCTTCATCTTCATACCACACTCATGATAGCACACCAGTCATTGGGTTGTTTCTCCCTGTAATATGATGTGAATTAGGGTTGAGTGAGTTAATATAAGCTATCCAATGCAATCATTGCAATGTTGAGAGTAGCACAACTAGTTATCATACCCAATAATGATAGACAATCTATCTCCACCACTACATGAGCACCCACAATATAGTCTCTATCACACTTAAGAGATGTAACCACTCCCCAAACCTCCCTCTTTACTTGTGGATACCTCTGTTGCCCTTGTTTAGCACCTTTGCTATGAATCTAATAGCATATCTATTCCCTTTAGCATCATCCTATCCCATTGCCTACTACTAATAAGGCTCATATCAACAGTGATGATGATAGGCCTTCCATCTAAATAATCTACCTTCTTTAAGGTTGGTACATAATTCAGCAACTTCTTTAGCCTTTGAATAGCCTTTCTATGCTACCTTCCCCCATGAAACTTTTGTCTGTTCTCCTAATAACTAATAAAGGCTTTTAGCCATATGTACAAAATGAGGGATACATATAAAATAAAAGATGCATGCACCCAAAAACCTCCAAACTTTTGATATATTAGAGCATACCTCCTGCATCCCAATAATCCCATCAATCTCAACTGGTGAAGGCTTTCAACCATACGGGCTACACATATGCCCTACAATTAGCACCAATACTAAGGGCAAATTTTGCACTTGATAGAAAGAGACACACTTCTTCTAACTGAGTCAAAATATTTTTGCAATCAATTTTGTCAAATAGGAATATGATGTCCCATCTTGTGTTTGAGAACTCAAAGAATCATATTTATACAAATCAATCTAGCAATGACATGCTTAATTATGAAATTATCTGAAAAGACAACGTTAATATGCATATTCTTTCAATGACACAAACATTTTTAATGTAAAAATGGTTAGTTTATTCAATGAAAATATATAGGTGTGAAATTCTTTAGTATAGTCTTGCAAGTAGCCCACAAAAGTCACTACTATAGATGCTTGATTTAGAAATGTTTGTCATTGATGAGTAGCCTTGGTACATGCATTCTTATGCATATCTTCATTTGGATCCTTCAAAAAAGATGCATATGTTGAGTGTGAACAAGTGTCTGAGTGTACAATAATGAACCGATTTGTCTAATTTTTATTCCAAAACTAAACCTATTGACATTGAGGTACCACAATCTATTCTTTCCAGTACTGTATTGGAAGCAATTATTAAGTTCCCTTGGCCAAAAATTCACTGCTACCCCTAAACTTAACTATAATATGATATTTGTTGGCCACAAATGCTATCATCATCATAGTGTATTTAGGCAAATGTAATATTGAGTTTAAGTAGGGAAACACCTAGCCATGACTAAGCATGCATGCTTACAACCATTTCACCATGACTAGTGAGTGCATTTGGAGATCAATAAAATATCCTCTTGACTTGGACATGACAATAACCCTTGAAGAGACTGTAAGAATAATTGAGAAAATGTGTGGAAGAGAAGAAGGGAAGCTATAGGAGAGAAGCATTCATCCACCTAAGGGAGTGGAAGAGAGAAAGAACAAGCAATTCCATATCCGAAGAAGGAGATCTATTGCATACCATATGAAATACTCAAGGTTGCATTCCTATTTATGATTTTCTATAAAATCTTGATACCAATAGTTATTCTTTTAGATACGCATCTCCTCTCCATCTCTTGATCACATCCTCTTCTCATTTGGTTTCTTGATTCACCAGCTTTATGAGATTGTCAATAAATAGAAGCATGTGGATGTCCTTGATTTCTACTTGTTCCATTATATGCTCTGAGATATGTACCTTCTATAGGGGTTGTGACTCTAGCATAATGCATAATTGCAATAATAAATAATTTCTTCTCATCTCTTTTTAACAAAATTTTGCCAAATTCTTATCTCTACTCACCTAAAGGTTATTTGGCACTGCACCAAGCACTATAGAGGCAACTATATTGAGCAATCATTTAATATTTAGCACCATGTGACCTAGCTAAATACTTATGGAAATCAAGAACCAATTGTAGTGTGCCATTTGTGCATCTCATTCCACATGTTTCTAATGCATGTGTACTGAAGAAAGAGATGAAAAGTATTCTCTTTCTCATAAGGGAAATATCCTAAAATAAGCATCAACATACTAAGTCTACCTCTATGGAAAACTTCTACATAACTAGCCTCCCAAGAAATGCGAAGACATTTCCTATCTCACCTATGATTAGGCCTAATTTAGGTTTAAAATATCACAGTATTGTAATGGAAAATGTGACAAAGATCAAAACCCTAAGGAAGATATGGTGGTTTCTCAAGGTATATGTGTCTAAGTCCACTTTCTTTAATGTAAATAAGTATTAGAAAATATTTAGCTACAAAGATACCTAGTTAATTTCTTGTACTCCCATAAATTTTCTACATTTCAATTTTCTTTTGACAATCGACAAAAAATTTCAGGGTTTTCCTTAATAACAAATACATCTTTCTCAAAGGCCAAAGTATTTAACCAAATAGACAATCCAAGTGAGAATCAGTCCTCACAAAAGCTAGCCAATCTAGAGTATTTCAAGCAATGGCTATTATCTTTCATGTTTTTCGTGGGCAAATACCCTCTAGGAATGAGGTTCCACAATGTGTTAAATACACATTTATTAGAAAGGGATGTGTTGGGTTTAGTGAGAGTTGGTCCACTATCTTCCCTAATTAGCAAGCTATTCTCTTGAGAAAAGGAGTATATGCTTAAAATATCACAAGATCATTCTTTTAGTTATTGATAACAAGACAATGTAAAGCAAAACAATATAAATGAGGAACCTCATGAGAGAAACCACAACACACTTTAGTGGCATACATATTTCTAACACCCTCTTGATACTCAATAAATGCTACAATAACAAATGATTAAATGGTACAAAGAAACCAATAAGATTCTACAACCATGAATGCTCAAGTCTCACACATAGACAATATGTGCCTTAAAGACAACACCTAGAAGACTTGTTAAGTATGAAGGATAAGAAAATAACTCCCTACATGTAGTAACTCACCAATGTCCAAGATGGTCTTGGACATTGGTAGTAACTCACCAATGTTCACGATGGTCTAAGTAAGAGTTTCTCAAAACTCCAAGAAGACCACTTAATAGTTCTCAAAACATATGTAGCTTTTGGAAGGCCACATAATACTAAATAAGATTTTAGCCCCAAACTATTAATCATAGGAAGGACTAGACTCATGAATCATCCCCAAGAACATGCACTTGACTTCATGAAATTAAGTGAAACAAATATACACTTGAAAAGCACCAATCAATTTTTTTTTCTTAAGGTGATTGTCAAATGTTTCATGGAAAGCACTAACTTTCCTCCTCAGTCACCACTTTCCATGTCAAATCTCACTTTCTCTGTGATTTTGTGTGTGTGTGTGTACACACACACATACACACAACCTAGAAGCCCCCATAGAAAATGACAAGTGATGAACCCATAGAGAAGGAGTAAGAAATTGCTAAGTGCTCCCACAAAACCAAGTTAGCAGCATAGCACTTGAAATTGATGCATATCTCATAGGAAGATGTACACTCTATTGAACAAGTTAGGTAATGAACCATATTTATAAATGATAGAGGGAGTAGCCCCACTCT
Source organism: Lygodium microphyllum (assembly GCF_053477565.2). Lineage (NCBI taxonomy): Eukaryota > Viridiplantae > Streptophyta > Polypodiopsida > Schizaeales > Lygodiaceae > Lygodium > Lygodium microphyllum. The sequence continues at coordinate 7,087,998 of NC_141149.1, read as the reverse complement.
CCACTATCTATATCATATGGCAAACTCATTTTGCTTCACACAATACAAAAACATAAAAAGTCCCTCTCTTTTCTCTATCTTTTTCAATTAATGTTGTTATGCACTTTTACAAAACATGAAGACAATTGCTAAGTCCATGAAGGATAGATAGGTTTTGTGACTTTTCATACATGTGAGGTTGTATCTTTCGTGTTTTGATCATCTAATAGAAGTTGAGTCTTGGACACATGTTAGCAGACATAGTTTGAAGATAATAGACTTAGTAGCCACATATTATTTGGAACTTATATCAAATATTCAAAGCCTTGTATTAAATGTTCAACAATTAGGATCTTCTCTCGTGCAAATTTTCAAACAATAGCAAAGGAAAAGGGACTAGTTAAAGCATGGATATATGTTTTGGGCACTAAAGCCTATATTCGCTATCATCACAAGAGGTGTGCAATTGTATCTATATGTATACATTTTTCTCCTTGATTAAGAGAAATCCTTTGAGAAATGGCTAGGTATTCATGCTCCTTATATCCTATCTCCTCTTGCTCTTTACATGTTTAGGATTCTTCTTCTTATGTTTTTTTCATGATTTCCTCATTAGCTTTATCATTTGGTTCCTACTCCTTTCTTTTCCTTTACTTTTCCTCTTCATGCCGCTAGCTTTCTTCCATGGCTTTCTTTGTTTTCTCTTCCTTATGCCTTTTTCTTTTTATTCTTCCTACTCCATGCTTTCTTTTGTAGCTTGAGTTGGTGCTTCTTGCTCTTGCCACTTTTGGTCATCTTCCTCTTCTTGCCACTTACTTTTTTTTGCATTATGTTGTTGTTTCTTCTTTCCCTATTATTCTTGTTGGGATTAACTACTATTAATTTTGGTGTTTTGGGGGTTGTAGTGCTTGTTCTTCTTGGTGTGCTCATCTTGTTTCTTAAGCATGTGAGGGAATCAAACATTGGATCAAGTGTTGAAAAATGGTGTTGTCAAGGTTGGAAAAGAAGCACGATGACTTGTAAGGACTTTTCCTATTATTGCATTATGGGGTTGTGTATCTTCTCAATGACTATACCATTATTGTTTTGCTATATAGTGTACAAGGCTAGTTTTCAAAATGGCTTGTTTCTTGTGATGTGTTTTGTAGTCGTAGAGAACAAGAATTGAAGGCTTCTTGTATTATCACTTTGGAAAAGTGTTGATAAAACAATAGGGTGTCCTCCACTTGTGGTATAGCATGCTTCAACTACAAACTCCACTTCATTGTCTAGTAAACTATAAAATATGTGGCATAATTCTTCATTAATGGGGGTTAGTGTAGCCAGAGCAATTTGAGAGGCCAGTGTTCTTGACAAATTATTTGAGTGGGGTTAGTGTAGCCAAATAAACTTGTGAGGTTGGTGTACTTGACAAATTATTTGATTGATGGAACATAAAATTATCTTACATGAAAGGAACATAATCTCTCTCTTGCTCCAAATGATCTTTGAACTAGAGTATTTATCTACTTAAATAGTATTAATGTTATTATCTTTGAATATTTATGCTATTTCTCATGAATATTTGAGCATTATCTACACTTTTCATCTTCATTCATAATTGAGACAATAATTTTCATGTCTAACTTTAGCTACCATGCAGTATCTTTGATGGCCTCATATTTATCTTAATCGAATCAAAACCTAGTCTTCTTATTTAGAAATTGAAACATATATATATATATTATTGATCAAGTCAAAACCTAGATGGAGAAATATTCATCTTATTTTATATAAACCTTAATTAAATATTGAAACCTAGTGGCACAAATTAAGGCTTAATAGGTGTGGTTGGAGGGGTATAATGAGAGAAGAGAGAGAGAGAACATTTTAGCTACTCTTACCTACACCTAGATGCATTCTAACACCATTCTTGCCACTTTTACCTATGCCTGCTGTAGCTATACAATTCACAGTCTTGGAAAGGCCATTATAGGTGAGAAATAATATGTTAGATTCTTTAGTAATATATTCTTGACGTATAGATTACAAATCTGTGGCCATTATATTATCTTGTCGAATATCTCTTCTAACATTTGATTATATATCATGGATCTTCTCGTAGCTTTGGCCCATTGTGGAATATCAACTACCTTGAAATCTAGCTTTTGATTATTGATATTTCACTAAAGTGATGCTAACCATGAGAAACTCATGCCAAAGCACAATCCAAAAGTATATTACACGGACTTGATGGCAACATATAGGAACTAGTGAATCCACGAGTACTTGGAATAGCTCCTTTACCCTATCCTTATTGTTTGAGAATCTAGCAAATAGCATTATACACAGTCATATTAATTTGTGGCTCAACAACCCTACGCTCAATTGGACGACGTATACATGTTGTATACTATTGAAAGGTTAGGTTGGATAACGTTCTTCTTGGAATATTGGCACCAAAATTGGGATATGTGGTAATGGGAGAGAGAAAAAGAGACTCCAAAACAGAAAGAAGAAGAAGGAGGAGGAGAAGAATGTCAAGTATACTATGTTGTGTTGTCAAGAATCGCGTGGTGGGGGACTTGCTCAAGGTGCTGCACCGAACACACACAGAATGCACAAGGAGAAGCTCACTCAAGAGACAAAAAGAAAGATGGAGGCCAAAACGTTTTCTTGCTGGTTTCTTCTTCTTCTTCCACACTCTTTACAATGTACACAAAGTATAGATAAGATACAACATAAAGGAAAGTGGCCTACTAAGTCAAACAATGCATAACCGACTACACTAGTCGACTGGCGCTATAACTATGCTAGCTGTAAATAGGTATAACAACCTGAATATAATAAGTAATGAGTTAGTGGCCATGTGAGAGTCATAATGACCACCGACGTGCTAAGTGTAGACGTGTGGACCCATCTAACCAGGCGGTCCATCATCAATGTCTGATGTGTTGAGCTTGTTATCTCAACACTTCCCCTCAAGCTCAACTGTATCTCTGCAACTCCAAGTAAGCTTCGAAACTTTTGAAGCTTCTCTGTACCCAATACCTTCGTGAATATGTCAGCTATCTGATCCTGTGTGCTAATATACACCAAGTCAATCTCATCTGCTAGTAGCTTCTCTCTCACAAAGTGGTAGTGTACCTCAATATGTTTTGTCCTGGCATGGAACACAGGGTTCCTAGCCAATTGTATGTTGCTCATGTTGTTACAATAAATGACAACTGGACCTTCCATCTGCACATCCAAATCAGCCATTAACTTTTATAGCCATACTACCTCACATGCTACAACAGCAGCACCTCTATACTCAGCCTTTGTACTTGACAAAGCAACTGTAGATTGCTTTTTGCTGCTCCAAGCAATTGCTGCACTACCAAGAAAGAACATGTATCCGCTGGTAGATCTTCTATCAGACATACTACCAGCCCAATCTGCATCTGTGTATCCAAACACCTGTACATCTGTACCTGCCTCATAGAAAAGTCCATAATGTAATGTGGACTTCACATATCTCAATATGCGTCTGATTGCATCCAAATGTGGCTTTCTAGGTACTTGCATAAACTGACTCACAAGACCAACAACGTAGCTCAAGTCTGGCCTTATAATGGTCATGTAGATCAAACTCCCCACTATCCTCCTAAACATAGTAGGGTTTAGGGTTTTCATCCCCAACATCAGCACTCAACTTTACATTTTGCTCCAACGGGACTGAAAGTGGTTTGTATGCTGTCATACCATACTTGGACAACATATCCAAGCCATACTGTCTTTGGGACAGCCATATATCATCATCACATCTGATCAATGCCAAGGAAGTACCTTAGCTCACCTAAATCCTTCATCTCAAACTTCTTCTTTAAAAAATCCTTGACTTCAGCAATCCCACTATCACTATAACCTGTAATAATCAAGTCATCCACATAGATGACTATGATGACCAAACCTGCATCTCCCTTTCTCACATAAAGTGAGTGATCAGCATCAGAAACATAAAAGCCAATATTAACAAGATACTCTCTGATCTTGTCAGACCATGCTCTAGGTGCTTGCTTGAGCCCATAGAGCGCCTTCTTCAACCTGCACACATACCTAGGATGCTCTTAATCTTCATAACCTGCTGGTTGATCCATATACACTTATTCTTGCAAATCACCATGCAAGAAGGCATTCTTCACATCCATTTGCTGCAACCTCCAACCTTTGGCTGCTGCCAAAGAAATCACACATATGATAGTTGCCATCCTAGCAACTGGACTGAAGGTTTCTTCATAATCTATGCCATATGTCTAGGCATAGCCTTTTGCAACCAGCCTAGGTTTGTACCTACTAATAGAACCATTTGCATTGTGCTTAATCTTATAAGCCCACTTACATCCAATAGCTTTCTTGCCCTTCGGCAATGATACTAGATCCCAAGTCTTATTGGCCTCTAATGCAGCCATCTCCTCATCCATTGCTGCATCCCAATGAGCATGACCAACAGCCTCCTCAAAACATGTGGGCTCAACATCCTCAACTAGTTTCACCATATAAGCATAATGGTGAGCTACATAACCTTCAAAACCAAATCTTTTAATAGGGTATCTGACCGTGCTAGATCTGCGTACCACCGGATCACTCAATGGAGCCTTTACATTACTATGAGCTCTCTATACACCTGGTGTCCTGACAGAAGGAATACCAAGCTCATCATCCAAGCTCTCTGAGCCACTCGAGTCTCCATCAAGAACTACATCAATGCCATCTGACACTTTATTCTTTCCTTTGTCTTTACCTGTAGTGCACCTGAAGATGTAGAGGTACTCCTTAGTCTCCTAGACCAAGGACTACCAGATGATGTCTCTGGTCCACTAAGAGTCTGTGATTCTTGCCTTTCAGCCTGCACATGAGTGTCATGATCATGATCATCATCCAATGCATCACCACTAGATGCATACCAACTGCTCATTTCATCAAAGATGATATCCCTGCTCACTCTGAACTTACATGTGACAGGGTTATAACAGCGATACCCTTTCTGCTCTAAAGAGTATCCAATAAAAATAAATTTTTTTGCCTTTGGATCAAGCTTCTTCCATAGCTCATCTGGCACATGAACGTATGCAACACAGCCAAATATCTTCAAGTGCGATACATCAGGCTTCTTGCCAGTAAAGCATTCTTCAAGAGTCATCCCATGAACAACCTCAGACAAAAAATGCTTAGGCATATTGTTTTCAGCCATCAAGGCACATGCAACTTCTGCAATATGCCTGTTTCTCCTTTCTGCAACCCCATTTTGCTGTGGGGTATATCTGAATGTGAACTATCTCTTTATCCCATGAGACCTCAGAAAATCACTGAACTCATTCGAGAGGTACTCTCCCCCTCCATCTGGCCTCAAGCACTTTACTTTCAAGCCTGTTTCTCTTTCAACTGCAGCCTTGAAAGTTCTAAAGTGCTCAAACGCTTCACTCTTTTCCTTCATAAAATATACCCACAGCTTTCTAGAATAATCATCAATGAATGTGACAAAGTATGAACTGCCTCCAAGAGATACATTTTGTGTAGGTCCCCAAATGTCTGTATGCACAACATCAAGGATATTTCTGCTTACATCTCGGTCATGTGAAAAGGGTTGTCTTGCCTGCTTACCAAACTGACATGCTTTGCATACCTTATGAAATTCTGCAACTCTAAATGTAGGCAAATCTGTAATCAACCCTTTGGACTGCATTAATTTTAGCCTTTGTACATTTGCATGTCCAATGCATTTGTGCCAAATTTCAATATTTGCAACAACACCTTTTCCTTTAGCATACATAGCAGCATTCATAGTAGGAATTCCAGCATCCAGAGTAAACATACATCCAACTCTACTTCCCTTTGCTACCAACTTGCACTTGTCATTGAAGTTTTCTACAAAGGAGCCCTTTGCATTAAATCTGACTTGCAGCCCTTGCTCTACCATTTGACCAACTGACACCAAGTTCTTTGTAATAGATGGCACATGTAATACATTTGAAAGACTTTTTGCCTTACCATCATGCAAGGACAAGGGAACTTTTTCAATGTGTGAAATTGGGTGGCATGAATCATCACCCGTCTGCACATAACCTGCATTTTGCAAATCCTGCATCTCTCCAAACCATTTTGCATGGCTGGTCATATGATTGGATGCACCTGAATCAACATACCAAACATCATCATGTGTTCCCTTTCCTGTAATAGCATTCATCATATGCTGCATAACAAACAGACGTTGATTTTTGTCTTTATTTTGTCGTGAAGACGATGCATAGTTTTCTTGCTGCAACTTACCACTACGAATATCATCTTTTTTAGCATAACATTGGGCTGCAATATGACTTATTTTGCCACAGTAGTGACACACAATACCAGAGTTGTTAAAACCTCTGTTCTGCCATCCACCTCTTCCTCTAAAGCTCCCCCTGCCTCTAAAGTTACCACGACCTCCTGAAACCTACATATCGCCAAATTGCTTATTCAATCTATTTTGCTGGTTGTCACTACCACATCCTGTACCACGGCCTCTTGAAGAGAACCTTCCACGTCCACTTCCTAAACTGGAGTAGAAGGCTTGGACCTATTCACCACTTCTTTCAGATGTCTCACTCTGCATGTTGATCTCTTCAATGATCATAAGGGAGACCAACTCATCGAAATCTGGAAATGGCTTTCTGACATATACGGAAGTTACAAAAGACTTCCAAGCCTTTTCATTGTTAAGTCCACCCAAGGTAGAAGACACCAAATCATCATCATCGGGCATTGCATCAATCGCTGCCAATGCATCTGCAATGCTCCTTACCTTCAGTGCATACTCATTGATAGACATCTTCCCTTTCTTCAATGTATTCAACTCTTGCTTGAGTTGAATCTTTCGTGCCTTTGTATTTATGGAAAACATACTTTCAAGTATGGTCCAAGCTGCATATAAATTCTCTGCATTTCTAATATGTCCCAGCATATTATTGTCAATTACTGCAGACAGCCAATACATGACTTTCTTGTCTTTTGCATTCCATTCCTTCCGTGCCTTTGTCTCTTCTGCAGTTGGAGGATCACTCACCTCTGGCTCCTTTTCTTCACTTGAACAAACTCGTAGAGGCCTTTTCCAATAAGGAAGTTCGTGACATGGAACTTCCATGAAGAGTAGTTGTTCTTGTCGAGCTTCTCAATGATGGGGCTTCCACTGTTCTCTGCCATTATCACAAAACTAATACCAAACAACAAGCAAATCTTCTGCAACCCTCGACCTGTAGTGCACAGTAATACACCAGGCAGCTTTTTCATAGTCTGCTCAACAATACATGCAATCTGCAACCTGTTTGCAGATAAACCTTATGTTTGCTTTCTGCAAACACCTCAAGAATTACAGATTTGCAATCTGTAACCTGCGCATCCACTTTCGGTCAAAACAGCCGAAATTAGAGTATACCCTGAAACTCCTGTCCGCAACCTTGCGGCTCTAAAACGGGGCCTGAAACGGCCTCAGATGCCCATAATAATTGCGGAATAGCCCTAAAGGACTGATCTAGAGAATAGACGGCGCTCTTCACGCATACCAAATCTCACTGCAATATGAGATTTTTGCTCTGCCCTGCTTCCGGTGCCTCCACAGGCACTATCTAAGAGAAAGAGTGGAAGGATGGGAGAGCTTCTTACCCGGGGCTTGCTTGCTCGAACCTTACTTCTTCTCCTTCACTTCAGCCTTCGAAATCAGCCTCTCTCACTGGTGCGGCTCTGATACCATGTCAAGAATCGCATGGTGGGGGGACTTGCTCAAGATGTTGCGCCGAATACACACAGAATGCACAAGGAGAAGCTCACTCAAGAGACAAAAAGAGAGATGGAGGCCAAAACGTTTTCTTGCTGGTTTCTTCTTCTTCTTTCACACTCTTTACAATGTACACAAAGTATAGATAAGATACAACATAAAGGAAAGTGGCCTATTAAGTCAAACAATGCATAACCGACTACACTAGTCGACTGGCGCTATAACTATACCAGCTGTAAATAGGTGTAACAGCCGGAATATAATAAGTAATGAGTTAGTGGCCATGTGAGAGTCATAATGACCACCGACGTGCTAAGTGTAGACGTGTGGACCCATCTAACCAGGCGGTCCATCATCAATGTCCGCATGTGTTGAGCTTGTCATCTTAACATGTGTGTGTGTGTACAGAGAGAGAGTGTGTGAGTGAGTGAGAGAGGAGGATGGGTGGAATCAAGACTTGCAATTGTTGAAAGATATGACAAATGATGTATACTCTAGGAAGAGATGCTCCGTATCCCATAAGCACAGTGAGGAGAGTGGAACAACCCAAAGGCTACATAAGCATGTACTCGATTCTTATTTCAATGCAATGTTGTTGTACTTTGTATTTCCAATCTGTGTCCTTGTCATGTCCTACTCAAGATTTTGTTTATGAGTCGAAGCACTTAATCTTGGAACCTAATTGACTTGAGTAACAGTCATTGTCTCTTATCTATGTCATCATGGTTCTAGTCTTTGCCTTCCGACCTCCATAACCAACCATGCTCAAGATCTGTGTTTCTCAACATGGTATCAGACATGGTGAGCATGGTTAGCTATTCTCATAGCTTCTCTAGCTCCCCCAACCTAAGTCCAGATCAACTCCATCAAATGACTCCATTTCTCACTTCTTGTTTGCCATAGCCAACATGCACCTACCCTACTTGGAGTTCTCATATCTCTCTCTACATGACAAATGTCATTGATCTTCCTTCTAGAGACTTCTTGTTCAGGACTCAGGGTGCACCATCTTGCCACCTTATAGCTCAACATTCATGCTGCAGGAGCCAACACTACAGAAATTTGTCATCACTGCCTACTATGCACCCGCGTCCATTCGTACAATCTATTCTCCTGCACATGATGTCATCAACCCTACAATCATAGGGCTTTTGAAGCCCACCTCATAGGCCTTCTACTTGCCAAACATCTCCTAAAATGATTGCCTATACAAGCTAGTGTCATCAATGAAAAACTAGTCGGCTGGTCAACCCTAAAACATGGCATCCATAGCCATTGACTTTCAAGCTCATAATACACTTCATTTTCTCACTCCTCTCAGCTCACTCAAGTGTTTTCCACTCTGATCTAGTGCTCCAATCATTTTTTAGCACTTCAAATTAGTAAAGAGGGGAGAAATCATCCAACAACATCAAGCTCAACATCAAGTTCTTCAAAGCATAGTATCTTTTGATGCTCATTTTAGTGCTTCTTAGCACTTGTGTTTCTTGACACATTAATAAAAACTCATTTGTTGGTTTTACTTTAGTTCTTGAAATGACAAACATGAAGTTTTTTAATGTGGAATGTCCAATTGATTAAATCCCTTATCTCATTGTAAAAGGATAGACACTACCCAAGTACACTCGCATAGTAAGACCTCCTTTAAAATGTTTGAACTTGAGCAAATAGCCAAATTCAATGGTGAAGGCTTTCATGCCTAGAAAGAAAAGAAAATGTACCATCTCATGAGGATAGACCTCTAGGATCTATTTGAGGATGATACAGGAGATGCATATGGCAAGAAGGAAGATGATGAACATGGGTTTGTTGAAGAAGTCTAGCTCAAGATATAGGAGTGGAAAAAGATGAACAACAAGGCTCTAGGCATCATTGTCTGGGGACTATTTGTAACAAGCGGGATACACATCGACTAGGGTTTAGTCACTCATCACATTGACCGGGGTATTTAAGGTGTAAGAGCCCCAAATTAGGGCAACCAGTCTTCATCTCTAGCTTCCATGGCTTCTTCCTCCCTTCTCTCTCTCTCTCTCTTCTTCTAGTCTTCTTCCCTCTTCTTCTTTTTCTCTTTTTCTCTCCTCAACTCTCCTTCTCTCTCCTCTTAGCTTCTTTCATTACAAGTGGTATCAAAGCTTCAGGATTTGTTCCTTTTCATCTTTCCCCTTTCTCCCTTTTCAAATCCCAAAAACCCTAGTTACTCAGCTTACAGGTACAGGTACAGCAAGAAGGACTGTAATTAACTTCAGCTTTTTGGAGTAAGCAGGAGCTACGGCTGAAGACTTAGACATATCTGGAGGTAAAACAGTTAAAATATAAGGTCGTCACTTCTTTTCATGCAAATTTTAATGGTTCCAGGCCAAGTTTAGAGTCCCAGGAGTTGGAAGAGGGAAAAACCTCAGTCACTTTTTGCCCCAGCCCTCTCTCTCTCTCTTCTCTTGCAAGCTGCCATGGCTGCCAGCCCAAAGAAACCCCAAGATCTGACCTGAGGGTGCTCCCTAACATCAACCAGCCCCGGGACTCCTTCCCTGACCCCCCAAGCTACTGATCAAGTAGTGGACTGGGGGGAGTTGCTGCCCAGAAGGCCTGCAGGACAGCCCCACAATTTTTGATGCATTTTGCGCTGGCTACCCTACCCCTCCCCAGCCCTCTTACCACTCCTCCACTACTACTTGGCCACTCCCTGCCACTCATGGGCATTGATTCAGCTGATCTCCCTCTTTCCCCTTGTCATTTTTAATCCTAAGATTCAATCTTCAAGATGGACAACAACTGGACAGTTTGATACAGTTTGGGGCAGCCATGGATTCTCCAAACTGAAGCCTTCTGTTACCCGGAGAGCTCAACCCACACAAGCCCTTCAGCCCATGAATGATTTCTCTTGCCCAGATGAAGACATTGAGTTCAGCATGCACGGGAGCTTGCGGGCAGCCATGAAAGCTTACTTCACATAAGAGCTAGTCTTCTACTTCTCTCGGCATTTTTGCACTATCTCCTATGGGTTCTCTTCCTCTTCTTGTGGTAGAAGCTAAGGGGAATGGGGATGATCTGTTGCTCTTTGTGGCTGAGCTTTGAAAGTCTAGATCATGGCCATGTAAATCCATTGTTGGAGAGATTCAAGATTGCATAGGTTTAATAGTTCAATCCTCTTCATGTGCAAGCATAATACTTCTTCCTGAAATTCATTGTAATGGCTGACATTAACCCCCTATCTTATCTTGTGATCTTGGATGAATAATAGCCATTGTAAATTGGGTAAGTAGCAGCCAATGAGTCACTGGATTGCCAAGGTAACCCCTACCCCAACCTTTATCATTCCTTGCATCTCATGAAAGGGCCCAATGTCTTCTTTCTAATGCATCTCATGTTGATTGCTTATTAAAAATGTCTGCAATGTATACTTTGGTTGAGGAAAAAGGCCGATGCTAGGCGAGGTGGTAAGACAAAAGAGAGATGACCCTCCCTTACCACTTAAGACCTTGAAGGGGTGCACAACCCAGCCTGGGGGGAACTTTTCCCACCTCTCGGTGATCCGGAGCCCAATACTTGTATGCAAGAGCTGGTACTTCCATGAGCTCCACTCCCATGCCCCAATGATCCTTCTTGGATATCCCACAATGCTAATGGCACCCATGTATGACACTTGAAGTACATGCAGTCAAAGGAGATGTATGGCAGTGAATGTACTTATGCATTAATGGCAGAGTTGATGTGTATGCAATGATTCTCAAGATTATGTTCAGTATGCTCAAGATGCTATTGATGTGGTAGATCAGGCCCCTTGAACTATGCTCTATCCGTGTAAGACATTGGTACTAAGGGACATGCAGTGTTTTTGGTCATAGTCTTGTAAGACTGTCACAAAGATCCCATTGTAGAAAATTCTATCCTGAATCTGGGGGTAAACCCTACAGCTCATCTTGAAGAGGGCTTTGTTTCCTTTAGTTTGAATCAAAAACCTCCCCAATCGGAGCTACGGTGTGAAAGTTATGCCCATTTTTGTGCACTAAGGTCACTGTGGACAGGATGCAGACTGCCAGGGGTGACATACAGGAGGAAATGCCTGAAACGGACCCGTATACCCTTCTCAATCACATCCTTTTCCAACATGAGCTTCGTCATATGGAATGCCACAATGATATGGTCACCAACCACTGCCAAATGATGTCCAAGTTTGATGAAGCGATCGAGCACATGGCTATCTCAAACTCAAAGACTCAACAGACCCTGGAGCAGCTCACTGTTCTTGTTGCTCAATTAGTGACTACTTCATCCCAAGGGAAGACCAATGACTCTAGACATGAGTCTAGACGTCCTCCACATCAGGAACCGTCGCATGGCCCACAGTGTATACTTGGCGCTAAGGGAATTTCCCCTTCTACCTATGAGATCGGGGAACCCTCTCATATGCATGATGAGCCCCTACTGAATTGCCCTGTTCACCATGCTGACAACATCCACTTGAGGCCTTCTCCCACCTTGGGTCAAATTTCACCCACTCTACTTAGGAGCCCCCATGCACCCCATATGAATCAGCTCCATCAAGGACAATATGGTACAAATGGCCAGCCTAGCAATCATGGACAACATGGTTATAATGGACAACATGGGCTTAATGCACCACAAGGGATGTATGGACACCAGGGCATGTATGGCCACCACGGGCTGCATGGACAGCAAGGATTTCATGGGCAGTATGGCCCCTATGATTTGTGTGACAAGGTCATCCTAACAAAGTACAATGGGTAGTCCCCCTCACCATCTGACCTGGAAGAATGGACGTCCAAGTTGGAGTCCTACTTCAACATCTACCCCTGCACTGATGATCAGAAAATACTTTTTGCTTCTCTCCACTTGGAAGGTTTTGCCCACATTTGGTGGTACTATATCAATCGAGAGAATCAACAGTTCATTGATGGGGAATATTTCAAAATGCATGTGGTCCAAGTTTTTGTGTCCCATGTGGAAAAAGAACGGTTGGCAAGATGATGGTACACTCTTGACCAACGTAACCTCACTATATGTGACTACACAAATCAGTTCATGAACTTGACCATGTATGTGGAGAGCATTAGTGATGATGCTAAATTGCACAATTACATCTATGGGTTGGAACCGAGTTGATGTCATCGCCCAAAAACCTACTACACTGTTTGATGCAATCGAACTGGTTGATAGATATGCAAGAAAGTACCGTGAGAATGAGCATTTTCAGCAAGGTGTTGGACCTCCCCGCATCCCTTCACGATCAGCCCCATATGGAGGTGGTTTTCGAGGCACTTCTATGCCTAATAACAGCCGCAAAGTACCCATTTACCCTGCTTTCCATGTTGAAAGAAAAATAGGCACTTTTGGGACAGCATCGGGCTCTACTATTGAAAATAGGTATGCTGAAAATAAACAATCCACTACATCACCTTCCCATGGATCCAATAGTCAACGGTTCATCTCCCCAGATGTTGTGAAGGAACGAAAAGAAAAGGGCCTATGCTTTAAGTGTGGGGATAAGTAAATTGCTGACCATGCCTCCAAATGCCCATACAAGACAGCTAAGGTCAAAGTTCATAGCATGTATGTCATGGAAGATTGGCACAATGAGGAGGATGACCTGGCCATTGACCAGGCTGAGCCCACGGAGGATGTTGATCATGAGCAGTTCTATGACCCAGAGGATGGGTTTCCCTTTGACCTGGGCAGTGCCCCCTCACAGATACTTGATTTAACATCCCACCCACCACCCACATTCCTTTGCTTGATCTCCTTGGATGCTTGGACGGGTTCCTGCAGCCCCAGTACCCTTCGCATTCAAGGCAGTATCAATGGAAAGCATGTTTTTATCCTTGTGGATAGTGGAAGCACTCATAGTTTTGTCAATAAATCAGCCATTGATTGATTGAAATGTACCCCTATGGCATTAAACCACCCCTTGAAGGTCCAAGTAGCAAATGGAGAAGAAGAAATCAGCACACATGTATGTCCCGCAGTTCCCTTATGCCTGTCTGAAAATTATGTGGCACTGGTTGATCTGATTGCCCCAGATATGGACCCCATTGATGTTGTCTTGGGCTGCGATTGGTTGAAAAAATTAGGAAAAATTGCTATGGACTTCTCTCAGCTTTACATGGATTTTATGATGATGCATGGACAGCCTATCCACCTAGAGGGAGTTCGAAATCATGCTGATTTTCAGCTCATTATAGCAAAGCAACTCAAACAGGAGTTTAAGAAATTCTCACAAATCTTTGTTTTGCAATTAAATAAGGACAATTCTGATCAGCCCTCCGCCGAATCTCATGATTCTGCCTTGTAGGTCTTACTTGAGGAATACAATGACTTATTCCAGATGCTGACATCCCTCCCTCCCAAGAGACAAGTGGACCACCCACTTGACCTAGAGCCCCATTCCAAGCCATTGAACAAACCCCCCTGTAGACTCTCCAAGTGTGAGCGTGAAGAGGTTGCAAAGCAAATCAAGGAGTTGTTGGAGATGGGTTTCATTGAACCGAGTTCTTTCCCCTATGCATCCCCTGTCCTCTTAGTCAAAAAGAAAGATGGATCCTTTTGCATGTGCATTGACTACAGAGATTTGAACAAAATTACAGTGAAGAACCGATACCCCATACCAGGGATTGATGATTTGCTGGATGAGTTGAAAGGGGCATGCTTTTTCACTAAGATTGACTTGCGCTTTGGCTACCATCAGATTCGTATGTGGCCAGGAGATGAGGTCAAAACAGCCTTTACCATTTTCTTGTGATGCCTTTTGGGTTGACTAACGCCCTTGCCACCTTTCAAAGCCTCATGAACAAAATCCTACAGCCCTTTTTGTTCAAGTTCATGCTTGTTTTCTTTGATGACATCCTCATTTATAGCAAGCCATCTATGGAGCACTTGACACACGTTCGGAGGGTGTTTGACATATTGAGAAAGCATCGACTCTTTGCTGAGGAGAGCAAATGCATATTCATGCAGACATCTGTGGAGTAATTGGGACACATTGTGAGCAAGAATGGTATACAAGCTGACCGAAAAAAGGTGCAATGTGTTAAAGATTGGCCCACTCCTTCCACCACCACTTCTTTGCGTGGCTTCCTTGGTCTCTCTTCATTCTACAGACGCTTCATTAAGCACTATGCCACCATTGCAGCACCTTTGACTAATCGCTTGAAAAAAGAGTCATTTTTTTAGGATGCCACTACAGATCATAGCTTCAAACAGTTAAAGGACATGCTTACTTCAGCCCCCATCCTTGTCTGCCCTGACTTCTCTAAGCTATTTACCATTCATTGTGATGCCAGTGGCCGGGGTATTGGCATAGTATTGTTGCAAGAGCATAGTGTGATTGCATTTGAAAGCTACAAGCTTGATGAGAAGGAGATGCAAATGAATGTATATGACCAAGAGATGTTGGCCATCCTCCATGCCATCAAGAAATGGCACCACTATTTGTATGGCATCCGCTTCCAAGTGAAAAGCGATCACCGAGTCCTCCAATACTTCTTGACTCAGTCTACTTTGACTACTAAGCAAAGGCGATGGGTGGCAACCTTACAAAACTATGACTTTGACATTTCACACACGCGAGGCAAGGATAATACTGTGGCTGATTATCTCTCTTAAATGTGGGCATGCAGAGCGTCCTCTATCTCAGAATTGCACAGTGATTGGGTTGAAGAGCTCCAAGAGGCTTACTTGTTAGATGATCATTTCAACCACACATTTCAAAAATTACAGCATGGGTTTATGACTGAAAACTCCCAATATCAGCTCAAGCATGGCCTTATTTGGTCCCATGGCAAGATTGTCATCCCGCACACTTCCCCCTTCACGCAGAAGATCATGGAAGAAATGCATTCTTGCCCCACTGCCAGTCACTTGGGTGTTTTCAAAACGTATGATAGGATTGCCAAGAGCTTTCATTGGAAAGGCTTATGGAGGGACATCAAGGACTTTGTGACCAAATGTGTTCCATGCCCACAGAATAAGGATAGTACACTTAGGCCTGCTGGCCTCTTGCAGCCTCTCCCTATCCCTGAAGGGAAATGGACTCACATCACAATGGACTTTGTCACTGGCCTTCCTGCGACTAAGAAAGGGTGGAACAATATCTATGTGGTAGTTGATCACCTCACCAAAGCTGCCCACTTTATCCCCACTAAGTGTGAGAAATGCGGGATCTAGAGCATGGCAGTAAGTTATGGTGGATGAAAGGAGAAGTGTGGACTCATGATGAAGAAGATAAAGACACTGTTTGTTACACAAGTGAATTAGGTTCCAAGATTGAGACTTGGACTCATAAACACAATCTTGTGTATGTGGACAATGACATTGACACTTCACTGAAAAGAAAAGAGTACTATCATTGCATTAAGAAAAGGAAGCAAGTACAATGCTTTATAGGAAAGTAGGAAACTGCAGTAGGCACCATTGTGCATATGGGATAGGTTAGCTTGCATGTCCTTGGCCCTGAAGCTCCATACAAAGAGGCTGTTTAGTGAGTGTGATTGCTGATTCTCAACACCCCTCCTCAATCACAACTAAAAAGGCACAAAGTGTGTAGAGGCTGTAATGAGAACCACCTGCAAAGTGTGGGCACACCACAAACATGGTAGACACCAGAGGATGTTGCAGAAAAGGCTAAGTGTGGGCACCAAAACATGATGGACATCTAGAGGCTGTAACAGGGGCCTCACAAAGTGTACAGGGACTGTAATGCCAAGTTACATAAGGAGTTTACAAAGCTTATGGCAGGAAGCATTAGGGCAAGGAAATACAAGGCTTTTAAAACAGTCTATCAGAGTTATGAGAGTAGAAGGACTGATGAGTTTTGTCCTTCCAATCCTGGTGGTCTTCATCTTCATCTTCTTCTTCCTTTGCTCAATTTTCTTCTTCTTCTTTGATTGCGACTAGATAGGCCTTTTGGGATCTCTTTCTTGCATGGCAGAACTTCTCGGTGTGTTCGGTCCTTTTGCAGAAGTCACAGAAGAGCTGATCCTTCTTGCCTTTGTACCTGTTGCCAACATATAATGCATGCTCATCTCTAGAGGTACTTGGTTCTTCCTTAGTTTTTAGCTTCTTTTCCTCTTCTAACAGTGATGCCTGGATATCAACAAGTTCAGGATTTGGCATGTTGATTAAAGTTGTTGATACATTATTATATTCAGGAGGCAAACTCTTAAGTAGAACACCGATGCAAACATCTTCATCCATTTTAATGTTGATTCTTGCAAGTTGGGTTAGGAGTCCTTCCATGTAATTGAGATGTGTGGCAAGCGATGTGCTGGACTTCATTTCAAGCCTGAAGAACACAATCAGGAGACCATACTTTGATGATTTAGATTGTGCACCGAACAAGGTGTCAAGTCTTTTCCATGTATCCTGTGAGGTCTCACAGTTATCCACATGGTGGATATAACTGTCGTTTAGCTCCAGTTTGATAATGGCCTGGGCTCTGTCATCATTCTTTTGCCAAGTAGTTGCAAGGTCCGCGTCCCGAGGTTTCTTCTCTTTGCCATTTGTGATGGCCCAAAGACCCTTTTTCATCAAGATGAGCTTGATGCGGGTTTGCCAGGTGTGAAACTCGACTCCTTTGAATCGAGCATTTGGAGAGTCTTTTCCCATGTTGAGGTTGCAAGATCAGCAGCAAATCAACACCAGAATTCTGAGATTTTATCAGTAGAAGAGCAGAATGCAGTGTGTCAAGAGACACAGTTAGTGACAATGTGAAAACACACTATGTCAGTGTTGATGTTGAGCTTGATTCTTCTTGTTCGGGATCGTTTGGTCATTCTTCAATCTTCTCAGGTCCTTCCCCTCCTTGATTTGATGCTGGGTCAATGGATTAGAGTGACAGAGGCTTGGGTTGAGTGTCAGGAGAGAGAAAATGAAAGAAAAATGAGTTTTGGGAGATTTTGGCTATGGTGGAATTAGGGTTTCTGAGACAGGGGCCTGGTTTTTCTCAGATTGCAAGAGCTATACTTGATCATTTTCAAAAATTTTTGCATGTCTAGGAAGCTTACTTCATGGGCTATCAAAGCCCCATGATAATCGATTAGATTGCAGGCAGTACGGTGCGCGCAGACAGCTCGATCAGACACGGCGCGATTTAGGACAACGATGACAAATTTCGGTAATGCCAGGGTCAGGGTGCAGCAATGTGGTCGATTGATGTGCCAGGGTGAAGTGCCTTGAGTAGGAGAACAATCCCCTAAAAGGAATCAGGAGCTGAAGTGGCCTGGTTGAGAAGTTATGGAAGCTCCAAGTGAGGTAGGTCCTGTCTGGCTATGGCAGACACAGAGCAGAGATTGAGAATTTTCACAATGCTGAGCTTCAGATAGCCAAATGTCATGGGTTGATGTGATACAGGGAAGCTTTGTGAGTTGGGGAATAGTTTTCCAGAAGGAAGCTCCAAGAGATTTGACCTGTGGAGTGAGATATAAGCAGCTCAATCTGATAGGGTGCTGCTGGCTATGGCTGCCATGGAAGCTTCAGTGAGGGTAGAGTTGGGAGATGAAGTCATGGGATGGAACTAAGCTGACCAGAGATTATCATGAGCTGAGAGAGAGCAGAGGAGAGCTAAGCCGAGCTGAGCCATGCCCGATTGGGCTCTGATACCATGTGAGAAATGCGGGATCTAGAGCATGGCAGTGAGTTATGGTGGATGAAAGGAGAAGTGTGGACTCATGATGAAGAAGATAAAGACACTGTTTGTTACACAAGTGAATTAGGTTCCAAGATTGAGACTTGGACTCATAAACACAATCTTGTGTATGTGGACAATGACATTGACACTTCACTGAAAAGAAAAGAGTACTATCATTGCATTAAGAAAAGGAAGCAAGTACAATGCTTTATAGGAAAGTAGGAAACTGCAGTAGGTGTTGAGATATCGAGCTCCACTCGTGATACACCAGGGTGACCGTTGTGTATTTATGTCACCGACTTGTCAGTTGTTACAGACGCGGTTGGTACACCGCCCATGAATAATAACTAGATGACAACTATCCTTATCTACTCTAGTTCGTGGCTCAGTTAGTATGCCACCTTAGTTAGTTGAGTTTGGTTTGAGACCCATATATAGGGTTCTTCTATTTCTTTGTATGAGAGTTCTTTTTGGCTTACACAACTAAGAAGAGGAAAACTGTTTTCAGCCTCCACCCTTGTGTGTATTCCCCCATTGTGAAGCAAGAAAGCTACAAGTGAGACTCCTTCCTTCTCTCCCACAATCTTGACATGGTATCAGAGCCTTGTTCGTGGTAAGGAGCTCAAGAAAGCAAGCCAAGCTCGCGGTGTTCTGGTAAGAGGAGCAGTGTTGCTTTCATTTTCTGTTTTGGGAGCAGATCTCTGCAGGCAGCACAGCCGGAAATTGCAAGAGTGCATTGTCTCAGGTTGAGACGCCCTTCGCGATGAAGCAAGAGGGTAGTATATGCTGCGGGAAAGGGCTTTAGCCCTAGGCGACCCTATTTTTTTGATTTGAGGCCATTTCGGGGCCTGTTTTGGAGGCGGAAGTTTTCTGCACGCACTCAGGAAAATGCCCTATTTTATGCTGTGCGACCACTGTTCTACAGGTCAGTGAAAAGTTACTGTAGAAATTACATCGTATACCTATGCGCAGAGACATTGGGAGTTACAGAATCATCCCTGTTGCCTGTTGATGCAAAATCATCACTAGGAAGTGACTGTGTGGTCAAATACCACTTTCGCCAGTTTTGCAGATTTGCCCTTGTGAGGCTGAAGCTGTGTTCTTTGCAGTGACAGAATTTTTTGCAGTGTTCTGTAATGGCATCTGATTCTCTTTCACAGATTGTCACTGAAAAGCTTGACAAGAACAACTTCCAAGCATGGAAGTTTAGAATGACGAATTTTCTTATGGGAAAAGGATATTGGGAATTTGTTGCAGGAAATGAAGAAGAACCAGTTCTTCCTGATGTTCCCAATCAACAGCAAATGCAGGCATTTAAAGCATGGCATGAGAGAGCCAGGAAAGTTATGTACTGGCGTCTATCAGCATTTCAGACTCTATGATTGTGCATATTCAGGATGCAAGTACGCCAAAGGAGGCATGGGATACTCTGTCAAAAATGTATAGCACAAATACGCAAGCCAGAAAAATGCAGCTCAAGCAAGAGTTGCACAATGTGCAAAGAGAAAATATGAGCATCAACGACTACCACATGAAGGTGAAGAAGATTGCAGATGCACTTGCTTCCATTGGGTCGCCAGTGGAAGATGATGATTTAGTTTCCGTGACCTTGAATGGTCTAGGAAAGGATTATGCACAGTTTTGAACATCCATTTCCGTCCGTGAAAGATTTCCTGATTTTGAGGAGTTGATTGCTCTTCTAATTTCTGAGGAGCAGAGAAATGGTGGTGCATCTTCTTTAGGAGGAACTTCAAAAGAAGCTGTCTTCTACTCAAATGCTGGAAGAGGTAGAGGCAGAGGTAGAGGAGGCCGATTTGGAGGCCGTGGTAGAAATCAAAATATACAGTAAACTCAAGAAAACCAGTCCTATGGAGGAGGACATGGTAACTCTAGAGGCAGGGGGAGCCAAAGAGGTCGTGGTGGATGGCAAAGAGGCCAAAATGCAAACAGCAATGTTGAATGCTACTACTGTGGTAATATGGGTCATATGGCTAAAGACTGCTATAAAAAGCAGAATGACATCATGAATGGGAAATTGCAACAAGGGAATTATGCATCTTCTAGTAGACAGGGTGATGACATAAATGAGCATTTGTTTATGGTGCAGCACATGAATAATTCTGTGACAAGTGCAGAAGAAAGCAACGATGTATGGTATGTTGACTCAGGTGCATCAAACCACATGACAGGTCATGCAGAATGGATGGAGGATGCAAGGAAAATGGAAAAACCAGGATTTGTGGAGACTGGTGATGATACTGCACATCCTATTGTGCAGATTGGAAAAATTCCTTTGTCTATGCAGGATGGGAAAAAGAAATACCTGTCCGATGTATTTCATGTCCCGAATATCACCAAGAATCTGGTTTCTGTTGGTCAAATGGTTGAGCAGGGCTTGCAGGTCAGATTTAATCCTCATGGATGCTTTGTTGAGGATATGCAAAATAAAGGTCGCTTGATAGCAAAAGGAAAGAAGAAGGGCAGAATGTTTACGTTGGATGCAGACATGCCTGAATTGAGTGCAACAATGTTTGCACATGGGACCGGTGTAGTTGCAGATATTGATATCTGGCATAAACGCATTGGTCATGTTAATGTACAACGACTTAAATCAATGCATGCCCAAAATATTATTGCAGGATTTCCAAAATTCAAGGTTGCAGAAATGCATAAGATATGTGAAGCTTGTTAGTTTGGAAAACAGGCAAGGAAACCATTTCCTAGACATGTTCAAGAGAGTAAGAAGCCATTGGAATTAATCCACTCTGATGTGTGGACTACTAAAGCTGCATCTCTTGGAGGCTGTCATTATTTTGTCAGTTTTATTGATGACTATAGCAGAAAAGTTTGGGTGTATTTTATGAAAAAGAAAAGTGAAGTTTTTGGGCATTTCAAAACTCTTAAAGCTATGGTTGAAAAAGAAACATGCCTGCAAATAAAATGCCTAAGGTCAGATGGAGGGGGAGAGTACCTCTCAAATGAGTTTGCAAGGTTCCTGCAGGAGCATGGCATAAAGCAACAATATTCATGCAGTCATACCCCACAACAAAATGGAATTGCAGAAAGGAAAAACAGGCATATTGGAGAGGTATCTCGTGCCATGCTCAATGAAAAAGACTTGCCAGATTTTTACTGGGCTGAAGCAGTTGCTACAGCAGTCTATATAATGAACATGACTCCCACTGCAGCAATACATGGGATGACTCTAGAGGAGAGGTATAATGGTAGGAAACCAGATATTTCTCATTTGAAAATTTTTGGTTGCATTGCCTATGTACATGTGCCAGATGAGTTGAGATCCAAGTTGGATCCAAAAGCTGAGAAGTGCATCTTTATTGATTACTCTTTGCAGCAAAAAGGGTATAGATGCTATAACCCTTCTACTCGTAAGTTTACAGTGAGCAGAGATGTTGTTTTTGATGAGATGAGTAGCTGGTATAAACCAGTAAATGTGATTGATGATGTAGATGCACAAAATGGTAATGCTGCACAGAATTCACAGCAGCAGTCACAAAATATTAGTGGACCTGGAGCGTCCTCTAGCAGTGGTTCACATTCTTCGCCATGGACAGGCAGATTGAGATAAGGAGAATCTTCTCAAAGCAATGCAGATAGTGGTATGCAGGTATCACGAAAAGGAAAAGAGAAGGTTGATCAGCCCATGTTTGATATGAATGCAGGTCACTCTTATGTGGATGGTGAATCCAGTGGCTCAGAACAGAGCATTGATGATGAGTTGGGTATACCTTCTATTGTTACACCTGGAGTAAGGAAGACCAGGGATGTTTTGAGAGCACCTGGGAGTGAACCTATTTTGCACAGGTCTACGAGAGCTAGGTATCCTGCGGATAGGCTGAAATATGATGGATTTACAGCTATTCACTATGCATATATGGTCAAAGTGATACAGGAACCAGAACCCACTTCTTTTGAGCAAGCCATGGGAAAAGAAAAATGGGAGAAAGCCACGGATGAAGAAATGGATGCCTTGGAAGCAAATGCTACATGGGAATTGGTACCTTTGCCTAAAGGTAAGAATGCAATTGGCTGTAAGTGGGTTTATAAGGTGAAGCACAATGCAGATGGTTCTGTGAACAGATACAAGGCAAGATTAGTAGTCAAGGGGTATGCACAAACATATGGCATTGACTATGAAGAAACATTCAGTCCGGTTGCAAGGATGGCAACCGTAAGAGCAGTCATTGCTATGGCTGCATCAAAGGGATGGTCTTTACATCAGATGGATGTAAAGAATGCCTTCTTGCATGGTGATTTGCAAGAAGAGGTCTATATGGAGCAGCCACCAGGTTATGTGCATGCTGTTCATCCTGAGTTTGTTTGCAGGTTGAAGAAAGCCTTGTATGGCTTGAAGCAAGCACCTAGAGCATGGTCTGACAAGATAGGACAGTATCTTGTCACTATTGGCTTTCAGATTTCCAAGGCAGATTTCTCACTTTATGTGAGAAAAACAGAGAAAGGTATTATGCTACTTGTCATTTATGTTGATGATTTGATTATGACAGGTGACAGTGATGAAGATATCCTTCATGTGAAAATGCTATTGAAGCAGAAGTTTGAGATGAAGGATTTGGGAGAGCTGCGTTATTTCTTGGGCATTGAGGTGATTAGATCACCAAGTGGGATACAGCTCTTGCAGAGGCAGTATGGATTGGACATGCTGTCCAAATATGGGATGATAGGCTGTAAGCCTATTTCAGTTCCTTTGGAGCAGAATGTGAAGCTGAGCGCAGATGCAGGTGAGCTTCTGGAAGACCCTACTATGTACAGACGCATAGTAGGAAGCTTGATTTATATGACTATTACCAGGCCAGATTTGAGCTATGTTGTTGGATTGGTAAGTCAGTTTATGCAGGCTCCAAGGAGACCGCATTTGGATGCGGCTAGACGCATACTCAGGTATGTGAAGTCCACATTGCAGTATGGACTATTTTATGAGACTGGGGTTCAGATACAGCTGCATGGATACACTGATGCTGATTGGGCTGGTAGTATTTCTGATAGACGATCTACCAGTGGATATGTGTTCTCTTTTGGGAGTGTTGCAGTCACTTGGAGCAGCAAGAAACAGCCTACAGTTGCCTTGTCGAGCACAGAGGCTGAGTACAGGGGTGCAGCAATGGCTGCATGTGAGGTAGCTTGGTTGCATAAGCTACTTTATGATATGCATCTGCCTACAGATGGGCCAGTTGTCATTTATTGTGACAACATGAGCAGTATACACTTGGCAAATAACCCAGTCTATCATGCTAGAACAAAGCACATTGAGGTGCATTATCACTATTTGCGGGAGAGGGTTTTACTAGGTCTTATTGATCTAGTTTATGTTAGCACAGAGGATCAGGTAGCTGACATATTCACTAAGGCATTGGGCGCAGAGAAGCTGCGCAAGTTCAGAGACCTGCTTAGTGTGCAGGAATTGGGATTGAGCTCGAGGGGGAGTGTTGAGATATCGAGCTCCACTCGTGATACGCCAGGGTTGTCAAGAATCGCGTGGTGGAGGGGGTTGCTCAAGATGCTCCGCCGAACACACACAGAATGCACAAGGAGAAGCTCACTCAAGAGACAAGAAGAGAGATGGAGGCCAAAAACGTTTTCTTGCTGATTTCTTCTTCTTCTTCCACACTCTTTACAATGTACACAAAGTATAGATAAGATACAACATAAAAGGAAAGTGGTCTACTAAGTCAAAAAATGCATAACCGACTACACTAGTCGACTAGCGCTATAACTATGCCAGCTGTAAATAGGTGTAACAACCTGAATATAATAAGTAATGAGTCAGTGGCCATGTGAGAGTCATAATGACCACCAACGTGCTAAGTGTAGACGTGTGGACCCATCTAACCAGGCGGTCCATCATCAATGTCCGCATGTGTTGAGCTTGTCATCTCAACAAGGGTGACCGTTGTGTATTTATGTCACTGACTTGTTAGTTGTTGCAGACGCGGTTGGTACACCGCCCATGAATAATAGCTAGATGACAGCTATCCTTATCTACTCTAGTTCGTGGCTCAGTTAGTATACCACCTTAGTTAGTTGAGTTTGGTTTGAGACCTATATATAGGGTTCTTCTATTTCTTTGTATGAGAGTTCTTTTTGGCTTACAAAACTAAGAAGAGGAAAACTGTTTTCAGCCTCCACCCTTGTGTGTATTCCCCCATTGTGCAAGCAAGAAAGCTACAAGTGAGACTCCTTCCTTCTCTCCCACAATCTTGACAGTAGGCACCATTGTGCATATGGGATAGGTTAGCCTGCATGTCCTTGGCCCTGAAGCTCCATACAAAGAGGCTGTTTAGTGAGTGTGATTACTGATTCTCAACACTAAGATCCAATATACTGCCTCTCAGAGGTGGCCACTCAGTTGTGATGGAAAATGTCTTCAAGCTACATGGTTCACCACAAGTCATAGTACATGATCGGGATGCAAAGTTTATGAGCAACTTCTGGTAGATAGTCTTCAACTTCATGGGGACCAAGCTTGCTCCATCCACTGCATACCACCCTCAGACTGATGGCCAACCTGAGAAAGTGAACAAATGGCTTGAGACATATTTGAGGCACTTTTGCCATGATGTACATCATAGTAGGGATACGTGACTTCACTTGACTGAGTTTGCATATAATAACTCCACACACTCTAGCATTGGAGTTTCCCCTTTTGAGGCCTTATACATGTATAAGGTTCCCCTTTCTACAGTCTTGTTTACTAATAAGATCAACCCTCAGAGTCAAGCTGAATTGGATTGCATACAATCTTTACTTCAGCAATGCAAAATGAATCTTTAGAAGGCCCAAACACACATGAAACTCTATGCTGATGAAAAACGAAGGCATTTGGAATTCAAGAGGGGGAATTCGTCCTTTTGAAAGTGCCTAAGTCCCGCTACTCAACTCTCAAAGAGGGCAGCAGTAAACAAGCTAGCTCATCGCTTCTATGGCCCATATCGAATCTTGAAGAGAGTTGGCGACTTGGCCTACCGCTTAGAACTCCCCCTACCACCAAAATCCACAATGTGTTTCATGTCAGTCAGCTGAAACCCTTTGTAGGCTCCTCAGTGGACTATGTGGAAGAACTTTCCCCCATAGATGAAGAGGGCATCACTCAATATGTCCCTGAAGCAATCATTGGGCAGTGAGATAAGCACTTACGATCCCGATCCATCAAAGAATACCTCATCAAATGGTAAATCCTACCCTTGGAAGAAGCCTCTTGGCGCCCAACAACCATCCTCAGTGAATTTCCCTACCTCCGTGAACCTCAACGGCTGGAAGACTAGCCAGTCATTCCCCAAATTGCCCACCCTCTACCCGCAGATAGCACACTATTTTAGAACAGTTTTGTACTTACTCAAATCATATGCATGTGCATTCTACATAGACTGAAAGTACTCGTCATAAGCTCCGTTTTGACATATGGTGCGCCCTATTTGGAGCAGCCTATCAAAAGTTATGACCAGTTTACTTCAGCAGACCGGTTCCGGACTGCATGCTGTCCCTAGTCTCTCCACACCTAGTCTTCATTGTCAAAGGGCTCTGAGTAGTACTCTGCAACCCTCCCTTAGCCCACCCATCACTCCCCTCTATTTCTCCTTGTTTTTGGGAGCAAAAACCTTTCAAATGGGGATGGATTGTAACAAGCGAGATACACACCGACTAGGGTTTAGACACCCCGTCACATTGACTGGGGTATTTAAGATGCACCGGGGGGGGGGGGGGGGGTTCACTCATGAATATATGTATACATAATGTGAGTTCAAAATAAGGGGTTTTTAAAACACTATTTTTATACAACTTTTACATACAGAAGGGTGTCATATAAAGGGGTTACTTATAGATTGAATAGAAAAGGGTTGTGTTTTATTCAAGAAAAATTCACATATTAGGATATTTATAAATAGGCCATGAACGCACATTATATAGAGAATATATATATAGTGAACCCCCTGAATTAAGGTGTAAGAGCCCTAGATTAGGGCAACCAGTTATTATCAAGATCATACTCTTCACCTTCATCTCCAGCTTCAATGGCTTCCTCCTCCCTTCTCTCTTTCTCTCTCTTCTTCTAGTCTTCTTCCGTCTTCTTCTTGTTCTCTTTCTCTCTCCTCAACTCTCCTTCTCTCTCATGTCAGCTTCTTTCATTACACTATTTGATGATGTATTGCACCATATCTTCGGCATCAAAGATTAAAAAAAGGCATGGGTTGAGCTTGATGGGATATTTGGAACTCAAGCTAAAAACTCAAAAGTAAAATTACTCACGCAATTCTATAAGGTAGATGCAAAGGGTACTTCTAGACCATGCACATTAACAAGTTTAAAAGCCTAAAAACTCAACTTGCAACTTTAAAGAAGAACATAGATGAGGATGAAGCCATAGTAGTGCTACTAGCAAGTGTAAATCAAGAACCATATGAGAACCTTGTGTCTACCCTCAATAATGTTCCTAATCTCTCACTCAAAGACATTGAGCATTCTCTACTTGATGGAGAAAGTAAACTTAAAAAGAAGGATGCAAAAGAAATCATATTAAAGGACAATCTCTCGTACACCAAGGGAACCTATGGACCAAAAGGATGTGGACAAGGATTCAACACCAGCAACAAGGATCGGGTCACATGTCATTATTATGGTAAGATTGGGCAGATGGCTAGTGAATGTTTCCACAGGAAAAGAGCACAACATGTGTAGAATGGTAATCATCAAAATTAGTTCATAAATGAAGAAGATGCTTCTACTATCGACAATAACTCTGACAGATTGTTTTGAAGAAATTTTCATGTATCTTTCCCATAGTGGATCTTATGTTTTTCCATAGTAGATTTTGTTTCCTTGGTGGATGTTGTTTTGTAAAAACCATTGCCAAATATGTACAGTTTCAAGCTTGAACTTGAGTAGGTTGCCTATGAGCTAGTCTTTTGGGCCATATCATCATGTGGGGGGGCCAAAGCGAGCAAGTGTAGAAACTCATCATTTGAGAGGGGCTGTTGAAAGATATGACAAATGATGTATGCTCTAGGAAGAGATGCGCCGTATCCCATAAGCACAGTGAGGAGAGTGGAACAACCCAAAGGGTACATAAGCATGTACTCAGTCCTTATTTCAATGCAATGCTATTGTACTTTCTACTTCCAATCTGTGTCCTTGTCATGTCCTACTCAAGATTTTGTTTATGAGTCCAAGCACTTAATCTTAGAACCTAATTGACTTGAGCAATAGCCATTGTCTCTTGTCTATGCCATCATGGTTCTAGTCTTTTCCTTTCGACCTCCATAACCAATCCGTGTTTCTCAACAACAATATTGTGTTCTATGCACTAGTCCAATCAAATCTACAACATTGTGTTCTACTCCTATCCACATGAGTTGAGACAAAGAATCTATTTGTTAGTAATGATGGGCGCATTCTACAACCTTTTATTTTTCCATGTCAACCTCCTCTCAAATAAGAGTGATCTACTTTTCCCTTAGGAAATCCTTTTCTAGAAGTAATCATATTGGTAAAAATTTATCTTCAATAATTCTAGCATTGGGCTTGGATGGATTCGAAGGTGAACCACATGACATTTAAAAACCTTGGAGTGGCACCTTGGAGTCTCCTCACATTTAACGAAATGGTTCCAAGCATGCAAGAAAGTCAACATGAGGACAAGGGGATATGAGGATACCTTCTATAAAAAAATTCAAAGTCATTAGTTACTTGTAGACAAGATCTTTGAAAATGAAAGAAGCAAGTGGAGCCAAGCTTGGACACACATGTCTTTGAGTATTTTAAGAAATACTCCAATAACTCTCCCATGTGGTGCATACATCCGATTTTCTCTTTTTTCTCTCTTATATTTTTCTCATTTCATGCATCTCACTTTTCCTACCCATCCAATGTTATAAAACCTCATATTATACTAGTAATGCACATGCACAACTCTCCCTCATATTTTCCAACCTCTATAGTCTATCTTTCCTTTTCTTATTATTTTCTCTCAGAAGCTTGACTATAAAGACTTATGCACATAAGAAAAAAAAATACATTATGAAGGGAGGATTTATGCATTGTCTTACATCACCTAGTGCATCATTCAATTTGGGGCTCTAACTAATCAATATTACACTTGATTAATTCAACTTAGTGGATAATATAATCCCGTCAAGTCCCTATAAAAGGGGACCCCTTTGACCTTCAAGGGGGTGACACACATACTCTTGAACATACTCCACTCTATCACTATTCTTACCACCTCTATTCTCTTCCTCTCCTTCACCATTCCCCCATCCCTCTCCACTCCATCACCATTCTTCCCCACTTCATCACACATCTCCCTATCCCTCTTCTACACCCCACTATCCATCTTCCAACTCCATCCCTCTTCTTGCCCCCCACTTCATTATATCCTCACCCTCTCCTACCCTTGGCAATGTCCTCATCTTCTCTCATTCTCCATCTCTCAATTATCCCCTTTCTCCCCATTCCACTATCCCCAACCCCTTCCACATCATCATCCTCTCCACCCCCTCCTTCTCTTTCTCTTCCTACATTGTTACAACCATTGTCCCTCTACCTATGTGTGCCTGTTTCCCCTACCATTTTGGGGTTGGGATGCATTAGTTGTAACTCAGAATATTAATGTCTTCAATTACTTGCTTCATATTGCACCACATATTCTCCTCTCTTTCTCTTTTACATCATCATATCCCTACATTGTGTGTCAAAAGTGCCCTATTTCACTTCTAATTTGGCTAGGTATTGCCCCTTTCACATCCCTTAATGTGTGGAGATTGATCGCATTTGCATAGAGGCTACATGTGCTCATTATTTCCCTTAGTAACTATCCACAATTAGAACATATACTTTGTACACTAATGCATTTAGTAGCGATAAACACAAGGTGTGAAGTTCTCATTGAAAAAAAGAAGTTCAAAGGATTAGAAAACACAAATATTGATAATCAATGGTATGCATGTAGTTTTATAGGTTGCTTTGGAGCTCTCCTTCCTCTTACTAAGTCATAAAGAAATGGATAAATAAATAATAAAGAATATTATTTCATGATATTTGATAATAGTCGCATTACTAAGGCTGGTTTCACATGTGTCTCAATAACTTTTCCATAGAGGGTTATATTCTAACATATAATCTAATGAGATATACAAATTTTTTTATGTATGATGGAAATGTGTGGCATTATTATTTCTAGTTAATCAACCAACTTTCACTAATTAAGACAAAAAATAAATATATTGAAATCAAAGCATTTGAATGATGTAAAGTGTGATATCTTTTTAATATCTTGCACATAGTCCATCTTGACTAGTGTACACAGAGCCTAAGGTATTAAGTGGGAAAGAAATAAGTGATAAAGAATATTATTTTTAATGGCCACAAGTTTGGCAATGTTCATCTTGGCACCAAAAGAAGAGGAAGAAGGAAGAGGAGGAGAACCACAAAGTAGTTTGTGGGTGTACTCAGAGAAAGAGAGAAAGGGAAGGGGGGAGCTGGGCATATTCGTTGCTGATTCAGGTTGTATTGCATTTGGCTTGGAGCTATACAATGTCTACGTGTTGTCTACAACAATTGGTATGAGCATCTTTGGCCTATCTTGAGGTATTGAATTGTACATGCTAGTGCACTTCATCACACTTCATCAGATCAATAGGTCTTTTAGTGTCATCACTTCATCACATTAATACATGTCGTTAACTTGATAGATCGCTTCATACCATGTGTATATAATATTGTCATTGATGAAATAGATTCAATATCAATTTTAGAACATTTGTGCTTCATAGGCTTAAAAAGAATACAATACGTGTTGAGAAAGGAAAATTGTTGGGAACAAAGGGTGGGGGATGCCCAAAAAAAAGGACATGTATATAAACCAAAAAATAAGGGATAAGCTAGAGTGTGCAAACTTGTGGCTCTCTTCTTGCTCTCGTATCTATCTTATTGTATGAGAGAGAGAGAGAGAGAGAGAGAGAGAGAGAGAGAGAGAGAGAGAGAGAGAGAGAGAGAGAGAGAGAGAGAGAGAGAGAGAGAGAGAGAGAGAGAGAGAGAGAGAGAGAGAGAGAGAGAGAGAGAGAGAGAGAGAGAGAGAGAGAGAGAGAGAGAGAGAGAGAGAGACCATATACACTCCCAAAGACTATTTCATATTGATCACAATCTACAAATATATATGTGAGACCTAGTCTAGATAGGGTGAGCTATATATCGCCAACATCCCCACTCAAACAAAGGTCTCCACCTATGGATGAAAAAACCCTTGGGGAGCACAAGGGAAAAACCTGAGATCCTATATACAAATGTATAAACATGATCAAGAAGGATTATTATGTGCATCTAAAGTGAATTCGTGTATGTGAAGTGAAATTGAATATGTATGTACAAAGAAGACCAAGAGGTTTGAGGTGTATGTGCATATGTGAAGTGTATGGTGCCTACAAGGAGTATGCATGATGGCACTACAATGTCACAGTAGATTAATTACCGAATATTGAAGTTGAGACAACTCCAAGTTTTGAGCACAGAAAAGTGAAGCGTGCCTCATTGAGTCCTTTGATGAATATATTTGCAGTCATATGATCACTTGGACAATGTTCAATCATGATCCTGTCTTTCTGTACTTCATATCAAACACAATGTTAATGCATTGCAATATGTTTAGACTTGTTATGCTGAACATAGTCTTTAGCAAGACTAATAGCACTTTGGTTATCACATCGAAGTGGTGTGCTGGAGAGAGGAGGATGGCAAATATCTAATAAAATTGGTCGAAGCCATACTAACTCTCGCAGATAAAGATGTAGCTACATATTCAACCTCTGTAGTGGAAACAACAACATAACATTGTTTCTTGCTAGTCCAAGAAACAAGACAACCATTGATAAAGAAACAATTTCCACTTGTAGAATGCATATATAAGTGAGAGCTTGCCCAATCTGCATCTGTATAATCCAAAAGTTGAAGTGAATGCAGAGAATCAGAGTTTTGTTGGTGCCAATAAACCAATCTAAAATCTTTAGTTCCTTTCAAATACTTCAAAACTCGTTTAGATGCAATTCAATGTTTAAGGCATAGAGAACTAAGATGTTGACCAAGAAAATTTGTAGTAAAAACAATGTCAGGGCGAGAATGTAAGCTAACAAATTGAAGACATCCAACAAGATTAGCATAAGGTTGATGTAATGTTAATTGTCCATCATTTTGTAGAAAGTGAGAGTTTTTGGTATAGCTCACAAGACAATGAGTACTAGCAGGATGATGTGCAGAACCCAAACCAAATTTCTAAATAATATCTTCAATGAACTTTGTTTGACGCAATAATTAAGACACCCTTTTCTCGATAGTGTTGAATTTGAATACCAAGACATGAGTATATGTCTCCAAGATCCACCATGTCAAACACAGAGGATAAACCTTCTTTACTTGTTGAAGGAAGTTGAGATTGTTAGAAACAAGTATGGCATCATACTCAGCTTCCATGGCCTCCTACCATTTTTCCTTTTATGGGGATGACATGGCATCACTATAAGAGATAGGGTTTGCAGAAATATGGAGAGCATTCTCAAGAATATCAACATCATAAACATGACAAGTACCATGCTTGTTATCAATTGGAAGATCAACATAAAGATCAAAGCCAAGGTCATCATCAACAATAATAGGTGCATGTTGTGAATCCTAATTTGAAGAGTCAATATTATCCTATGAAGGAGGTTCATCATCATATAGAAAAGGAAAAGAAGTGAGTAATGACTTTGTATCATCAACATCCTCTAGTGACCACATCTTGTCCAACATCCTCTAGAGACCATGTGATGCCCATAAGCTGCTCATTGAAAATAACATCATGACTTAGGTTCATAAAACTTGTATCCCTTAGAAAAATTTGAATATCCAATGAAAATAATTTTCAAACCAGGAGGATGACGTTTTCTGTGAGTCTCTATGGGTACATGAATATAAGCAATATATCCAAAAATTTGAAAATATGAAAATAAGGAATTTCATTTGTCCAAGTAGTAATTGGTATTTTACCAAAAGGAGCAGTTGTAGGAAGATGATTTTGCACAAATACGGTTGTTAAGACTACTTCAACCTAGAAACATCGAGATAAGCTAGAGTGAGTGAGCATACATTGCATGGCATTGAGGATAGTCCTATTTTTATGTTCAACAATACCATTCTGTTGAGGAGAGTAGGAAACTGTATATTCATGATGGTGAATATCCTAATTATTACAATAATAATCAAAATCATTTGAAATGTATTGTCCACCATTATCATTACAAAGTTTCTTGATGGGACGACTAGTATGAAGTTCTGCAATTTTTTGATATTGCTTAAAACACAATAAAGCTTTTGATTTGTGTCACAAGAGAAAAAAAATGGTGTATCTTGAGAATTCATCAATAAAAGTCATGAAATACCGATATTGAGATTTCGATGGAGAAAAAGGTCCACAAGTATCAGTATGAATAAGATCAAGCAAATATTTGGAATGAGTTGTAGTGGAAATGGAGAAGGATTTGGAAAAATGCTTTCCAAGCACACAATATTCACAAATACCTATATGAGGACGAGCTTTGAATTTCATAGCTTGAACAAGGTCACACTAATAAAGATCGACAAGCTTAGAAAAATCAAAGTGATGATGCCATATTTTGATGTTAAGATCGCCAGGAGCTGTAATAACATTTGCAATATCTTCATTTAAAGAAAACCTAAAAACTTTGCCATTTCAACAACTATGGTTTTGGCCGTCTTTCTCAATTTTGACACTTGGTATGGTCAAAATCGACAAAGAGACCAAGATCCACAAGTCTTACAAACATTGACTTGACGGGTTGTATCATCAGCAAGATAGACCAATTTCTTGACAGGAATAGAATGATAATGATGTAACCGTTGGGACTAATATGTCATATTGTCATGTGTAGCAGCATATGCTCTATTATGATCTGAATCAAAACCTAAGATGGGTTGGATGATCACTCTTTTTGCAATAGTCACAAGGAGAATAATCTATGGATAAATGTGATTGTTTATTTGCAATGGCATGTTCTTCATCATATTATTTTACCCAGTAATCATCTATAGTGTGACCATTTCTATTGCAATAAGAACAACATCTGTTAGGAAACATGAGATGAGAGACGTTACCACAATGACGACTCCTATGTGTATAGCATGGAAAGGGACAAATTCAAGCAAGTAAAGATTGGTTGATTTGTTTTGAATGTGTCACCATTTCTATTGCAATAAGAGCAATGTCTATTAGGAAACTTGAGACGAGAGAAGTTACCACCATGACAATTCCTGTGTGTATAGCATGGAAATGTATGCCTGCAAGCAAGTAAAGCTTGATCTATTTGTTTTGATTGTGTGTCCTCTTGTGAGATCATGTTAGATAATATGGTAACAATATTATCATAAGCAAGATCCTTTACAGTGTCAAGAAGCTGTGTTACCAATTGCTTTCGTGGAATGGCATCATCAGCACAACAACAAGATGATTGATAATGTTCTTGAATGATTCGATATGTGTTGTCATAGAAGTTCCAATATTGTATTGTAACTCAGTGAGCTGACTACAAAGATAAAGTATTTTGTAATAGATTTCTTCTCAAAATTTGCTATCAAATACTCTCATATAGCTTGTGAGATTGAAAAATTACATACATCAAGGATAATAGATTCTTAAAGAGCAGAAAAAATATACTAATGAGCTACTTTGTGGCAGCTCATTAAAAATAGTTTGCCATTTTTCAAAGATAGGTCCTTTAGTTACAAGGGTATAATCATGAGCCTGATCAATTGGTTGAGGTAGACATTCATAATTACCAAGAACAATATCATGCAAGTCATCATCTTCAAGAATTAGCAGCATCTTTACCTTCCACCCAAGGAATCCTTGTCGTGGAAAGTGAGGGACGAAACATTATCCAAAAGGAAATCCATTGATGATTATAGAATTTGACATAGCTGGTGGGTGAGAGAATGCATACAATGTGAGATCACAGAATCTACACATCATATACGAAACGACGCCGAAAGTGCATCACAACAAGTTGTATGCAGAAGCTATGCTATAAAGAAAGACGTTTAGTTCAAAAAACATACTCCAAAAGAAAGAGACCCAAGGTTCATGAAACATGGGCAAGAATAAAGTGACCCAAAATAGAAAAAAACATGTAAGAGAAGAAATCGGCTGCCCAATATAGATGAGAAATATGAACAATGCTCAAAACCGTATCACTTTACTTTTTGGCCAAGAATAGATGATGATCTAGCTAATTTTGGTAGAAACACAAAAATGCAAGAGTGAGTAATTGTGACGAAACCTGTCATAGAAGTTTGCACAAAAAGCTATTGTCCTATTTGTTTTTCTATTTCAAGTCTAATTTCCCTAAAGCAGCTTAAATTTTGACACAGAACTCCAAATTGAGCATGGATTGCTAGGAAGAAAGCTTGCGAGTCCTAGCACATCACAAAAATTGGTTTTCTTGAGAAATGCATTTTCTTAAGAGTTTCCCAAATAGAAACTTTTAGGGTGTCCAAGCAAGGCATATCTACAAATGGAAAGCAATTGAATAATGATGGAGATCACATAAGAGTTACCCCAAAACGAGCTACCAAAAACACTTGCAAGGAGCAAAGAGTGAAGTACAAGCCAAGAGTGAGTGAACAACAACTACACATAATATGTGGGGTGCCAAAAAGGGTTGCCCTTATATGTAGGCTACAACTGGGATGCATCTTGAAAGGACAAGACCTAAGAGGAACCCTACAAGAGAGACCCTAATAAAAATATACATAGCAATATACAAACTTTTAACACCCCATATTGATGCTCAATAAATGTTATGAGTAAATAGATATTAAAATGATTAAAGGATTTCCACAAAATGCTAGATCCATGGTTGTTCTAGTCGTATGCATAGACCAGACGTGCATGAGGGATAGCACCAAAAAGACCCCTCAAGTCAAAGCATGGGATGACTAAACAACATATGGCCACTTGCCAATGTTTGGGGTAGTCCAAGTAAGAGTTGCTCAAAGTTCGCTCAAAGTCCAAGAAGGCCATCCTATTCTCATCAACCATGCATAACACTTGAAAGAGTACTCAATGTAGAAGCAAAATCCAATCCCAAGCTGCTAAACACATTGAGGATTAGGCTCATAAACCACCTCCCAAAAAGCAGCAATGGATTTCTTTGAGGCAAGTGAAACAAAACTACACCCAATAAGTACCAATCACAATAGTCCTCAAGGTGAATGATTTAATATTTCTTAGGAAGGCACTAGTTCCCCCTCCTGAAATGCTACTTCATGCAATCCTCTCATCGATTAAATAAACTAGGAAGTTGTCACCATGAGGCTAGAGAATAATCTCTTAGGTGGGGGTAGCCACATAGGGCCACTTCACCTTGGATCAAAGACTTTGTCTTAGTAGCTATAGTTGAATCTCCCACGTGTTGGGTTTTCTTGTAAGAATGATCTTTAGCGAGATCCCCCTCTTTCCATGAACCTAATAGTGGTTCTTATTCTTCTTTCATTGCTTCACTATGAGGGCATTAGTTGGTATCCCCTATATATTTCCTTCCACTTGCATTGATGAAGTATTAAAGCACCAACTTCTAGAAAAGAAAATCAATCTTAAATACATAGATCACTTTTACACTAAGGCTAATGAGGTTTGAAACATTTCCTCACTTGTGTATAGGAGGTTGTAAAGTTGAGTTCGAAGAGTAATGACACAAAAATATGAACTCTAGTCACAACACTATTGCAATACATCCCAAATATCACAAGATATTTGAAAGATTGGACAATGGAGATTTACCTTTGCTTTGAGGCTTATGAAAAATGGAGGTTACCTTTGAAGTAAGGCTCATTAGCAAGGTAGTAAAGACCTTGATGTCCCTCTTCTCCCTCTTTTCAAGTGACTCTAAATATTCCTCTTCTTGGCTCTTCATCATTTATTTGTTTTGCTCTCACTTAGGTTCTTGACATGAAACAATGCTTCCACTATTTCTTGCACAGAACACCCAACACTCTTAGTGCCTCAAAACATATATTTTGGACTCTGATACAAAGGAGTCACAATGGAGATACAATAACCAACCACTTAAAAGAAATCCAATATTCAACCTCACAAAATAATGGTCCCAAAACTCATTAGAAAGAAAAACTCAAAAGTCAATGCAATGCACAAAAAATCTCAAATCACTAATATTTAATTTTCACTATGCATTTAATCTAATGTAATAAATCTTAAACTTTAAGAAATGTATTAAATACTTGCTATGATAGAACCTAATAATATAGGTTGAATGCATACAATTTAGGAGGCAAGATTGAGACAATGCAAATTTATATATAAACAAGAGCTTTGAGAATAAATAGAGAGGAGCTCAATAATTATGGAGGCCACACTAGAGTTACCCCAAAGTAAGGCATGACAAACAGTCACAAGAGATGGAGCTAAGAGTGAAGCATTAACCAAGAGTGAGGTGAACAATGAGTGACCAGATAAGGAGAAGGGAGAATAAGCAACATGTATTTCCTTTTATATCATGCAGATAATGGCAATAATTCATGAATGGGTTTACTTCTTTGGAGGCCCTAAATACATGTGCTTAATGTCTTAGAGAATGTGCTTTATCCATATTGATCATTCAATGAAGAGATCAATAAGATAATAGCATCCTTTAATATCCATACTACTCTTAAGAAATATAGATGTCTTGATTGCAAATGTCATTGAGGTGGAGGAGGAGGAGAATAGCAACAATTAGCTAGATTAAATCATGCTTACTCTATTTCTTAATATTGCTTACTCTATTTTGTTCCTGAAGCCAAGCCCTCTAGAGCAACACGGACCTAGAACTAGATCGGCCATGGTGTACGCAAGTCAAACATAGGATATATTATCATAATGAGGAATTGTAACTCAAGTGAATCAGGTTCCAAGATAGATTAGCTTGGACTCATAAACACAATATTGAGTTACTCAACTTGATAGTACCATTGCATTGACATGGGTGTCAAGTACATGCCTTTATAGCATTTTGTATAGTACCATTTTTATTCTCTATGCTTATGGGATTTTGGACATCTCTTCCTAGAGCTTCTAGAGCATACATCTTTGTCATATCTCTCATACAAAGCCACTTATGGGGAAGCCTCTATATCAAACATCATTTGCTATTCTCAACACCCCCCCTTAAATGATGAGTTCCTACACCTACTGGCATTTGTCCCCCCCTATATGCAGACATGGACCAGGGGACTAGCTCTTTGGCAGCCTTAGTCAGGTCAAGCTTGAAACTTTACACTTTCAGTAGGGTTTGTTACATCCACTATGGGAAGCAGATCCACTAAGGGAATTTGAGATCCACTATGGAAAACTTTTGCAAAACATTTTGTTTGTAGTAGTGGAAAGTATCTTCTTCTTTATGCTTCTTTGGCATTCTTCAAACTTCTTCTTTGTCTTCATGCTCTGTTTGACCTTATCTAGGTATTCTTTGTCTTCACAGTTTTGAAGTTTTTGGAAAAAATGTCAAGGGTGAACTTTTTTGTGGCACTCATGCTGCCCTTGATTGCCTTCCCTACTCGCATGGGATTAGTAACAAGAAGATCGTCTCCAACAATTTGAACTTTTTCACCAATCTTAACTGTAAATTTATTGTAATGCTCCCAATCATCTTGATCAAATGGATCTTCAATTAAAATATTCGGATATTCTTCCACAAAAGATTCATAAAGCTTTATCAACCCATCACCTAAAATCTTTTGGCTCCCAGGCCTGGATTGCAAACCAAGGCCGCTTTGTGGTGGAAAATGGTGGTTCATGCGGTCATCAAATGGACGATGTACATTCACACTACTTTGTCCCATCATTGGACCTTCCATGATAGTATCTGCAATTGGCCCGGACCTCTTATCTTGTTGAATTGACAAGGGAAGCACTTCATCCAACTCTAGTTTGTGAAGATGCAGGTGGATCTAACATATATGGAATCATGTGCTTTTGCCAGTTTGAACAATCATTAAGTGGTTCCATGCCAATCTTCCATGCAAGCCTCTATAGTACTTTGAGCTGAGCCGGAATCTTCAGACTCAACGGAGAGAAAATGGAAGGGGAATAGCAATCAAAGACAAGGAGACCTCTCATCGTAGGGCCAAGATGAATTAATCCGAGGTATCCAAGTAGGTTCTGCAAATGGTCAAGTTTATTTGATAGGAGGTGGAGGAAAAAGCTAACAAAATCACGGTCTCACCACTCCAAAACTTACTTTGCATAGCACTAAGACGACACGATCATGTGCCACTATGCACCAACGGAGAAGGTTCCTCTGACAACAGAGGCAAGAATATCTAAGAAAAATGGATTTTCTTATGAATCATAAATAGATAGACCCCGAACCAGATTACTATTGATATTTGAAGAAAAGATCAATCAAACTGAGTACTACAACTGACACAAAACTCCTTGGAAATGCACCCTGCACGAAGATATCCCCTAATGGAGGATCACAACAATCAATACAATGATGGATCATGAGTCCAAAATCCTAGAATGCCCAAATGTTGATGAGTGCCGATGGCCTAATGGGATGAGATGACCCAATACGACGCATGCAGGGAATGTGAGCCGAGAAGAAAGTTTCTTGAGCAGCACCTTCTTCCTTGAGCTCCTTCACCTCGTACAAGACAATGGATGTGTGGATGGCTTGAAGAAATTGAGATGTAAATAGGATTTTGATGGCATGTACAAGGAGGAAAATCCAAATAGGAAGGATTTAAAGTATGCAGAGAAGAAGTAAGATGTGTCCACTAGCTATCTAGCTCAGCCATGGCTCTGATACCATGTTGAGAAACACAGACTTAGAACTAGACCGGCTCTGGTGGATGCAAGTCAAACACACGATACATTATGAAAATGAGGAATTGTAACTCAAGTGAATTAGGTTCCAAGATAGATTAGCTTGGACTCATAAACACAATCTTGAGTGACTCAACTTGATAGTACCATTGCATTGAAATGAGTGTCAAGTACATGCCTTTATAGCTTGGACTCATAAACACAATCTTGAGTGACAAAGCTTCATAGTACCATTGCATTGAAATGAGTGTCAAGTACATGCCTTTATAGCTTTTTGGATAGTACCACTTTCTTCTTTGTGCTTATGGGATTTTGGACATCTCTTCCTAGAGCTTCTAAAGCATACATCTTTGTCATATCTCGCATACAAAGCCACTCATGGGCAAGCCTCTATATCAGGCATCATTTGCTATTCTCAACAATCCCAAGGTTTTAAAAGACAATTTAAAATTCAATTATAATGCTTTTGTGAAATATGATGACATTTGCTTCAGGTTCATGGCCCCCCTTCTAGTCAGTATCTATATACCAAAGGTGGTTTCTGTGGCCATTTTCTCTTCTACATGATGCAACAGGACTTGGTACTTGTCTCCCTATAACTCTTTTAGATTCTCCACCATTTGCATATAGATGTTACACCTATTTGTTATGTGATTATTTTGATCATTTTATAATTAGTAATAGATCATTCATGCCTTATTTTTAGGCCTCACTAGTCTATTCATGCAGAAAAGGATGTGATGTACTTTAGCAAGGGCTTCAATCAAGTTCCCTAGATCCTTGCTAAAATCATTATGTAAGGGTGGAAAGGTGATCTAGAATGGATTGTCATGTAGTAGGATGTCCTCTAGTGAGAATACATGCATGTTAGTGGACAACTTTTGTAAGAAGTGGTTTGTAAAATTTTGAAGAAAAGTATGGTTTCTCTAGTTAGCATGACCTTATTATCTAGTTATTCATCAGCATTGTCCATTAGAACATCTCCATTGATTCGCGGTACTATGCATGCAATTTTTTGATCTTAATACATTGTCATGCCATTACGTGGACATAGTGTGAAAAACCTTGATTTGCATCATCATCCGACTTTCTTATTAATCTAGAGAGTCAATGTCATCTTAGTCATTAGTGCTAGTGTCCGTAGTATAGCTACTTCCAAAATACAGGATTTTTGGACAAGTTTAGCCTATTTTTGATATTATTTCTTGTAAATACTCTAAAAAATTGTAGAAAACTTCTAGAATAGGGTGACATGCAAAAAGTAAGTTGCTTTTTTAGCCAGTTTGGGAGATTTCATGCAAAAAGAAGGGCTTCTGAAATTGCACGATGTGCGATCACAATTTACAAGAAAACAACAATCTAGAAATTGGGAGAAGAAGGAGCGATCTTGGAGATTTCTGACCTAGTGTCCCTGGGTTTTAGCTCCCTTTCAGAGAGCCAATGGAACCATCAAATTTGCAGTCTGAGCAGTAGAGAAGAAGTTAATGTTTGGTGCATGTTTTTGGTCTACTAGGGAGCTCCAGGAGATCTAATGCTTGGAGATTGCTTTTGAGTAGTCCCAGACAAGGGTTTTTGTTCATCTTCTCAGGTTTTATCAATACATAGTACTTTGATCCATTTAGCATTGTCTTTATCTTATGTACCTCTTGTTTATTCTTTTTCCTCTTCTATCTCCTATTCTCTAGTTCCTTCTCTCTCTAATCCTCAGTGGATATGACCTTTCGACTAAAATCCCTCCGACATTGGTGAACGCAACATGAAAGGTCATCAGAAGGAAAGACAAGATGGAAGAACCTTAAAGAACAATTTCTAGTGATGTTTTGCAGTAGTTAGTATAGAATATAAACATACTTATGCAGGTACAACAACAACAACAATAGGTGATTCAGGCTTCTGCTCAAATAGAAATTGTTGTGATGAATACTCTGCAAGCAGTTGAGCATGAGATGAAGTTGTTTAATGGTAGGAATGTAACTGCATCACTGGTAGATGCATATTCACTATATGTATATTTAGCAAAGGTACAAAACACAGATGTATTTGTGAAAGAGAATCAAAAGAGAGATGAAGATAATGTAGGGACATCTAAAAGAGTGACAAGAAGAAGTTTGGATCAATCTAAAGCTAGAAATCAGCCACCTCCCGAGCATGTTATGGAAGAGGTTGGTTAGGAGCAAAAACAAGATAGCAAACAAGAGGGCAAAAAGAAGGGCAAGTAGTTACGATATAAGCTGCAATATGATATTGAGATAGCCAAGGATCTTAAGAAAGTTCTTGAAGAACATATCTTAAATAATTGAGTGGAATTCACCTTGGGAGAGGTGCTTGGCATCGCCAAGTGGGAATTTCATAAAGAAATCATTGACATAATTAAGAGGAAGCGTCAGTTTCTTGGTGATACCACTAGTGCATTACTGCAATAATCTGAAGAGGAAACTGGTTTGTTGGGTATTCGGGCTAAATATGAGCATGATATAAGTACTGGTTTATCTATGCATGATGCTACTAGTTAGTGAAAAATATGTGGAAATGGGAAGAAAGTGGTTGAAAATGCATTGTCTTGTAGCAATATGGATGGTGGAGTAAGGCAGATGCAATAATATGGGGAAGAGACTCCATGATTTATTCCTCGAAGTCATTACACAAGAAATCATTGGGCTAGGGCCACCACTAAAAAGGTAGTGAAAATAAGGGAGCGTGAAACTTCTTGTGTTGCTTTGCTTAACCACGGGCCTGAGATTAATGTAATTGAGCCTTGATTGCATGATAATGGTGCATGGCATGTGGGCATTGATCATGGTTGGCATATAGGGCTGCAAATAATACTTCGAGGGAGTTCTATGCTACATGTCCTAATGTAAAAGTGACGATTGATGATGTACAAGAAGAGCAACACTTCTTTGTGCAAGATAATTCCTCATATGTAGTGATTTTGGAACAACCCTATATTACGTGAGTGTGTATGGAAACAAAGGTGCTTGATGATGGTTCTGCTTATGTAAGAGTCAAAAGCAAGGATGGAAGGAAAGCAGTCCAATTTCTTATTATTTGTGAGTGTTAATCATCCTAGGAATTGGGATACACTTTGAGAGTCTCCTTTGCCTCCAAATGCAAGGGAATTCAAAGACCTGGATTTTCATTGAGCATTGCTGTAATGCACTGGGGCTACATTAGTGCTATTTAAAGGATGTACTTGCCTCTTGATGGAATGAAGCATGTATTTACTAGTTATTCTCAGTTTACAATAAACAATTCATGTTGGTTTAAGCCTTTGGAAGCTATATGCAAAGCTGAATGTATATCTATGAAATGGGCTACTAAGGAACTGAGAGCACTAGGGTTGTTAGCTGAAAATGAAGGCATTTTAGGCATTGTTTATGGGCTGAATATTACTGACATTATGGCTGAAATTTCAACAACTATATATGTAGAAAATGAGGCTAAAAATAGAGTGTTGTCAGTATATTCTTTGGACGTGTATAATGTTATAGAATTGTTTGCTTAGCAAGAAGGATTACAATGGGCTGAAACACTTGTGGAGACAAAGAATAAGATGGTCAACAAAAAGTTGAAACTAGTTGCTTTGTTGTTTCCACCAGAAAGTGAGGGTGTATATGAAAAAGTGTCAAGGTAGCCAAGTTTACGGGATCCTAAAGATATAGGTCATCGATTTATAGCTGAAACATTACAAGAATTGAAAGTTGGTGTAGACGAGTTTCTTCTGCCTGGTGAAAGAGACTGTTTTATGCAGATATTGGCTTGGCATGGAAAAGCATTCAACCAATTGAAATAGGTTGTGTGGATTTGAATATTGTCTCTCCTATGGTAATATTTACTATGGCACATGTACCTTGGAACTTGAGGCCTATTCTAGTGCCTATAGCTTACTTGCCAAAGCTAATGGATTTGCTAAATGAAGATTCGCATGAACATCTTGGAGCCCTCTTCAGCCCCATACTCAAATCGTTGGTTTACTATGCCAAAAAATAAGGGGCCTTTGAGATTTATTCAAGGCATGCAACCGGTCAATAAAGTGACCATAAGAAATGTGGGTGCAGGTCCTGTGGTTGATGAATTTACAGAGGCTTTTGCAGGCAGAGAAATCTATTCTTTGGGTGATCTTTAGTCAGGATATGATCAGTTTCAGCTTGCAATTGAGAGTAGGGATATCACAACCATGAAGTCTCCCTTAGGGTTAGTACGAATATGTGCTCTCCCGCAAGGTGCAACAAACTACGTGGCACA
Organism: Lygodium microphyllum; assembly: GCF_053477565.2. Classification (NCBI taxonomy): domain Eukaryota; kingdom Viridiplantae; phylum Streptophyta; class Polypodiopsida; order Schizaeales; family Lygodiaceae; genus Lygodium; species Lygodium microphyllum. Next base: position 7,044,468 of record NC_141149.1, on the reverse strand, counting down.
CATGACAAATGCTATGAAAAGGGTACTCATGGATTTTATACCACAATTGAAAATGCCCACTTGGATGATGTTCCAATCAAAGGGTGTGTAGTGGATGAAAAGAATGAAGAGATGAATGCTCATGGGTGCAGACAATTTGTTGCAGACCATATTGTTGATTGTGAAAGGTTTTTGGCGTGTTTAGAAGAGGTAACTCTTTCTAGAAAAAAGTCAGTCTTTGGAGTTGAAGAGTTTTTGATTGTTGGGCATATGTGTGGGCCCTATGGGTGAAGACCATCACCAACAAAAATAGATGGGATTGATAGAATGCAAGATGTATGCATGAATGTATCTGAGGTGCGTAGATTCTTGGGTGCATGTGTGTTCTATTTGATATGGATCCCTCACTTTGCACATGTAGTTGATGCTCTATATCAGCTCTTGATGAAAGGTCAGAGGTTTCACTAGGAAAGGAAGCATAAGAAAGCAATGAAGAAATTGAAGCAACTCTTTAAATTTGCTCCTACATTGAGAAAGGCTGATTATTCACATAGAAATCCTATCATTATTATTGTTGATACGAGCCCAATTGGGATTGGATGGGCAATCAAGAAAGATGATGAGGAAGGGCAAAGATATGAAATTCACTTTGGTGCTAAAGTATTGATTGAATGACAGAGAAGGTATCCACAGGTAAAAAGAGAATTATGGGGAACTGTGACAGCCCTTAAATGTGATAAGGAGTATTTTATGGGTGCTCATGTAGTCATTGAGACTGATTGTTTGTTAGTATTGGGTATGATTACTAGTTGTGCTACCCCCCAGACATTGCTATGCTCCAATGGATTGCATACATCAAATCTTTGAACCCTGAATTTCAGCATATTGCAGGAAGAGATAACACAATGACAGACATGTTATCTCGGGCATGCTATGAGAATGAAGATGGGACAATGGATGAGGAGGAAGAAGATGACTTTCTTGTAGCTAAAAATGATGTTGTAAGAGTGAATTTAGCAATCCAAGGAGTTGCTACATCACTAACAGATTGGACGGCAAAGAGAAGATACTTTAGATGTTACATATCTTGTGTAGAAGTATTTCCAAAAGACAAATATGTAGGAGAGTGACTGAGAATTGGCCAATACCTTAGTACATTAACAAAGAGAGGTGAGTGGATGGATGATGAGTTTAAGAAGATCAAGAGGAAATCCTATGAGTTTTTCTTAAAAGATGGATACTTGTGGAAACATGCTAAGAAGAAATAGGGTATGTCATTGCGAGTTTTGGGTGATAGAACTTTGCAAGTAAATGTTATGCAAGAATTTGGGGTACTTTTGCAAAGATCAAAGAAAGATATTGGTGGCAAGGTATGTATAAGGATGTTGCTCACTTTGTGGAAACATGTACGACATGTCAAATGTATTCATTTGTGTGACATTGAGATGGATTGCATCCCACATATCCCTTGTCTCTTCATTTTAGGTGGGTGGTGGATTTAGTCACAATGCCTACAGGCCTTTGGAAGATGAGATATCTTGTACTTGCCCATGAGGACTTGACTAATCAAGTGGAAGGGAGAGATCTACCTTAAAAGATAACAAATTCAGTGTGTACGTTTCTCTTAGAAGAGATTTGTTGTTGGTATGGCTGTGTGGGAAAAATTATAGTAGATAGGGGCGAACTGGATGTAGATGAAGCCCATGATTTCTTTGCATGGCTAGGGATAAAGCTTGCTTTAACTTCAGCTTATAACCCTGAAGGAAATGAAAAAAGTGAAAGAGGTTATCCATCTATTGTGAAGGCATTGGCGAAAGCTTGTGGAGAGAAGGTAAAAGACTATCCACGATTGCTCCCTTATGCTTTGTGGGCTGACATAATAACTCATAGTGTTGTTATAGGATATATGCCTAATGAATTGATGTATGTTTAAAAACCTATCATGCCAATAGAAGAGATGATAGTCACATGGAGTGTGCTACCTTGGGAAGAAGAGTTAAATTGAGAGGATTTGTTGGCCTTACGTATTAAACAGTTGGAAAGAAAGTCAGAAGACATAGAGGCAGCAATTGCAAAGTTAAGGGCATCAAGGATACAAAACAAGAAATGGTTTGACAAAATATATAGATTGAGACCAAGAATCATACAAGATGGGGATTGGGTATTGGTTTATGATAGCAATTTAGACAACCAACATAGTGCCATACGTAAAGTCTCCAAACGATGGTTCGGACCCTATGTTGTAAGACATGTGTTTGATAATGCTACTTATGCATTAAATGAGCTAGATGGAATAGCCATAAAACTTTCGGTGGCAAGAAAAAAAATCAAATTATTCAAGAGATGGGAATCTATTGCCTATGAGTTACGAGAATTGGAAGAAAATAACGATTATGATACAAGGGCTAGCCAAGAAGATATGGAAGATGAAGAAGCAAAGGATATGGCTGCAGAGGATGAGAAGGACTCAGAATCTAGTGACAATTAGGACTTTGGCACATACAAGAGGATATGCAAGTTTAGAGGGGGTGGATGTCATGCCGCTACATGACGCAGACACAGCGTGAAAAACCCTGGTGTGCATGATCATCTGACTTTCTTATTAATCTAGATAGTCAATGTTATCTTAGTCATTAGTGCTAATGTCCATAGTATGGCTAGTTCCAAAATACAATTTAGCCTATTTTTTATATTTTGGATATTATTTCTTATAAATATCCTAAAAAGCTATAGAAAACTTCTAGAATAGGGTGCAAAAAGCAAGCTATTTTTTCTGTCTGTTTGGGATATTTCATGCAAAAAGAAGGGCTTCCAAAATCACACTATGCGCGATCGAAATTTAAAGAAGAAAATAGCACTCCGAACTAGGAGAAGAAAAAGGAGCGATCTAAGAGAATTCTGATTAGGTGTCCTAGGGTTTTAACCCCCTTTCGGAGCCAATGGAACCATCAAATTTGCAGTTTGAGCAGTTGAGAAGAAGTCAATGTTTGGTGCCCGTTTTTGGTCTACCAGGATCTCCAAGAGATCTAATGCTTGGAGATTGCTTTTGAGTAGTCCCAAACAAGGATTTTGTTCATATTTTCAGGTTCTATCAATAGATAATGCTTTGATTCATTGAGCTTTATCTTTATCTTTTGTACCTCTTGTCTATTCTTTTTCTTCTCTTTTATATTCTATTCTCTACTTCTCTCTCATCCCGAGTGGATACGACCTTTCAACTAAAACCCCTCCGACAACGTATGCTTTGCTATACATCAATGCTTAAAGGACAAAATACCATTTAGCCTCATACCTTTGACATTTTCAATCTTGGCTATTGAGAAATTGACCATTAGTGTTTGTGATCTCCTTCTACATGATATAAATAAAGTTTTCAAAGATATTAAAATGCATGTTGCCTTCAATAGTTTCAATTTATAGTGATCATTAAGGGTGATATTAAGCAATAAGTTCTCTCTTAAGGCATGTAAACCCTATAATCACGCCCTTTTCATGCTTGTCCATGACATATATAGACAACATTTCTATATGATTCTCTATGACATTCTTTATCATCGGAGACATTTCTTACAAGACATGGGAGTGCTTTCATGTGTTTAGGGTGCAAAAATTTGTAAGTAGTTGCATGTGTAATGTGCCCAACATACCTTGTCTCTTGATTGTCCTTTAAAGGCATTAATGTTTAGCTCCAAGATGGCCCTATGTACATTTTGACTTATTAATATTTTCTTACAAATTCTAAGTCTTCTATAGTTGAAGCATTCAAATTCGAACCCTTGGTAATTTTCTAAGTTGTTTTTAGATTATTATGATAAGGTTTCTTGTTTCTTGGAAAAGGATCGAGCTAGGGTTGTAGTTTTTTGTTTTGGCACGAGAAGTACAATACAATGAACAAAGAGAGAGAGAGAGAGAGAGAGAGAGAGAGAGAGAGAGAGAGAGAGAGAGAGAGAGAGAGAGAGAGAGAGAGAGAGAGAGAGAGAGAGAGAGAGAGAGAGAGAGAGAGAGAGAGAGAGAGAGAGAGAGAGAGAGAGAGAGAGAGAGAGAGAGAGAGAGAGAGAGAGAGAGAGAGAGAGAGAGAGAGAACATCAGGTCAAGCATCCTCTAATGCCATTATATCTACCAATTATCTAACACATTAGAAAACATCCATTAAGGCTAAGATATCCATTATCTCATCAGTTGCCATAAGCTAATTGGGTGGGCATCTCGAGCGCATTAACTTCAATCAACAATATCTAGCAAGCCAGCTTAGACTAAGTGAAGGTGCAAGCTCCTTAGTAACTTTGCACATTTGCTTAATCATTGTCATTCCAAGAGTGATTTGATCTAAGGATTATTTTGGTTAATTAGACGTCTATACATTATTTGACTTATAATTTCATCTATGATACCACCTATAATTCTAGAATTATTGTCGTAATATAGATGCAAATATGTAACTACCTATTGGAACTTTGGTTTTGAAAAATATTGAGCCAAAGTCATGTTTTGAGATAGAGAAGCATATCCATTTGTATGCATTTTGGTTATTGTTTTTCTTAGTGTCAATGTTGTTGAGAAAATTTGTGCCTAAATGTTTTCAAGGGAAAAACCTACCCTCATGTTCTTATTCCAAATCATGTTCTTGATGAGACCATCCAAAGGAGTTATTGACCTTATATACATGCCACTTATGGTGTTGGATTGTCATTTTTCATGTAGGCCTCCTAAAGCCAATTTGTATCCTAAGTTGGGTGATTTGTTTCTTTATTTCTTCCTTCTTTATTTATTTTTAAAGCTTTTTCTTTTTGAGAACTTAAGAAGGACAAAAGGAATCAAGGAAATCATTGGTTTTAATCCCTTACATAAATAGCTTACCCTTCTTTTAATAATTCCTAAGGCCTATGTCATTTGTATTCGTGTCTAAATCACAATCTAACCTTGTGAAGATAAGTATCCTACCTTAAGTCAACCCAAACAAAGCTATCCCCTTACCTCTTTTCATCCATATACATAGATGCAATTACAACTTTTTTAATCTATTGTTGAGCCCTTTCATCACAATATCAATAGTCAAGCATGAATTTGAATGGGAATTATTTTCTAATGCATATTTCATTTCTCATTTCACATTTAGCTAGGCGGCAATATCCAAGGCACCACATGTTGGGGGTAAAGGCGCCTCCGCCTAGCCGCCCGTGTATTACTACACTGACAGTCACCACCACTGCACACTGTAGGTGGCGGGCGCCCATCACCGTCACTTTATTCTTTATTCTTTTAGTGACATTTTGAATAAAGGAAGGCCCGGTCACACATTGTGACTGTTGGAGTTCCCATTTCTTATCTCTCTCTTTCTTGCTCTTGGTCTCCCGCCATAGATCTCGAGTACAAGCTTCGATTCCTCTCACCTTTCAACTAGTATCAAAGCACGGCTTCCCGACTCTTGAGCTTGGCTCGTGGCATTCTCAGCTTCCCATTGACTCCCCACTCGCATTGGGTCTCCTTCCCGGCAGCCATAGCTCATTCTCTTGAGCTCCCGTCACTCCCCGCCTTCCCGAACTTCTTCCCCGCCTATTAAGGCACCATCAGGGCATTGAAATTGAGGTACTGCTTCATTATTTCAGAGATTTATCTCAGTCCATAGGTCTAGGTAAACAGGGTTTTCACAGGTTGTGAGCAGCCATAACTCACACCTCTTGGAGCTTCCTTCACCTGGATCTTGCTTCCAGCCTATCAAGGCTTGCTGAGGCTTGGTGTAGGCCTTCTTTGGCCCCCATTTGTGCCCCCTTTAGGCCCCATTGTTGACACGTGGGACAGCAGACCCCCCAGCCGCCTCACGTTTTTTTTGCGCCTATTTCAAAATCTGGCCCAAAAATCACTCTTTTTGTCATATCTCGGGCATTCGAAACCCGATTCAGGCAAGGTAAGAGTCTAAGTTAGGGTTTTGGCACGCTCCGGATGCAATGGTGATGTTGGATTTGCCAAATTCTGATGAAAAAATATTTTGCAACAGATTTCAGGTCTGAGACAGCATGTATTTGTATGCCTATGGCTTATGTGATGTTTCTACTAATGTCTATTGATACCGGATCACTTGTGGATGTTATGCCTCTTATGTGAGATGCATTTGGAGCTGATTTAGCTCAGCCATTGATTGTTTTAAACAATCCCAAATTTTTCTAAAACGGGGTAGCCATCTGTTACTTCAATTTTATGCTTATAGGTCTTGGCATTTGATGCTTGATTATGCCCGGTTGGTGCCTATACATACGGGAATGTATGCCTATGGTTTGCCTATGGATTTGAGCTTGGATTGAGCATTGATTTGCTTAGTTTACAGAGGTTATATATTGTTGGAAAATTCAGGGCTATTTATGCTACAATTGGGTTATGCCTATTGGTCACGGGGTGCTCCCGGCTACTCGGTATGATGTCATGATGTATTTGGACTATGCCACATATCTTGTTTATGCTCTGGAATGCTTTTGAGCTGAGATTAGAGCTTGATTTGGGTTTGACTGTCACTTTTTTGGAGCTGGCATTTCATCTATGACATGGCTTATGCCTAGGCTACCCAGTACGGGTTATGATGTCTTGGTGAATGCTTTATGCTTTGGATATGGATGGTAGTTCTTTGAGCTCGTCTTGACATTCATCTGAGTATTCCCTTGAGCAGTTGGACATTGACTTGGATTTTTCCGTTACAACTTGGCTTTTTCCATTACGACCTTGGATGCTATTGAGGCATTGTCTTGGTTACCTGTCTTTGGTACTTTGACTTGGTTTGCTTGAGCTGTTGAGCTCGTTTATTCGCCTTTTGAGCCAGTGGGAGCATCTGGTATGCTTGATCGACATTGAGTAGGAGGTTTATGCTATTTAAGAATTTTGCAGATACTTGCAACTTTGGGATCTCTTAGACTTAAATGTTGCATGGTTCATGCACTAATATCTTGGAGTTGCTTTTGACATGAGCTTGGGCTTTGCACTCTTGTGAGCATACACCTACTGGTATCAGGTCTTGCTAGTGTTCTGTATACTTTGCCCTATTGTCCAGGGGGTATGCCTACTCACTAACGGATGCTTTGGTGACATGTTTGGGTGTTTGCTCAGGGTCTTGATGACTGTTTGGTGCTGATTTATGCCCATTTATGGCTGGTCATGTCTTGGCTGTCATTTCTTGACTTGGTACAGTGATTTAATCAGCAATTGCTTCTCACAGTACCCTACTGTCATTTATTACAGCAAGCATATAACTCCAGACTGACATGGATTTCTCATGCTAAAATATTCTGAAATGATGTAATTTCACTAGTACTTGGTGGGAAGCATCTTTGGTTACACTTTTCTCGCCATTTTCTCTCGATTTTGGTGATTTTTGGTCATTTTTTGCAGTAAACAGCAAGCGGTTTTGAACTGTCTACAGTCTTCCAGCATTATGGCGAGTTCGTCCACTGATCATGCTATTTTCAACATCACTAAGCTTGATGGTATGAGTTACTCTTATTGGAAGAGCCAGATTTGGCAGGTGTTGGTGCAAAAATCGCGTATCAAACCATTGAGGTTCAGCGCGTAGCCGCCTGCAACTATGCTAGATGAGAAATGGTTTGAGCTTGATGAGTTATGCAAGTCCACTATTGTATTATCTCTCATAGAACAGGTTCATTACAATGTATTTGAGGAAGAACAGAGTGCATAGTAGTTGTGGGATAAAATCAAGAATCTCTATGACAAGAAAAGTCCAGCGCGAGTCAGATGTATTGGCTGAAGCAGCTTATGGATCTGCGCATGAAGGAGAATGTGACCATGTCTGCTCACTTGAGCCAGTTCCATGCTATACTCAAGAACTTGACTTTGCAGGACATCACTTTTGCAGAGGATATCACTCCTCTTTTCTTGCTTGGTACTCTTAATGAGTCATGGGATGTATTCCACACTGCATTATGTGCCTCTATTGCTACCTTGAAATTATCTGATGTTGAGAGTGTTCTTCTGCAGGAAGAGGTCAATCGTAAGAATTTGGATGCCTCTCGTGTGCTGCATGCTATGACAGTTATGTTGAGATGACAAGCTCAACACATGCTGACATTAATGATGGACCGCCTGGTTAGATGGCTCCACACGTCTACACTTAGGACGTTGGTGGTCATTATGACTCTCACATGGCCACTGACTCATTACTTATTATATTCAGGTTGTTACACCTATTTACAACAGCTGGCATAGTTATAGCGCCAGTCGACTCGTGTAGTCAGTTATGCATTGTTTGACTTAGTAGGCCACTTTTCTTTATATTGTATCTTATCTATACTTTGTGTACATTGTAAAGTGTGTGGAAGAAGAAGAAGAAACCAGCAAGAAAACGTTTTGGCCTCCATCTCTCTTCTTGTCTCTTGAATGAGCTTCTTTTTGTGCATTCAGTGTGTGTTCAGTGCAACATCTTGAGCAAGTCCTCCCACCATGCGATTCTTGATATGGTATCAGAGCTGTGCCACTGAGAGAGGCTGATTTCAAAGGCTGAAGTGAAGGAGAAGAAGTAAGGTTCAAGCAAGCAAGCCATGGGTAAGAAGCTCTCCCATTCTTCCACTCTTTCTCTTGGACAGTGCCTGTGGAGGCACCAGAAGTAGGGCAGAGCAAAAATCTTAGATTGCAGTGAGATTTGGTGTGTGCGAAGAGCACTGTAGAGCCGCAAGGTTACGGACAGCAGTTCGAGATACCTTGGAATTTTAGCTGTATCTGCCGTATACAGGTGCTCAAGTTACAGATTTCAGATGTGTAAGTTCAAAGGTGTTTGCCAGCGAATAAACACAAGGTTTATCTGCAAACTGGTGCAGATTGCATGTATTGTTGATCAAACAATGAAAAAGGCTGTTTGGTATATTGCTGTGCACTATAGTCGAGGGTTGCATAAGATTTGCTTGCTGTTTGGTATTAGTTTTGTGATAATGGCAGAGAATAGTGGAAACCCCATCATTGAGAAGCTCGATAAGAACAACTACCCTTCATGGAAGTTCCATGTCACGAACTTCCTTATTGGAAAAGGCCTCTACAGGTTTGTGTCAGGTGAAGAAAAGGAGCCGGGGGTGAGTGATCCTCCAACTGCAGAAGAGACAAAGGCACGGAAGGAATGGAATGCAAAAGACAAAAAGGTCATATATTGGCTGTCTGCAGTAATTAACAATAATATGCTGGGACATATCAGAAATGCAGAGAATTCATATGCAGCTTAGACCATACTTGAAAGTATGTTTTCCGTAAATACAAAGGTACGAAAGATTCAACTCAAGCAAGAGTTGAATACATTGAAGAAAGGGAAGATGTCTATCAATGAGTAATTGAAGGTAAGGAGCATTGCAGATGCCTTGGCAGCGATTGATGCAATGCCCGATGATGATGATTTGGTGTCGTCTACCTTGGGTGGACTTAACAATGAAAGGGCTTGGAAGTCTTTTGTAACTTCCGTATATGTCAGAAAGCCATTTCCAGATTTTGATGCATTGGTCTCTCTTATGATCACTGAAGAGATCAATATGCAGAGTGAGACATCTGAAAGAAGTGGTGAACAGGTTCAAGCTTTCTACTCCATTTCAGGAAGGGGACGTGGCAAGTTCTCTTCAAGAGGCCATGGTACAGGATGTGGTAGTGACAACCAGTAAAACAGATTGAATCAACAATTTAGTGATATGCATGTTTTAAGAGGTCGTGGTAACTTTAGAGGCAGGGGGAGATTTAGAGGAAGAGGTGGATGGCAGAACAACGGTTCTAACAACTCTGGTATTGTATCACTACTCTGGAAAAATAGGTCATATTGCAACCCAATGTTATGCTAAGAAAGATGATATTCGCAGTGGTAAGTTGCAGCAAGGAAACTATGCATCGTCTTCACGACAGAATGAAAACAAAAATAAACGTTTGTTTGTTATGCAGCATATGCTAAATGCTGTTACAGGAAAGGGAACACATAATGATGTTTGGTATGTTGATTCAGGTGTATCCAATCATATGACCAGCCATGCAGAATGGTTTGGAGAGATGCAAGATTTGCAAAATGTAGGTTATGTACAGACGGGTGATGATTCATACTACCCAATTTCACATATTGAAAAAGTTCCCTTGTCCTTGCATGATGGTAAGACAAAGAGTCTTTCAGATGTATTACATGTGCCATCTTTTATAAAAAACTTGGTGTCAGTCAGTCAGATGGTAGAGCAAGGGCTGCAAGTTAGATTTAATGCAAAGGGCTGCTTTGTAGAAGTCTTCAATGACAAGTGCAGGTTAGTTGCAAAGGGAAGTAGAGTTGGACGTATGTTTACTCTGGATGCTGGAATTCCTACTATGAATGCTGCTATGTATGCTAAAGAAAAAGGTGTTGTTGCAGATATTGAAATTTGGCACAAACGCATTGGACATGCCAATGTACAAAGGCTGAAATTAATGCAGTCCAAAGGGTTGGTTATAGGTTTGCCTACATTTAGAGTTGCAGAATTTCATAAGGTATGCGAAGCATGTCAGTTTGGTAAGCAGGCAAGACAACCCTTTTCACATGACAGAGATGTAAGCAGAAATATCCTTGATGTTGTGCATACAGACATTTTGGGGCCTACACAAAATGTATCTCTTGGAGGCAGTTCATACTTTGTCACATTCATTGATGATTGTTCTAGAAAGCTGTGGGTATATTTTATGAAGGAAAAGAGTGAAGCATTTGAGCAATTTAGAACTTTCAAGGCTGCAGTTGAAAGAGAAACATGCTTGAAAGTAAAGTGCTTGAGGTCAGATGGAGGGGGAGAGTACCTCTCGAATGAGTTCAATGATTTTCTGAGGTCTCATGGGATAAAGAGACAGTTCACATGCAGGTATACCCCACAACAAAATGGGGTTGCAGAAAGGAAAAACATGCATATTGCAGAAGTTGTACGCGCCTTGATGGCTGAAAAGATTATGCCTAAGCATTTTTGGTATGAGGCTGTTCATACTGTTGTTTATATTATGAATAGAACTCCCATAGCTGCAGTTCATAGGATGACTCCTGAAGAATGCTTTACTGGCATGAAGCTTGATGTATCGCACTTGAAGGTATTTGGGTGTGTTGCATATGTTCATGTGCCAGATGAGCTACGGAAGAAGCTTGATCCAAAGGCAGAAAAACGTGTCTTTATTGGATACTCTTTAGAGCAGAAAGGGTATCGTTGTTATAACCCTGTCACATGTAAGTTCAGAGTGAGCAGGGATGTCATCTTTGATGAAATGAGCTGTTGGTATGCATCTAGTGTTGATGCATTGGATGATGATGATGATCATGACACTCATGTACAGGTTGAAAAGCAAGAATCACGGATTCTTAGTGGACCAGAGACATCATCTGGTAGTCCTTGGTCTGGGAGACTAAGGAGTAGCTCTACATCTTCAGGTGCATCTAGTAGCACTACAGGTAAAGACAAATGAAAGAATAAAGTGTCAGATGGCATTGATGCAGTTCTTGATGGAGACTCCAGTGGCTCAGAGAGCTTGGATGATGAGCTTGGCATTCCTTTTGTTAGGACACCAGATGTACAGAGAGCTCATAGTAATGTAAAGGCTCCATTGAGTGATCCGGTGGTACACAGATCTAGCAGGGTCAGATACCCTGTTAAAAGATTTGGTTTTGAAGGTTATGCAGCTCACCATTATATTTATATGGTGAAACTAGTTGAGGCTGTTGAGCCCACTTGTTTTGAGGATGCTGTTGGTCATACTCATTGGGATGCAGCAATGGATGAGGAGATGGCTGCATTAGAGGCCAATAAGACTTGGGATCTAGTATCATTGCCGAAGGGAAAGAAAGCTATTGGATGTAACTGGGTTTATAAGATTAAGCACAATGTAGATGGTTCTATTAGTAGGTACAAAGCTAGGCTGGTTGCAAAAGGCTATGCCCAGACATATGGCATAGATTATGATGAAACCTTCAGTCCAGTTGCTAGGATGGCAACTGTCAGATGTGTGATTGCTTTGGCAGTAGCCAAAGGTTGGAGGTTGCAGCAAATGGATGTGAAGAATGCCTTCTTGCATGGTGATTTGCAGGAAGAAGTGTATATGGATAAGCCAGCAAGTTATGAAGATTTAGAGTATCCCACGTATGTGTGCAGGTTGAAGAAGGCACTCTATGGGCTCAAGAAAGCACCTAGAGCATGGTGTGACAAGATTAGAGAGTATCTTGTCAATATTGGCTTTTGTGTTTCTGATATTGATCACTCACTTTATGTGAGAAAGGGAGATGCAGGTTTGGTCATCATAGTCATCTATGTAGAGGACTTGATTATTACAGGTGATAGTGATAGTGGGATTGCTGAAGTCAAGGATTTTTTGAAGAAGAAGTTTGAGATGAAGGATTTAGGTGAGCTAAGGTACTTCCTTGGCATTGAGGTGATTAGATGTGATGATGGTATATGGCTGTCCCAAAGATAGTATGGCTTGGATATGTTGTCCAAGTATGGTATGACAGCATGCAAACCACTTTCAGTCCCGTTGGAGCAGAATGTAAAGTTGAGTGCTGATGTTGGGGATGAGATAGAAGACCCTACTATGTTTATGAGGATAGTGGGGAGTTTGATCTACATGACCATTACAAGGCCAGACTTGAGCTACAATGTTGCTCTTGTGAGTCAGTTTATGCAAATACCTAGAAAGCCACATTTGGATGCAGTCAGACGCATATTGAGATATGTGAAGTCCACATTACATTATGGACTTTTCTATGAGGCAGGTACAGATGTACAAGTGTTTGGATACACAGATGCAGATTGGGCTGGTAGTATATCTGATAGAAGATCTACCAGCAGATACATGTTCTCTCTTGGTAGTGCAGTAGTTGCTTGGAGCAGCAAAAAGCAATCTATAGTTGCTTTGTCGAGTACAGAGGCCGAGTATAGAGGTGCTGCTATTGTAGCATGTGAGGTAGTATGGCTACAAAAGTTATTGGCGGATTTAGATGTGCAGGTGGAAGGTCTAGTTGTCATTTATTGTGACAACATGAGTAGTATACAGTTGGCTAGAAACCCTGTGTTCCATGCCAGGACAAAATATATTGAGGTACACTACCACTTTGTGAGAGAGAAGGTACTAGCAGATGAGATTGACTTGGTGTATGTCAGCACACAGGATCAGATAGCTGACATCTTTACAAAGGCATTGGGTACAGAGAAGCTTCAAAAGTTTCGAAGCTTACTTGGAGTTGCAGAGATGTAGTTGAGCTTGAGGGGGAGTGTTGAGATGACAAGCTCAACACATGCTGACATTAATGATGGACCGCCTGATTAGATGGGTCCACACGTCTACATTTAGCACGTTGATGGTCATTATGACTCTCACATGGCCACTGACTCATTACTTATTATATTTAGGTTGTTACACCTATTTACAGCTGGCATAGTTATAGCGCCAGTCGACTAGTGTAGTTGGTTATGCATTGTTTGACTTAGTAGGCCACTTTCCTTTATGTTGTATCTTATCTATACTTTGTGTACATTGTAAAGTGTGTGGAAGAAGAAGAAGAAACCAGCAAGAAAACGTTTTGGCCTCCATCTCTCTTTTTGTCTCTTGAGTAAGCTTCTCCTTGTGCATTCAGTGCGTGCTCGGCGCAGCATCTTGAGCAACTCCCCCCACCACACGATTCTTGACAAGTTAGAGGCAGGAATGATGGGTATGGAAAGCATGGCAATGGCAGTGGCCGTGGATGAGATTCTTAGAAATCACGATCCAAGTCTTGTGGAAAGTCACGTACTAAATCTCGTCGCAGGAATGCAGATGTTACTTGTCACCATTGTGGGAAAAAGGGCCATATTAGGCCACAATGCCATGAACTACGCAATGAAAGACGCAAAGATAAGGGGAAAGACAAAGTGCAGGATAAGTCTTCTGATTGCAGCATAGTGCTTGCAAAGTCCAGTGTTAAAATTAAAGAGATCAATGTTATGCAGCCTGAGGATGTTGATGATGATGATTATATCCTTGCAGCTTCTTCTAGTGCTTTGCAGATGACAGAGATACACTCTATGTATACACAGTGTTGGCTCTTGGACTCAGGTGCGTCCTTTCATGTGACACCTTGCCGAGAGTGGTTTCATTCATATCGTACTATTTCGGGTTCTGTGCACTTAGGTGATGACAACTCTCTTGATATTGTGGGCATTGGTGATGTTAGGCTGCAGTTTTCTTTTGGTGGCAGTTACGTTATGAAGGATGTATGTCACATACCTGCTTTGACACGCAGTTTCCTATCAGCTGGACAGCTTGATGACGTAGGTTATCATGCATCTTTTGGAGACTCTGCATGGAAGATCACTCGTGGCAGACTTGTGATTGCGAGAGGTGCCAAGGCTGGCAGCCTCTATCCCTTGATTGTATCCACTTCTTCCCATGATCATGTTTTGTCTGTGGGTTCTATCCCACATGTATCTCTTTGGCATGCCCGTTTGGGCCATATGTCTTTGAAGGGAATGAAAATGCTTTCCGATTTGCAGTACTTACCGCCCCTTGATTATGCATGTTTTGATTCATGTGAGCATTGCTTTATGGCAGGTAGACTAGGTCTATGCATAAGAAGTTTGGTAGGCCACGCATGAGTGAGCCCTTGGCATTGGTACATTCAGATGTCTGTGGGCCCATGCCTTGTCAATCTATGGGTGGTGCAAAGTATTTTGTTATGTTCATAGATGACTTTTCACGGAAATTTTGGGCTTATCCCATTAAGCTAAAATCTGATGTCTTGGTTGTGTTTCAGAGATGGCTTGCATTAGTTGAGAACCGGTCTAGGTATAGGCTAAAATGTCTAAGAACAGATAATGGGGGTGAGTATGTCTCGCGTGCTTTTGAGCAGTTATATGATGAGAGGGGTATTAAGCATCAGTTGACCACCCCCTACACCCCCCCAGAATGGTTTGGCTGAGCGGATGAATAGAACCATCCATGAGCATGTATGCAGTATGCTTGGCCATGTAGGCCAACCACAGAGCTTTTGGACTGAGGCAGTTAGTACAGCTATGCATGTCATAAACAGATCACCTTCTAGTGGTTTGGATTTTCAGGTTGCAGAGGAGGTATGGATTGGAAAACCTCCCTCTTATGCGCATCTCCATGTCTTTGGATGTGAGGCATTTTGCCATGTGCCCAGGGACAAGAGAAGTAAGCTGGATCCTAAGAGTGTCAAATGCATTTTCCTTGGTTATGGAGATGCAAGCGAGATGGGTTACCATCTCTGGGATCCGTAGGCACGGAAAGTCATCCGCAGTCATGATGTAGTCTTCCATGAAGACAAGATGCATCGGAAGCTTGAGAGAGTTGTTGAGATCTGCAGGGTCATATTTCAGGAGGAGCCAAGAGCTCTCGCACAGCCAATTGGAAAGCCTACAGCTGCAGTAGATGCTCATGGTCAAGGTATTGGACACGCAGCTGGGCAAGCAGTAGAGCCTATCATGAGACGGTCTACTAGAGACAGACGTCCAACTGATAGATTTCAGCCCTTGATGCATTATGTCTTGATTACAGATGTAGGAGAGCCTTTCACTTATGATGACGCTATGTGCAGGGGTGACAGTCACTCCTGGGAGAGGGCTATGGAGTCTGAGATAGACTCCTTGCATAAGAATGATACTTGGGATTTGGTTTCCTTGCATACGGGCAAGAAGGCTTTGCCATGCAAGTGGGTGTACAAGCTGAAAATTACCCCTGGACACCCCAAGCCACCAGCATACAAGGCTAGATTGGTAGCAAAGGGTTTTAAGCAGGAGCATGGTGTGGACTTTGATGAGGTAATTTCTCCTGTGGTTAAGATGACCACCTTGCACTTAGTCTTGGCTTTGGTTGCTCAGCTTGACTTGGATTTATACCAGATGGATGTCAAGACGCTTTCTTACATGGGGACTTGCATAATGAGATTTACATGGAGTAGACTAAGGGCTTTGCAGAACCTGGTAGGGAGCACCTAGTGTGCAAATTGAAGAAAAGTCTTTATGGCTTGAAGCAGGCACCTAGGGAGTGGTATCATAAGTTTGATGCCTTTATGCAATCACAGGGCTACAACAGAAGTGCTATGGATCCGTGTCTTTACATGAAGAAAGCCCGTGATGGTTCTTTATTGATTTTGGTACTCTATGTGGATGATCTGCTGATAGTAGGGAAAGCTCATGATGAGCTAGATGCTCTTAAGGCTCAGCTCTCAAGAAGAGCTTTGAGATGAAAGATCTGGGACATGCTGCTCACATACTTGGTATGCGCATTAGACGCGACAGGCATCATGGACTCCTCTACTTGTCACAGAGGGAGTACAATCATAAAGTCCTTGAGTGCTTCTGCATGCAGGAAGATGTAAAGCCTATTGGCTGTCCATTGCCTTCTTATGTGAAGGTATCACAGGTTGATTGTCTGTATATAGATGAGCAGAGGGCCGAGATGGCCAAGATTCCCTAAGCATCCGTAGTGGGCAGTCTTATGGTATGCGCATTAGACGCGACAGGCATCATGGACTCCTCTACTTGTCACAGAGGGAGTACATTCATAAAGTCCTTGAGCGCTTCCTCATGCAGGAAGATGTAAAGCCTATTGGCTATCCATTGCCTTCTTATGTCAAAGTATCACAGGTTGATTGTCCGTAGACAGATGAGCAGAGGGCCGAGATGGGCAAGATTCCCTAAGCATCCACAGTGGGCAGTCTTATGTATGCTATAATCGCCACTCGTCCAGATATTACCTTTGTAGTTGGTGTTGTGGCGCGCTATATGGCTACACCTGGCAAGAAGCATTGGGATGCCGTGAAGGGTATCATGAGGTACTTGAAGGGCACTGCAAATATGTGCATATGCTATGGCAGCCAGGATACAGGAGTCATGGGGTACACTGACTTTGATTATGCAGGACATGTAGATAGTAGAAATTCCACTTTCGGCTATGTATTCACCTATGGTGGAGGTGCTGTTTCTTGGATTTCCATGGTGCAGAAATGCACGGCCCTTTCTACTATAGAGGCCGATTATGTTGCAGCCAATACTGAGGCTTGCAAGGAGGCCATTTGGTCAGGTCATTTGGTTGCTGACCTTAGTATTGATGCTATCCCTACACTGCATTCGGATTCTATGAGTGTTATTTAGTTAGCCAAGAATCCGGTCTTCCATGCGAAGATGAAACACATTGAGGTGAGGTATCACTTCATATGTGGGATCGTTGAGGACAAGTCTGTTAATCTTGTCAAGAAGACGTCTTTCCTCATCTTGTTGTACATGTGTACATGTTGTACTGTCCTTTTTCTTTTTCTTTTCACTCCTCACTAGGGCCGATTCGCCTTTAAGTGGGAGGTTTTTGGGGGTAAAGGTGCCTCCGCCTAGCCGCCTGTGTATTACTACACTGACAATCACGGCCACCACTGCACACTGCAGGTGGCGGGCGCTTGTCACCGTCACTTTATTATTTATTCTTTTAGTGACATTTTGAATAAAGGAAGGCCCGATCACACATTGTGATTGTTGGAGTTCCCATTTCTTGTCTCTCTCTTTCTCTCTTGCTCTCCCGCCATAGGTCTCGAGTGCAAGCTTCGATCCCTCTCACCTTTCACCACAACCATGGTTCTTAGTACTATGACTAGTTCATTTGTAATCTACATGTGTTTAAAAATTGTGTCTCATCATACAAAGAGATATTAAGCCATACTCAAAAGGGATAATTGTTGTGATGGACTATTAAGTTCTAGGGACATGGCCTTCCTTTTTGGGTTTGGATTATTGTCCGTAAGTATCAAAAGTACTTTTATTGACGTAGATCTTAAACTTGGAATGATTTTCATTCATAGACAGCTATTAGATTGATGTGCACATCACTATTGAATTATGTATTTTTTGTATAGCTTCTTGTATTTTGAAAGTGTAATACCTTGAGAAATCTTACCTTCCACTTGAGTGTGAGTTTGAATTCTCACATTCTAGGCCTAAAGCACAATATCCACATTTGATCATCATTGGGTTGGTGCTTAGAGTTCATGGGTAGAATGTGGGGGAAGGCATCATGCCATCCCCCATGATCTTTGTATCATAGTTACCCACTTTTCGAAACCCATCAACTATGTCGAGAGGGGGAAAGATAGTTGATGGAGTCGTACGAATTGGTCTAGGATTGACTTAAGAAACAACATGACTAGCATAAGTTTCTTTAGAGATTGTAATATCCACAAGTATTATCTTCATGATATTGATTGTAATATGTAAGTGTTCATGAAGATGCTTTCCTTATGTTACAAAGCTTCTTCCTTTGACATAAAGTTTGAATGTATGGACTGATAAGCTTTGATAAATGTCTATATTTCAAGTAGTTATAATGAATCATATCATGAGATGTCAGTGCAATTACAAGTGCAAACATTCAGCTCTTGGCTATTAGGATGTTACAAGAAAAACTTATTATGCACATAGTCATCAAGATATGAATGGCAATATGAATCCATCAACTATGGCTTATGAAACTAGTCAAAACTCTTTGAGAGATAATGCTACTATGAGTGATGACAACCCTCTTGGGAGTCATGTATCATCTCAATCATTGCCTAGATGTAGACATGTATGGTGTAGATACAAGACATATTGTGGTGGTGGAAGTTTGGTTCCTCCTTTAACTTATGCATGACACCAAAAAATTGATGAGAGATTTGAGAGTCTTACAACCCATCTAGGTCTACACGACTCTCGTGATTATTATTGGATGACATTCTAGAAGGGTGTGACATTGAGTTGGATAATGAAGCCCATAATGAGTCCTCACATGAGATTGATAGCTTGGATGAAGGTAAAGATGATGAGGTTGAGATGGATGATATTGAGCCATCTTTTTTTGATGAAATAATTCAATGAATAATTCAAATGCAAGCACTTTGGGATGAACATCAAGCTTTGATTGAGTTTCAAGACAAGATGCTTCAGATTTTGTTTGGTGATATTGTTGGGAGGAAGCCTTCTCAAACCTATATAGACAATATGTTTGGTCCACAAGCTTAGGCAAACTAGGTTGGAGACTTAGGTGGTATAAGTATTCCTACTTGTTGGGAGCAACTCAATGTCATGTTAACATGACTTGGTACGATTAACTCTCAACGATACATAATATGCCAAGGAGGAGGTGAGATTTCTTCTCATGCACCATTGCATATCAACCAAGCAAGGATGATAACTATACTTGGGATACTCTTGAATGTCAATGCATCTTCAATTCCATGGGAAGAAAGAAGTTAAAGCATGATTGTGCAACACAATGCTGTGAAAAGTGTTCCAACTGTTCAAGTCCACCTAGGAAAGATATTCTTTCTTTGATTATATCTCCATTACCAAATATTTACAATTACTAACCAAAAGTAGAACCTTATGTCATGAATTGGTAGAAATGTGGAGAAATTAAAAAAAAAAGGTTAACAGAAGATAATACAATTGGTACTTCAAAGATAAAGGAGTTCTGGAATGGCACAAAGCGCCAAAGTGTAAAAGATTTATGGGACCTAGAATCATACATTGAGCTTCCAATTATATGTAATAATATGTATTGCAAGCAAGTATATAAAGCATGGCCTCCTTCCCAAAGGTTGCCCCAACACTTGTAGATGGTTTGAATGAGACAGAGAAAACCTACAAGTTTATTTGCAAATCATGTCAAACTCACATACATTAGGACAAAGGGCTCTACAAGGTACACTTTATTGTAATGAAAATTTTCTAAAGCTCCCATGAATAGTATTTGACATAAATTACTAAAATACCTATTTTTTTGGATTTTAATGAAGAGGGCGATCCACAAAATTTTGGTTTATTATTACATTGGGACGGATTTCAAGCCTTGAAGTCAACCTAGAAGAATTGTGGAGTTGTTGAGGTCAAGGTCCTCAATGCTGGAAAGAACTCTTTTATTGGAGTTATACTAGTTTTATTTATCCCATTTAGTTGTAAAAAGGTACTTGGGAGCTCTAACAAGCTTTTTTATGTCTTCATGCAGCCATTGATTGATGAATTGGAAAGTATATTTGCTTATGGATTTAAAGTAGATTTCAATTATCCAATCACACACATTACTGAACATAAAAATTCTCTGAGTAAAAGATTCATTCCATATGCCATGCTAATGATGCTAATTGGTGACCATCCAGCTCAGTACAAGACATGATCTTTTAAAGAGGGTGGTCAATCTTTTTGTTGTAGACACAAAGCGATAGCTACCTTGGAAAGTGAGGGATCATGATATTACTTATATGATCAAAACAAGTTTCAATTGAAACATAGACCAATCAGAAAATCAAGTGATAAAGTGCTTACTTCTTTGATTATGGCAGAGAGAGTCCTCACTCAAGTAGATAGGGATGAACAATTAAAAGAAGCGAGACTTTCTGGTAGATCATGCTTGTGGAGATTATATAATCTCCATGACTTTGATTTATCCTTGGACCTTGTATATGATTGCATGGATATTTTGGCTCTAACTTTTTTCTCAAACTATACATGTGCTCTAATAAGGATTGCGGACAATAGAGTCAAAACACAAATTGATGAGGTAACACATCATGTTACAAAAGTGACTCCATACCCTATATGATATGGTCATTGGCCAAGGTATCCAACTAGGAAATGCCCTATTTTCCCTATGATTTACTTTTCCTACTTATATGTATGTTTTACTAGGGAATTGATAGGGAATTTCTTTTTTTTTTTTCCTATGTAGGGAATGATTAAAAGTTTCTTGTGGAAGTCTTGCTTGCTTTCCTTGCTGCTCCTTGGCTCCTTATCAACATGTACAAAAAACTCATCTCAACGTCAAGGTTAAGTATTTCATAAAAATAGGTTTAGAATAAAGGTCCAAACCTGTAGCCTATCAAGGAGCCAAGTTTTCTTTAACTATAAAAAACTGACAACTATTACCACATATGCAAATAAGGTACTAAAATCAACCTACTTTATGTAGCCTCAGGATGTTTACTTTTATCAAAGTATGTAACAATCTTATGAACTAAATAAACTATGTTGATGATATTTTTTGGGGCATATCATATCAGTTAGTATAATATTCATCCTAATTTGAGGTGTTGGTGTATATGGTAGCTCCGGGAACTTTATGCTTTTGTTGCTTTAGATGGGCTTAGGTTTCGAAAGTTTCTCTCATATGGCATTGGAAGTTGAGAGGATTTCAATCATTACTAGTTACTGAACCTTTGTGTAAAAGGAATGCATGATTCCTATTCTCTTTTGAATATTTGAGTTCGTGCAAGGATTGAGCATCATTTGTGAGATTGAGTTGGTTGACGGCATAGTGCTTAAGTATTGTATACACCCTTAGCATTGTTTGGAGGTGTTGTTTTTTAGACCAAGTGTATGTTAGAGAGTATTCGTGAATAAATTTTTGAGAGATTCTATTATTGAGTTATTGGATCATTGTATTGTTTGTGAAATTATTTATGGATGACTTAGCATACTAGCAAAATCCTAAGCAATGCGAAGGATTCATGCTTTGCTTTCATTTTGAGAGAATGAATTGCTTTAAGAGGAGAGATACTCTTTGGTGGTTAGTGTGATTGGAGCTATTAGTGCTCCAATAGAAAAGAGAGGCATCCTACATCTAGATTTGAGTATTTGAAACAAGTGGCTTGAAGTGATTTTGATAGAACTTTCTTAGGGCCTTGCATGATTCTTATTCACATCTTTTCAACATAGAAAGGCCATTGGAAAGACATGAGAGGTAGCAATGAGAGGTTTGTGTCTTAAAGTCTTCCAAGTCCAATAAAACTTAGTTTTCTACTAGATGGTTTATGCTTTGTTTTTTAAAATAATTTTGTTACATAATTGACCTTGGATACTAAGATGTATCCCTATACAAGTTGGGAGAAGGAAGTTAGACTAATGGAATGGCGTATTAAGGAAATCAGCTAAATGTAAATTGCCCTTAAGCTTACAATTGAAAGACAAGGGATCACATGCACAACATTAGACTATTATGTCTATGAAATGTACATGGGGATTGTCTCCCTAGAATTCCAATAAAAGTCGTACCCAGGAATTAGGAAGGTGTATGCATTGCATCATCGATGAGCATGAGCATGGCATGGGGCCCATTGTAGCTATATGAAACTTTAGGAGCAGGTGTACATGAGACCCTAGCTTTACTATCCACACACATTATATTCATTTTTGAGATATTATTCCACTCGTTAGGAACCATGGGATGAGAGAAAAGTTAATGTGGATGAGCTACGGCTTGTGTAGGACTCCATCAACTAGAAGAGGGATTTACATTCTTCAACATCGTTATCGTGACACCTAGTGAGAGTAGGGGGTAGGTTTGAGTCCCTCTTCTCCTTGAGAGGTGAGATGACACATAAAGGATTAATATAAATGATTGAAAATATATATTTTCATGCATTTCATTCTATCTTGATATTGCATTGGCATCAATACATCCATTACGAGAGCACATTGTTCAACAAAAGCATATGTTGCTAGGAAAGCATAAGGTTCATGAAGAAACCCAATGAATGGATGTTAGTGTGAGAACTAGGGCATCTCCTCTATGTATCATTCAGAGATCATGAGAGGGGCATGTTGAGTTTGGATTTTTAGATAGACGTGAGAATAGAGGACATTAATTCTTTTAGATATGTACCTTATATGGTTACCTATTTTTGTTTTATTGCCTCAAATGTTGTATGCATACATGTGTATTGTTAATTATGAGTACTTCTAGGTGTTCTATATTATTAAGTATATGGTGTATTCTTATTGGTGTGATTGTGATATGCATTTCTCTTTACATGATGTGTTTGTGTGTGTGTGGGGGAATGCATTTGCCTATTTTAGGATGACATTAGTCAAAATAGTGCACCCTAAGCCTAAGTATATTTCCTTATCATAGCATTCTAATCATGGGTTAAGAATGTTAATATTTAGCAAGATACCCAAGTGAAGGTGTAGGATTTCGAGACATGTATTGAGTAATTGAGTATTCATGTTTTCATATCATGATCCAATATACTATACAAAATACAGCTATAAATATTGATGCATAGGTTTCTCCATTTTAGCCATATTCATAGGAGCTAGAACAAATCGAAGGCACTATGCTATTTATGATGAAAAGAGGCTGGATGGGTTTGTAGTCAGCAACAACGAATTAGGATGATGCAATAAATATAAATGGTAATTTATTGGACATGAAATTGATAAGTATTTAATATTTAACTCATTAACCATGTGTGTTTTTAATTTCAAGCATTGTAATTCCTTGTCATTTTGCACATATATAAAACGTATAATTTGTGTAGGCATGAGGCAATGAAGGGGGAGAAAAGAAAGTAAGAACAAGAAAGACTGATGGTTCTGATGAGGATAGTGGAACCAATAAAATTAGATTTGAGCAGAGCTCATTAATGCATGAGGTAGGCTATCTACAATCACTCTACTTTGTAATGCAAGGGGTAATATGGCTATCAAATACTTCTTTTTACAAATGGTTATTTATAATGCAATGAATGGTATTACTTGGAAGCTTTGAGGTTTTCTTGTTTTAACAACGAAGCAGAAATTGGACTTCCAAAGCTTAATGCACATTCACTATCAGGGCAGTGCATGCTTGATGGATGGAAGATGTGGGGTCTCGTGAAGCAGGCATGACAAGTAGGGAGCTAGTACCTGTGAAAAAATAAGATAGAAAAGCTAGGGAAACACTCAATTATTCACACCTTGTGAGATCTTGCAAGCAACATGATTAAAACATAAGCTCATACTCTAGGCAACTGGCCCATATCTCTATTCATCTCTTGGCAGTCCCTCTCATGAGAACACTAACTCTTGATCATTCACATAACTTAGCTTGCATAAAATTTGACGATGGAATGCCTTCTAGTGTAATCCACCTCTCACTTAGAGCGTCTAGATATAATATATATCAGAAATAATGTCAAAGAATCAATATCTCTCTTAGCAATAGCCAAGAAATCATCACAAACATGGATAGAATGTCAACTCTAGATGACTCTTTGTAGCACATGTGACTTGTTTGAAGTTTTTACTGCCACTTTCAGCATGATCTTGAAGCCAATCTTCTCACAAGAAGCTTCGATTTTGCATGTCAAAGAATGCACTTACATGATCTCTTAAGCTTTCACCAATAGTAGCAAAACAACTATGGCATGAACTATCAAGTCTCCACACATGTTGGCTTCAAATGGAATGCTACACATACATGGTTGATCTTATTTTATTGTTCCCTTGACTCATCACTTAGCCCTCCATAATATTGTTGTCACCTTCAAATTGTCTCGTATACCTTAGCATAGTTCTTTGATATATAGCATGTCTAAGGGACTTCGGGTTTCTATGATATAGGTAGCCATCTCGAAAAGCACATCCTGCATATCTAGATCATGGGAACATAGAACTTGGCTCTTCATCATGGTCATTATTATAGTGCACCTCCTCCTCTTGAACCCCAAATGTACCGATGAGAAAGGAATCAGATGACACTAATTCAGTTATCTTTGTGCAGACGGAACTTTAGATGGAAGGTTTCTGAGAATTTTGTTAGTCTCCCTTCTCGTCAGGACACTCATGGCTAGTTCTACTTCATGCTTCATGGCTTCCTCTTTGTGATATCTAGCATTGATACTTTAAAGAAGAACATGGCGGTAGGTTGGTTGATGAAGACTGCTGATGCAAGCCTACTTCCTAATACTCCCACTTGGCGGAGACCTCTGAGACATGAAAGCAGCAGCGCTACTTACAGGAAGCTACAATAACATGGCCTCCTTTCTTCCTTTCTTCATGCTCGACGTAGGAGACCTCCTTTTCGTCGATCTGAACGAAATGATCGACACACTCTCTTCGACGTATGAGATCGACCACCTTTTTGTCAGTCCGGACAGCATAAACCACGGTTGTGCCTACAACAACACACACCTACAAATTAGATAAGTTATTTGATACCAATTTCCAAGTATGGAAACTAAAAATGGTATTGTTGATGGCATGGTGGTACAATCACTTGCCAATGACCCCACTCTTGCCAATTGGCTTTCAAAATACCTATCAGCCCAACTTGAAATCCTTTTGCATCTGCGCAATAAAGTAATCATGTAAAAATCTTAACATTTCCAAAAGCAATGTGGGATAGGATCAAAGCAGCGTATGGATTTACTCATACTTCAACACAACTTGCATGTCTGAAACGTCTTCTACAACTCCCTGTTCAGGATGACCAAGAAATTCCTAGCATTATTAATACTTGGCGATAATGGATATAGCCCACAATTTTGAAGCTTCCAGTTCCATAGATATTACTAATAATATCTTTGGAACTACTCCATGTTAGCCATTAATAATAGATGCAAATTCTCATCACATAGTCAACCCTAAATGTACCTTTAATAATTCACAATACAAAAATGGTTTTGGATGTTTTAATATCCAAAGGCCATCTATCACACGATGTCAACTGGCTAGAGAATTATCATGAACTTGGCAATCCATTTGAAGTTCTTTTTTCGGCAATAATATGACCCAACATGCATTGGGTTGCAGACAAAAGCTACCATTGAACTATCCAACAGCCATTTAGTGTTTTGTTTCATGGTATCAGAGCTTGTTAATCAAGTTGTCATTTGAGAGGACTGAAGTCCTGTGTAAAAAGTCTGTGAGAAAAAAAAACGTGCTGCCATAGCTAGAAAAATAGCATCACGTTGGAGTGGACATTGCGAGAGCTACATGCATCGGATTAAGGTGAATTAAATTGGAAAAGTGTGTCTCATCTCACAAGGAACACGCTGAGTATACTTGCTAAGCTAAATCATTTTTTAGAATGCACATGAAATCAATCATTGCATCAGAAAAAATTGTTCTTGTTTTTTGTCATTTGGAAAATTCTGTAGCACTTACTGCATCACTCAAAACTGAAGGATATCTACCTCATTTTCTTACTGACATTGAAGACCAAGTAGAGCATCTAATCCCTCACTGTAATAGCTTCCAAATGAGTTATTACATGCTGATTTACATTAAGTTACTAGGCAACCATTGAAGTTGAAAAACAGAGCAAAACACCCCTCAACTAGAGTGGACTGCAATGGAGCAACTGGAGTGACCAAACTGAGCAAGATTGAGCTGGGCATTCTGCATCATCAACTGAAACTCAAATTGCAGACATAGACCAAGTAATATTCGTCACTAAACTCCATTTAAATCAACTCAAAATAGGTGGACAACAAGGCATACAAGCTGTCCAAAACAGTTTGACTATTCAGCAAGGTTTGACCGGTAGCCTAAAATTGGTCTAACAAGTGGAGCAACCACTGGAGTTTGATTTGGCAAGTATTGAGCTGGTCTACACTCATCAAATGTATGCTAAGTGTTAACCCTCAAACGAACGAAGGTGGAAATCCGAAAAATGAACGAAGGTGGAAAATCCGGAAAAGCTAAAGCAGAAGACAAAGACAAAGGCCAAGGCAAAGAGAAACGGAAGACAAAGACGCACAAGGACAAGAGTCTTAAATAAGGGAGAAAGGCGCACAAGGAAAAGCGCAAGTCAAAACTTTTGTAAAAGAGCGCAAGCGCATCATGATTTGATTCAAGGAGCGCCGGGCTCTCACCCGTGCAATTTGTAAATGTAGACGGGCAGTGGAGAGGAAGCTAGGAAGATAGAAGGACAATGGGAAAAAGGGCCTAGGCTACGGCCAGCCATGTAAAAAAGGAGAAAAGGGGATGACCGCCCAAAAGGGATTTAGGGTTTTGTATATAAAGTTGAAAAGTGAATGAGAAGCTCATTCTTGTGTGTGGCCAAAAGTAGCTCTCCTCTTCTTCTTCTTCTTCTTCTTCTTGCTTGCTTGAGCTTGTGCTTGAGAGAGGGAGTGTAAGAGTATGAGGGTGAGGGACCGTGGGTTGGAGAAGCTCTCCATCTTCTCCTCTCTTCTTCTCTTCTCTTCTCTTCTCTTATCTTGCTCGCGGCAATGGAGCTTGGAGCGTGGAGCTTGAGGATGGAGCTCGCTTGAAGCTTGCACTTGGATCGTGGCGCTACTGGAGTGCGCGGGAGAGGAGGTAACTCGAACGGCATGGAGGTAAGCTCACTACACCCGTAGGTATGGATGGCGCGTCGGTTATGTGAGAGGTAGCCATTAGTGCTCGTCTTGGAATGCTTGAAACAATAAGCGGTCCGTGGGTCTTGGCGGTTGAGTGAAAGCTCCTACATTTTGGTTCCGTTGCCGGGACCGGCGGAATCGAGCCTTGAGCGCCGCACACATCAGATCGAGCATGGAAGTAGGGTTTGCAGCCTGAATCAGTGCTCGAGATAACTAGGAGACTTAGGAGGTTTTAATCTGTGGAACAGGTAAGTATTTGGGTTTGTTGGAAGCATTAGATTAGGACTACTATGCTGCATTTCTGTTTTTCATATTGGCTGCACTAGATTAAGGTTAGATTAGGGTAAGAACAGAGAAAACAGAGGTTCTAGTTGCTGCTGGAAACAGGAAAACAAGGGCCCAGATTCAAGTTTTTGGGTGAAACAGGGACAGGGAACTGGCTGTAAGGTTTTGTAGTGCTGGGAAAGGACCTTAAGAGGCCTGGGAAGCCAGGACAGACATCATTTCTTTAGTTGGCCTTGTGAGAGAGAGAGAGAGAGAGAGAGAGAGAGAGAGAGAGAGAGAGAGAGAGTTTGGTTCACAGGACGAGGAAACGCGACCCCGATTCTTAGCGCATTCGATTTGTGCTGCTTCAGGTGAGTCCGGTGTGTTCCATTGGCGCTCTAATCGGTTATGGGAAGTTTGTGGTGATTGAGTGCATCATGCATTAGACAGGATTCAAACGCGCCGGAATCGCGCTCGCCATCGACGCAGTCGGACCAACCCGCAGTGGTCCGATCCCTAGAATTGGACCACGGAGTTCTGGAGTCGGACCGTCCGACTCCCAGGATCGGACCGTCCGCCGACTGAGAGAGAGTCGGACTAGACTGGTCCGATTGCCAAAATCGGACCAGCCCGATCAGACGTGCCACATGGCACTCGGACTGCCCCTTAGACTCGGACCAGTTCATAATCGGACCACTCAGAATCGGACAGGCCGTCCGAGTCGCAGAATCGGACCGTCAGTCCAGAATCAGACCAAGCCCTGAATCCGACCGTCCGACTACTAGAATCGGACCCCCATGTCCGATTCGATTCCCAGAATCGGACCACTTTGAAAATCGGGCCACTTTTTGATCCGATTCCCAGAATCGGACCACTCCAAGAATCAGACCACTGGGCCGATCAGACCAACCAGAATCGGACGTCCGATTCTGATAATCGGACTCCTGAAAATCGGACATATGAGAATCGAACAAAAAACTGTCAAAATCGAACAGGTATCTAGAACACAAATTTTGACGCATCTAAACCCCGCACATCACAGATCCGTCACTGGGCTGAAACTTAGAGCAAGTAGTTCAAAATTTGGCTATAAACGGCCCTCCAAATTGCACATGGTGTTTACTGTAACGGCCCTGTGGGCCGGGGGGGACTGCCCCCCCGAACCCCCGCAGAAGGGGCTCTGTCCCCTCCGCACCTCCCTCGAGTAGGTTGGAGAGAAAACATGCACCGTGACAGGTCTTCCAAATTGGACCCTAGTGAAGTAATGGCTCTACATGAGCATGGATTCTCACTTGCAAAAGAGCAGCCAAAAGCCCATACCCAAATAGAGACAAACAGAGACCCTAGAACCTCAATGGGCCCATCTAGCCAACAAGGGCAAAAAGGCCACACTGCAAAAACACATATGTGTTGCATTCGGACTGCATCTAGTCAAAGCGGAAAGCAACAACATCAAGCTACAATAGCGAGAATGACTAGATATGACAGTCCTGACGATAGATGCTCCTTGAATAGCATTACACTGACGATCCAAGGCCCTAGTGGAGAATCCACATCTGGTCGTACAGTTGGGGACTCAAGGGCATTTGTCAGAGGG
This sequence comes from Lygodium microphyllum, assembly GCF_053477565.2. Lineage (NCBI taxonomy): Eukaryota > Viridiplantae > Streptophyta > Polypodiopsida > Schizaeales > Lygodiaceae > Lygodium > Lygodium microphyllum. The sequence goes on along the minus strand of NC_141149.1, from coordinate 7,015,537 downwards.
CTTAAATTTACAAGCCAAGACCCGGAAGATGAAGACATAGTACCACCTGCTTATCTTAGGGTCAAACTCACCGCAGAAAGAGAGCATAGTATTGATGCTCTCATTGATGAAGGAGCAGATTTCAATATCTTGACTTACGAAGCATGGACTCTACTAGGTCAACCAAAGCTCAAACCGACTGATGCAACTCTTAACCCTTACGGGGAACACCCACAAGCACTTCTAGGGAAGCATTAGGAGAAATATGGACTCTCTTTTTTGCCCCTTAAGGAGTGAATAGACAAATATAGGCCTAACCAATGAGAGAGCTGGGATTCCAGATTCATGTAACATGAATCTTCTAGCCATATCTTGGACCAAATCTTCCCTCAGCAATAAAATAAGGGAAAAGGGGAGTACAAAGCTGTCACTTCTTGGAAGTTTGTGCCTCGAATTTTCATTTTCTTATTTTTTATGTTTGACTTTTCTTTTCTCCCCTTTTCAGTTTCCCCCTCTTTTTTAGGCGGAACTCAAATTTGTCATATCTCTTTCCCCGCTTCTTCTTTCCTGACGAAATTTTACAGCCTCACTGTTTCTTGCCCTGTCTGTAACCCTGTAAAATTTCATTTGCTTTGCACAAGCACAGAGAGAAATTCATGTGTTTTATGAGAGCAGAGCTTGTTTTACCAAAGCCCTAAGATTCTCTTCACAAAACTCTACAGGTATATTTTTCTCTTCCATAGATGTTCTATGGTAAAGTTTTATCTCGTTTGGAGAAAACCTGTGCAAGTTATGTGCATTCTCTGACATGTAATTTCTTTTGTTTTGATGCTCTAGGAGTCTCTTACAGTCAATAATAGTGATATTTTGAATACTCAACTTCTTCTTTAACATCTTAGGGTTTCTCTGTAAACAAAGTTACAGGTAATTATCTTGTTTTTTTGTTGCTCCACTGTTAAATTTTATCTCGTTTAGACAAAATGTATACAAGTTACATGCATACTGAGCTTTCCTTTGTTTTTTTACTCCAAGAATCTCCGAGGGTGAAGAACAATGATTTATTAAGAACTCAACTTCTACAACATCTTTGGGATTTTGAACACTCAACTTCTTCTTCAACATCTTAGGGTTTCTCTGTAAACAAAGTTACAGGTATATTGTCTTGTTTTTTTGTTGCTCCACTGTTAAATTTTATCTCGTTTAGACAAAATGTATACAAGTTACATGCATACTGAGCTTTCCTTTGTTTTTTTACTCCAAGAATCTCCGAGGGTGAAGAACAATGATTTATTAAGAACTCAACTTCTACAACATCTTTGGGATTTTTTGCAGAGAAAGCCACATGTATATTGCCATTTTTTACTACTATTCCATGGTTAAATTTCAACGCATTTGGACAAAGCCTATATAAGTTATATGTATGCGTTGACCCAATATTTCTTTTGTTTTTGTACTACAGGAATCTGTCAGTGAAGGAACAATGGTCTTGCTATAAGTCAACTTCTTGTTCAACATATCTAGGGATCTTTGTGAAAGAAATTACAGGTACAATGTTTCTTTTTTAAATTGATCCATTTAAATTTAATTTCATTTGGAGAGAACATTTGCAAATTATACACATGTTGATAGGTAACTTTTGTATTTGGTTGTTACAGATGTCTTCACGGAGGAAAAATATCAGTAGCATACTTGCAGTGGAGGTCTTCAACAGGAAAGATAATGGCGGTAATTGGATTTGTGATAAGTATTATAAGTTGGATTGGATTTTGATGCACCCAAGTACTCGAGGGAGTTTCAAGGTCAAGCGCAAGGATGTTGCAAACCCTAGCAAACATTGGAAAGGTAGAATTCTAGAGTTCAAAAAAGTGTTTAATGGCACAAGTGCAGTAACAGAAGTGTTGATTCAACATGTTTATACGCATAAACAAATCTCTGTACACGACGAGAACAACATTGCAAATTATAAACAAAACAGTAAGTTGTTAAATTTTATCATTGATTATTCTTTTGTATCAGAGTTGTTTTTAAAAGTCTTTGCAGTATTCTAATTCAGTCTTGTTTGATTGACAGCTCTATATCCATCGACTTTGCATGAATGGCAGAATGTGGAATGTTTAAGCGGCAAGATACATGTTTGGCATGAAGAGATAGGTTCTTTGATCTATGATAATACCTCTACAAGTCAACTTGCCACTCAAAATATCTTTTTTTATAATTCATTGTATGTGGTAGAAAGCCAGAGATTGCAGCATGTCCCATTGCCGCCACTGCCTAGTGGTGAATGGTTCATTGGTAGCTTGGAGTTGTCAGGAGCTTGCAAGTCGAAGATAAAATCTGACATCAATAGTGCTATGAAACCCACCACACGCTCCAAAGATGTGCATCTTAATTGGTTTATTCCATTCTCATTGTTTGCACATTTGTTTGGTTCATGTGATGTTTTGAAGAAAACAAAGATTACTTATCAATGCAAGTGTCCATCCGAGGAATGGATGAGTCAGCTATTGGGTGAGTCTTGGGAAGTCAAAAGAACACATTTTGATGAGACGATTGAGTGCAGGGTCAACCAATCTGATATTACATTCAGGTAAAACTTTTTTACTACTTTGCATACCTTGATTTAATTGACATAGGTCTCGCTTAGATGAATTGTTATGTTAGTCGCATTGATCACTTACCATTATTTTTGTTTTTATTACAGGTATTTCATTGCTAGACAAACTCTGTGCATTCGCTTTCGATATAGAAGATGGCGACTTTTGCGAGGGGAGTGGATCAGCTTGGATCAAGATATCCGAGATGACACACATACAGCGCTCGTAGATGTGGTAATCTTGTGGAGTGGTCATAATCCTTTCGTAGTTAGTGCAGAGAGTCATTGGCCCATTTATTTTCTGAGACAAGAAATCCAATTAATGTCCAGTGAGCCCCTCTACAACTTCTATTTCAAGTTAGATAATAGAAAAGTCAGGACTCGTAGTGAGCAATCCATGACATGTAAACAATGTGCTTCTCCACATATCCTTGAGATAGTGGAATCCTTGTAAAAAAACTTTATAAAGAGCGAATACATACCTTTTTTGAACTTCTGAGTACTTTAAATTTTAGTTTACTGTGATCCAAGCGTGCGATAATACATACTGTAATTACTCAATCGTGCAGTTAAAAATCATAATTAAATTGCAGGTTAGAGGTCTATAATCTAGAGAATATTGTCTTTGCACAATGATATATTGTAGCGCATCTCTGCTGCTCGTTTCTTACATTTTAATATTAAATTGGATCCAAAGGGAATTTTAAGGCCTTTTAGATTTATTTTCTTTAAAAAATTATATATTTTCTCTCGTTAGACTTGAATATACTCAGCGACCCAAACATATTCGAGGATATAATAATGTAGAACGAAGCGTTTGTCTGTATGAGTAATTTTAATAGTGACTTTAAAGTACTGAAATAAAGAAACTAAGGTAAGAGTTTTAATTTGAAACTTTAGAGTTAATAACTTTATAAAGAACCTTTATTTAAAACCCTAGACACATAAAAGCTATAACTCCAAACTCATTTTCACTTTCATTCTCCACTTCCCTACACTTGTGCTCTCATTCCTTCTCTCTTTGTGTGCCATGGCTACCACTCCCGCCTTCGCTGCATGGATCAGTTCCACATGCTACGCGCACATAGGGGACCAGATATACCCTAGGTTTTGCGTGACCTTGAGTCTAGAGAGCTTGCTTTCTGCTGTAGACCCTGACTCTAGTATACTAGCATCGTTTTGTGATGCAGTGAACCCTCTCACTTGCTCTACTCCCGACTCCACTCTCAGGTGGGTTCCCATGGATTTTTTGTATAGTTTGTGTGCCGGATCCAGCCATGCAAAGGTGATAAGTCGAGCCCTGGTGCATGTGGGGCATCATCTCCGCGCTAGAGCAGTGCCCACCTCGTCACAGGACCACGTCACGATGGATCTCATTGAGAGGGATGCCGCCTTTGCCATATATGTTATGTGCACTGAGGTGCAAGAGGACAGTGACGAGGACATCGACGCACCCTCTCAGCCACTATTAGAGTACTTTGAGAGGGAGTCTGAGGAGATCACTCTCGATCTGAGTGTTGAGGCAGCACAGAGCTTGGCCATTGTGCACCCACCTCCCTGCCCTGATGAGATGCCCACGACCGAAGAGCCACCCCTCTCTTCTCTCCATGCTATCACCATCGAGGGGGTGGAATATCTACTCATGCAGGATGTGCTAGAGTTGTTGGAGCTTAGGGAAGAAGAACTATACTGTATCATGGTGCGTGATGCACCTAGTGATTTCATAGATTTTGATTTACAGGATGCCCCACCACATGTTGATGAGGTGGCTCGTTATGATGGCACGAGCATCGATGACATCTCTGCCATTGTGAGCATCCAGGAGCAGATTGAGGATGCGGCGCCATAGTATCAGATCTCTGATGAGGAGTTCGAGCGGTTGCAGGAAAGCCTTTTTGGTCCTCGACCCGACTATGCAGTGCCTACCCAGCAGAAAGACGAGGGCAGCCCAGTGGCAGGAGCAGACCTGGATGCTCCATTACAGCGGCAGATAGATGATGCAGAGAAGGTAATGTTCTCGGTTTCATATGAAACTTAACCAGTAGGGCCTCTAGGGCATCGGGAGCACACACATGTGTTTTTGTCGGGATCGGGCCCCCAGATGTGCCCTGGCCGGAGGCTCGCGTCTGGGGGCCTGAATCTGCAGATTCAGGCCCCCAGACGCGAGCCTCCGGCCAGGGCACATCTGGGGGCCCGTTGCAGATTCAGGCCCCCAGACGCGAGCCTCCGGCCAGGGCACATCTGGGGGCCCGATCCCGATAAAAACACATGTGTGTGCTCCCGATGCCCTAGAGGCCCTACTGGTTAAGTTTCATATGAATATGATTTATATATCTTCTGCACACTCCATGCATAGTGAGTCTGATACTGAACTTGTGTGTTGCAAGAGATTGTCTATGTAGATGAGTTTTCATCTAGGCAGGGTGGCCAATCTGGTAGCCAAGGAAGGGTGCAAGACTCGGCATTGAAGGAGTACGTTGGGCAGCTTGTCAACGACATTATTGTATTTCATAAGACATGCTCCTCTGCTTTTGCCGAGAACTTCTTGAAGTTGAGGGCACTAACAAAGGCTGGGCCCTTCAAGACCATCCCGACCAACTCCAGCCTGGAGAAAGTAGTGTTGCTTCGACATTCGAAGCTTCTCTACTTATTCACGAGTACTAGGTCTGGCCCACTTTTCTCCATGGTGGCCCGTGGCATGGTTGCTGGTGTTGAAGACCCCACTGTCATTAGACAGGAACTATTGGGGCAAAATGTATTGTTGCCTATGATCAAGAATAGCTCTGACCATGGGGAGCCTAGCTCCAAGAAGCCTAGGAGAGAATAGATGTACTTATTGCCTACTGATATCGCATCACTGATGTACTGCACTTTGTAATCTTCTCTTCAAGTAATGAAAACTGATGTTTGTTGGATTCACGTGCAATGTAGTTTGTGATACGTGTCATTTACTGTTTTTTTTTACTTGAATGTTACGTTTATTTGTCGAATTTATACGTAACACGATTCGTACCCTAAATTTAATACACAGTGCTTTATCGAATTCGTGCGCAACATGTATTTGTTCGAACGCATGTAACGATAACTCAACGACGTAAATAAAATAAATATCAAGCGACTAAATAAAAATAAGACGCGCCAAAAACTTTGTATTTGTATTAATAACAATTTTACATGGGGTCCATTACAACCAAGGCTTTACAAAATGTCTTCAGAAGCTACATTCCATGTGCTTTTGAGTTTGTACACCTCTATCCTTGCTGACCTCCGCGAGGACTATCTTTCCATCGCCGAAAGAACCTGACTATCCGCAGATCCCTGTCGGTGACAGTGACCCTCCTTGCATGCACCGCTGCATAGACTGAGTCTCCAAATAAGTCGATGAGGTAGGCTTCAACAGCTTCTTGTAGTGTGAGGAGGGCCTGGGCAGTCCAGCGATCCGGTTGTTTCGCGCGTGATGTATCTGGAAACTGGTTCCTGTTGTTCCTGATCAATATGCCCTCCATGATCTCCCGCACCAACTTCTGGAATGGAGCCTTCGGTATCAGGAGGTGAGTGGTCTTCTGGTAGTGGTGGATCTCGCGAAGAGCCACTATGCCTGGCTTCCATCGACGCTTGCAATGCTGGCGTGGTGGTGGTGGTGGTGGAGCTGGAGGACGTGGCTGCCGTATGGAATTTCCAGGGGGTATCTCCGGGCCGCTTGCTTGGTGCGTACCATGTCTTCTAGGAGAGAGAACTCAGAACTCAAAAGTGAAATGTGTAAAATGAGGTGAAACTTTAAACTTATAGCCAAACTTTTCAAAAACCCTAAAATTTCAATTAATGAATCCACGCTTAGGAAAAATATCACCAGTGCTCCGATTCACATGAAATTTTACCTGTAGGCTCCTCAAGGACACATCAACCACCCAAAATTTTTTTGGCCCCAACAGAAGCCTCTGGATCATCTGTCCGGAGGCTCGCGTCTGGGGCCCTGAATCCCCAGATTCAGGGCCCCAGACGCGAGCCTCCGGACAGGTGACCCAGAGGCTTCTGATGGGGCCAAATTTTTAATATAAATGAGTTTTTCTAATGCCCAGCATGAGGGTGAAGTTTCACTAGATTCCGATTTATAAATTTGACGGTTCAATCTTTTTTTGAAAATGCGTTAATTGCATTATACTGCACTGATAATGTATTGTCAACCTCGCAACTGTAGATTAAATGTATTGATAATGAGTGTGCGCAACTGCAGATTAAATGTATTGTCAACCTCGCAATGCGAAACATTGGAAACTTAAAAATTGACAAAAAATAAATCATGGGTAAAATGGAATATTGCATCGGATATACTGTTGCCAAACCACTAAATATAGTAAGGATATAGTGCATCGGCCCATGTACAACTGATCACCGACGTGTACATGGTTGCACATTGAATTTATCCTCAACAAAACTACTTACAAAATTGGAAACTTGAAAATTCACACAATGCGAAACATGGTCAAAATAGAATATCACATATTGGATTTAGCATTGCGAAACTATGAAATACACGGTAGATAGTGCATCGCACCAAGTACAACTAGAGCTAGGGAAAATTTAGCTCCATTTTGCAGGCCACTACTATCAAATACTTGAAGGTCTACTGGAAAGATAACCCAAAACTAAGCTCCTTACAATCTACAACCAAACCTGAGCTAAAAACATAGATCCAATTACAAGGTAGCTTCTCAAAGCATATTGTTGACATTAAGATTAAATGCATCCTTGTTATTGCGGATCCTGCGAACAAGAACCGGATCTATGGGCTTAATAGTGATACGTCGGGCATGAATGGCTAAAAGTTGACCATCACTCATTAGATCAATCAAGTAGCTTTCAACTGCTTCTTGGAGAGCAAGCAAGGCTTGGCTTGACCATCGCCCCACATTCCTTGCCTGGTTCCTCGAAAAGAACTTGTGATGATGCCCTGACTGTAGATCTTGCAGTATTTCTCGCACCAACCTGGAGAATGGTGCCTTAGGAATAATCAAGTCGGCACTCTTCTGGAATTTCCTTATCTCGCGTAGCGCAGCTGTGCCTGGTCTCCATCTTCGCTTTTTATGTGTTGGAGGGCGTGTATTACGAGCTGGAGCAGTAGTGGGAGGTGGAGCAGCTGGAGCATGTGGACCACCATTTCTGGACAATGGCAAACCATCATTATCGACCATACTAGGGCCACCATTGTTGGCCACAGTAGCGCCACCATTATTGGCTGCAGTAGGGCCACCGTTATCGGTCACCAGGGGATCTTTGTCACTCACAGTACGCTCACTAGATTCGGAAGAGTGTTGAGCTCTTGCTCTCGCAGGCGCCTTTTTGATAGGAAGCTTGGAACGTGCCATGGCTGTGATGATGAAGGATAGAAAGGTGGGGGGTAGAGTGGAGAGCAATGGGAAAAAATGAAAGGAGAGACGACTTAAATACGAAACTTTCAAACTTACTGTGGTGTAAATGAATTTTAAATTTATCATTTCATTTCATTTCATTTCTCCACCCCATCCCTACCTCTCTCTATCTCCTGACACCCCCTCATGCCCCCCCCTCTCTAGGCCAATGAATGTTCCAATGTTTAGAATTTTCATATCTTTGTCTTAGGATTTCAAAATCGACTTTTCATAATTAAAAAACAAAGTTCAAAATCGACTTTGAAAAATATAGTGACAAACCTTTGAAATTTTAAAGAAAATTTATAAGACATCTCATGTTAGAGATATGAGTATTGATGTGTCATATCCTTGGGACTTGTGCTCTCTTGTGGACTCTAAATGCATCAAAATTATTATCTTTATCTAGGTCTCCATTTTTTGCAATCTCTCTCTTGGGTTGCCAACCATTCTGCGTGCCGTTGTCTAGCTGTGCTGTTTTCATATCTTGCTTTTCTCACTTCATATATTGCCCTACTTATAGATTCTGCTTGAGATGTTTTGGACTTCTTTTCTTTTTCCTCGTATCGTATCTCTAGTCTCCTATACCACCATTGGAATAATTGCCTCATAGAATTGGAATCATTGATGCCACCTCCATGATCAGTTGCCTTTTGAAAAGCACAGCGAGCTTGCCAGTGAGATCTTTCCATGCCTTGAGTTGACCATATTGCCAAACTTCCTTGATCTGCAAAGTATGGACCATGTGCTTCAAGTATATGCTGCACAAGAAAAGAGATTAGAAACACAAAGTAATTCGAAATGATGATTTTTTTTGCAATGGTGATAATACTGACCATGTAGTGTGTTATGCTATTTGTAGTCCATGCCTCCACCATGGACTTATGAAATTTAGCAGCTGTCTCTTTAAATGCATTGGCATCACCATCCATAAACCCCAACTTCTGTAAGAGAGTTGCTAATCTATCTAGGTGTATCCACACTTCTGCCTTCGTAATCCTCGTTCGTCCTCCATTGCTTCAATTTGAAACAGCAAGGTGTAACTTTTTCCATGCTTCGTACTTCTCTGGTTGTTTTACTAGTATATTGCCTTCCTCATCTCGAGGTGGAGATAAAAACTTCCTAGCCTTGGGTCCGCCAAAGCATGGTTTACAAGGAACATTTCCACTCTTCCCCGATTTTTTCTCGTCCTTTTTTATTTCTACTTGGCCTCCGTGCAATCCAACTTCAGAGAGGACTTGTTCTACCTTCTTGCATGTAGCATCAGATTCTGACACGGGCTGCATCTTGTATGCAAAGCATATATATTCATATACTAGCTTCTCAATTATTCTAACCAAACAATGCAATGTGCAAAAGTGAACCCTTGTTAGTGGTATTTCCAAAATAGGGTGCCAGTTTGGATCCACTGGAATTAGCATTCCATTTCTCATGACTTTCTGATCACGTGTCGGAGCACCTTGTTGTCCTGCCTTGGCAAGCCATTCTTTCTTTCCATCTTTCCCTTTCTTCCTAGTTTGCATGCAGTATATGCACGGAAATTTTGCATTTGCTGCATTTGATAAACCAAACATACACTTCAATGTTTTTAAATCACCTGCAAGATGCCATTCAACTTGATAGTCCCCAAACCCCTCAACGTGTAAAACTGCTCTATTATTTTGCTGTTGAATAACACTGGGTATATTAGTGAGGTTAAAAAAAACTTTAAGTACTTCATGGTCCTCCTTTGGTACTTCAAATGCTGCAAGCCACCATATTTCATTCTCCGATTGTACATTGAAGTATAAAGGATGTTTTTCATCGATGTTGGGATCCAATGCTCGATTCATAAGTGTTATACTCACACACTCAAGTTTTTGCCCCTTGATAATCTCACTCTCATCAAGTTTGAGGACAAACTTAAGCTTGCCTCTACATTCTTCCATAGACATATTGTAAAACTTGACCATAGCAATCTGAACCCTACATATATCCAATACAAAGTTGTTGGATGCATTCAATACAAAGGCAACTTCTTTGGAACCATACTTCAATATGTGTGTGTGTTCCAGATGCGTAGGCTCACCAATTAGTTCTAAAACTTTCTCATTTAGTTGTTTTCGAGCCTTCTTTACGTGAAATGGTTTTGGCAGAGGCATTACTCGTTTAGTATTGAAGACTTGCTTAAAACCTGTATCCAATTGTTGATAGAGCATACTATATGACTCAGAACTCATTCCCACCTTGTCACATAATCCCTGATCATCTGTAGCAGTAAACAAGTTGCTCACATCCCTAAGACGTTCACTAGCAACACCATCCACAATGTCCCTGAATTTACGATTTTCCAATGCATTTTTGACCATATTCTTGCTAAGGACTTTGGCAATAGTATCATTCTCTGCATGAGGAAATATATTTCTCATTGTAGTAGATTGAGCATATATCCGTCTATGATATTGTCCACTTCCTTTGGCTAATTGGCCAATTGGTTTAACGGATCGGATGCGCCGACGTGCCTCTTTGGTTTTTAAAGTGGGCCCAATCTCCAAAGTTTTTGTGAGCTTCCTCTCTATGTTTCGATTCTCCTTCTCCAAGTCATTGACTTTAGACTGTAACTCCATATTCTGCACGTGTGTAGCATGCATAGCATCTTCAATGACAGACATTGCTTGTTGTAGGTTCTAGTTCTCTCTATCCTTCTCAGCCAATAATCTATCCTTTTCCATCAAAGACTGCATATTCCCTTGTAATCTTGTCTGCATATTTGTCAAGGTTTGATGAGCCCCTGCTAATCCTTGTGTGACAAGTTTGCATGTGTATCCATACAATCCTTCATTGCCTTCACAAGCAAACTTTACAAATGATGTAAGCCCTTCAAATTGTGGTGGCTTTCGAGTGAGTGGATCGGGTGGATAAATGCACCCATCAACCCAAAGGTCCACATTTTTTTTCCCTACATTTCCTTCTTGTTGCATCCTGCATCTTATTGCATCATCTCTTTCCACAGTTCTTTTGAACATTGGTGCATATTCATCCTCCAATTGAAAGTGAATATCTCTCTTTCTCTTGGTACATCCTGCACCTGCATTCTGCAAAAAAAAAAGTATGCAAATGTTAACTTGGATTAACATTCAAATCGCAGAACTACACCCCTTTGATTCACTATATCTGTGTTTTTTTTAAAACCCAGTTGGTTCTTGTCTCTTTCTCTTGCTTTCAGTCTTGATAGACCCTAATCAACCCCTAATCAGCCTGTAATCTTGGCTTTTAATCTACCTCTAATTAGCATCAAATCTTATCTTCTGTTCTATCCAAAATATTCTCTCTCTCTCTCTCTCTCTCTCTCTCTTTCTCTCTCTCTCTCTCTCTCAACAAAAATTCATCAAGGAAACCCTAAACACATTCATACTGAAGCTTGGCTAGTGGAAAACAATAACATCATCTTATCTTCTACCCTAATTTACTATCTGTCACTCTATCACTTATTTTCTTTGTTCATCTCACACAGTCCTCTCTGTCCCCCCCTTCTCCCCTCCTCTCTCTCTCTCTCCTCCCCCTCTCTCTCTCTCTATGAATTGATGCTTAAGGACTGAACAACAACTGTGAAGAATAATAACATCACAAAGATTTAAAAAATAAAGATACCTCCATTATCACTGGATTGCTTGTAGTATAGACTGTTGAAGACAGAGATTTCTTACTGCATAGTTCTGAAGAGGAAGATGGCTTGTAGCAGGGTAGAGTGTGTTGTAGATAGAGATTCTTTGATTTCAACAAATGGTATCAAAACTACTCCTCAATGCTGCTTCAGAAGAACTCGTATGCAAGAAACCATATTCTGGAGGGAAAGAGAAGAATGCACAAAATTTGGGACAAAACTAGAGCTTTCTGAGGGAATGAAAAAATGCCCAGAAATAGGTATATACTTGTCCAAAAAAGATGAAAATTTACAAGGAAACTCTCGAGTCAAAAAGGTGTCTCTGGATAAAAAATAATCTTAAAATATGATGTGTACGTCATTTTATATCGTTTTTTAACTTCCGCCCTTTTAAGAAGCGAGAATGAGAATGATTGAAAAGTCATGAGGGCACTAAAGAGGGCATTAAAGAGTCATGAGGGCATTAAAGAATGATTGGCTGCATTTTTAGAAAAAATAGAATTGTATTTTTTTAGTTATGAGGATTTTGAGAAAAAGTGACCTTATCCTGTAGTTTGGGAATAAAATAATAGGTGAAATCTATTGAAAACACAAAAACGAGATTTGCTTGATTGTAGAAGATCTCTTTTTATAATATTATTTTGGAATCTCTTTTTAGAGAGAGAGAGGTGAGAGAAACCCCTTAAGGGGCAAAAAAGAGAGTCCATATTTCTCCTAATGTGCAGAATCCTTGTAACTATTGAAACAAAAAGCTTGCCAGTCCTGTTCTATGTTCCTCCAAATAGCGAGAATTGTGGAAAGGAAATCCTCCTAGGAAGGCCCTTCAAAAAGGCAATGAAGTGTGAAGCTGACTATATAGCACAGAGGTTACACCAAACAGTACCAGGTGTGAGGATAATCACAACTTTTAGCAAGGATGACCTCACCAAACCTCGAGGGAAGGGAAAGGAGCATTCTGACATACCAAGCAAGCCTAGTAATGAGAGCAAGGAGTTGTTGAAAGAGTTGATACAAGCGCAGGTTGAACGGAGAGAACCAATGAGTGAGGCCATACTTGAGACAAAAAGGTTAGGACACAAGGCCAAGGATAGGGTTTGGACTCACAAATATCATAGAAGACCACGAAAGAAGCCCAAGCCTTATAGGCGAAGGCATCGATGGAGAGCTAGCACAATGCCACGATGGATATCCAAGGCGTTGCTTCATGCTCAAGGGCATTATGGAGGCAATCGATGGATTTGGGTACCAAAACCCCCTGCTAAACCACCTCTGTCAGATGCCCAAATTATATCAAAAGCAAAGAGGCGTAGGAGGAAACCTAAACGAAAATCCAAGTCTCGAACCAAAAATATGGGAGTGATTGAGCCCCACATGATGGAAGTCAAGAAACCAAACATGACCTATCAAAAAGTAGATCCTCGGCCTAGCATGCTTAACAAGCAGATGCCAGATGTAATCATTGAGGATACGCAGAAGCTGCTAGTGCCCAAGGAGCTTTTGATTCCCCAAGAGGATAGCAAGCATCGTAGGCACAACATTGCTCAGGGCAAGGTTAAATGCTCAACAAAGCAAATAGCACAATCATCTAACAGCCACGAGCAAATCTCCCAGCCAGTGTCAAAGCCACTTAGGAGTTCCAAGCCTCCTACACCCTCTTGCCCTAAATGGACACAGGAAGCATAACACTCGTCAAGTGCGACTACTCAATCCCAATCTTGACCTACATCAAAGCTTCCAAATGTCCAAGAGGCAGAACACGACACCACCCTTAGCTCTCAACCTAAGGATGTGCCTATGCAATCCACCGTGGCTAGATCAACGGATACTCGATCTACGCAAGTGAATGCTCTAAGGGAAACAAAAGACACGACCACTTTCAATTGCTCTCAGGACTTGACAACAGGGTGACAAGACCATACCAGTCACACCCAAGGAGAACCATGACGCAATAACAAAGCCTCAAGAGAAACAAGGAAACCCCAAGAGCATGAGCAATCCTAGCGTTGACCAATCTTGCTCATACAGGCCTGAACCCCCAGCTATGCTAAAGCCTAGGCAAACTCCTAGAACCTTGCATGAGATAGCAACCGAGCAAGCCTTCGTTGGACATAGAAGTGTCACAGAATGCTTAACTGAGTTGGATGCTAAGCTCAAAGCGTTCGTACGTGTCTACGTCCTTGCGGACATGGGCTCATTCCCTAAGGAGTAGCTCGAAGAATACTTATCATTCCCCTTATCTTGGGAAGAGCAAGAACTTCTTGACGAGCACTATAACAAGCTCTTACATGAACGCATGCAACTCATCTCTGACGAGGAAGCTGATGAACTGCGCTTAACTGTCACGTTCAATGAAGTGCTCTGCCCGCCGAATCTCGTAGACATAGAGCAACTAAAGCGACAAACAAAGGGCCGAAGTCAATTTGAACAGCGTTGGTGTGAGAACTGCATTGCAATGGCCGAACTAGGGGCTCGAATCATGATAGTCTCTGAGGAGCGATTGGCCAAATGGCGGTCTCAAAGAGACCCAACCTATGTGGCACCAACTTCCCTTTGAGTGCTGACTGCCATTTGGGGTATGGACTTAGCTGGAACTAGCCAAGAGAACGCTCTGTTTGATAAGGTTCTCACTGAGGAGGAGTTACATATAGCCAGTAGACTCGGACAAGGTTCCATGCTACTCGATGTGGCAAAATATCTATCGATATTGAGTAAGCTGCCACGAATACTAGATGCGTGTGCCACGCTCCAGTACAATCCTGAGTTCTACAATTTGTTTCTACCCTCGTGAGGTGACATGGATTCGTATATGTATAGATGTATATATAAACAATGATTATTGTGTCACCCTGTATAGATACTATCAACACACACAAGCAATGATAGTCAAGTGCAGGGAGAAGAGTTGGGTTTGATAGGCTAAGCTCCTCAGGTCCTCCTCTCATCACACTTTTAAAAAGTCGTGTGACCATTCCCACCTCCAAGTGAAGGGTATGCAACCCTTATTACTGCCATAGGAAGCCTTGACCAACGACTCTGATGGTGTAGACAGGGTGTAGTCCCTTTTTATACACCTTCTTCCCTTTCCGTCTATCCTTCCGAGGAGGATCCCTGCCTAAATCCATGACCGCCAGCCGACGTAACTCGATGTGAACCAAGATCTGCTACTAATGGCAGGAGGCTAAATATACATCACGGGGGCCATCCCTCTACAACAACACTGCATGCCCCACCCCTCCCCCTGCGTCCTATGCGCTTGATAACCTGCACTATAATCCCTTACGTATGAATGGTCTTATCATGTGACAAATCCTAATCCTTGATTCGCATCTTACAGGCCCCCCGTGAGGAAAACATGGAGAACCAAGGGCAGCTAGCTTGCAAGGACGCTCTCCGCAGCCGACGGGAACATGCAGCACATGCCCCTCCGCCGGTGCGCTACGTGCCCACTCTTAAAAGGTACGCCAAGAAACGTGGCCCCAAGCAACACTGCCCCAGACAAAGGCCAAAGAATCCGAGGGCCAGGGGAGCGGATGCTCAGGGAGGCACACAAAATGTGGCAACGCCAGTTGCACAGGCCCCCAATGCACGCTCGGGCACCAGGTGCTCACGAAGTGACAAGGCGGCCAGGGATAGGGCAGAATTTAATGAATTGTTTAAAGACATTCTGGAAATGGTAGCGGCCCGGGACTACACCATTCATGTCCCGGCCGACATGTTCCCTGCCTAGCCTCACATGAGCCCCTCACCAGCACAGCCTCAGTCGCCTAGCCAACCAGACTCACCCCGCCTAGTACCTATCGACTAAGCCCCTATGATGTACAAGTAGCTCGACAAGTCAGCATGCCCGAACATTTTGTATTTTGATGAGTAAAGGGGAAAGATCCCCACTTGTGCACATTCCCGTTACCTCTCGTTAATGTATGCGACCTTAACAAGCAATGAAATAGGCATCCCAATAGACATCATAGAATTCTGAAAAATTATGTCTTAACATGATTGCATTTGTTTGATGTACTTAACACAAGCGAGCATATATTCTCACGAAGTGACAAGTAGATGCAGGATAATACAGGTTCTTGTGTGAAAGTATTCAATGCCCGATCACCACAAGACCATTGACCCCACAAAGAGCCGTGACAAAGCCACGCTGTCGAAAGCAAAAATCACCCTTGCCGACCACCCACATCGCATGGACCAACGCACATTCATGGGCCACGCTCTCTTTCTGGGTCAAGCTCTATACTTGGCTCACGGCAGTTGTTACCTCAATTGTACCAAAATCGCGTGTCACAAAGAGGTTTACAATATCTCAAGTGTGTCTCCCCATCTCAACAATTGCTTCTCTAACAACGAGGCTAGGGCACAATCATCATTGTAATATCCATTTCCTGAGCCTTCGAAGCTTGACATTTTCCAACCCATTGAAAGGCTGGTAGCCTCAACATATTGTAATGGTTGTACTCAGGCAAGTCCAAAAAAAAAGAAAAAAGAAAAAAAGAAAAAAGAAGAGAGAGAGAACAGAACAAAAGAAAGAAAGAAAGAAAAAAGCACAAGAAAAAAAAAGAATGAAAAGATAAGAAGCACCCACGATCACAGCACATCACCTAGGAGTCCTCAAATTAGGTACGTCCAGTGACCTTGGTCGACTAGCTCCGTGCCTAGTCCCCTAGCCCTTTAGCATCACCCACAACTGTTCAGGGCACATCAAGGGCAGGACATACCTAGGGAGCTTGTCTTGCCTATGGTTAGACCTGTCACCCTGACCCACTTGCACAATTCCCTCTTGCACTCTGCCTTAATACCATTTCAATCAATTGTCGTAAGCACTGCATGATTGGCCATGAAATGTACACCATACTTATCAAGCACGTCCAATAGCTTCTAGCTACCAAAAGTGCGGTGTCCCTGTATTCAATTATGCTACGTCGTGTAGTCACAATGCAAAGGATGTCTCATATACCTTCATGTGTACTTCTTCTCAACATGGACAACTTTGCTTCATCCACACAATTGTTACGAGAAACTAGCCCACGGTCTTCTAAGTACGTAATATCTAAGTATGTACGAGCACTTACATAATATTTGCACCAAAGTATATACACAGTTTGGGTCCTCAAGTGCAGGACAATACTCTCAGCTTGCTTAGAGTTCGACCTGTCTCCCAAACTAATCAAATCTGTCTTGTGCACGATAAGAAGACTAGCACTACCCCTTAGGGAGAGACCACACGAGAGGTCTTCAAATTGCAGGTATTGAAGCCTCCAATGAAATTTCAATCGCTCTTCAGCGACACCCAACTCTGAATGCTTATCCCTTACCATCCGACAAGCCTGCAAAGAAGCGTCATGTGCAGAATCCCCAACAAAACCTACACTTGTGCTGGCCATCAATGCAATCCCCAACACAGAACAACCCTATCACCAACTCCAACAACCCTTCCACCAGCCACCTTGGCCACCAATAGGCCCCCAGGACCTTCTTTCACACCACCACCAACACTCCTCCACAGAAACCACAGGCGTCCTTGTCACCCACGTCTTCGGTGCATGCCATACCCTGCTACCTACGACGGTGAGTGCCATGGGACTGGCACTCGTCTAGGAGGGGGGTAATGTTAACCCTCAAACGAACGAAGGTGGAAAATCCAAAAAATGAACGAAGGTGGAAAATTCGAAAAAGCTAAAGCAGAAGACAAAGACAAAGGCCAAGGCAAAGAGAAACGGAAGACAAAGACGCACAAGGAGAAGAGTCCTAAATAAGGGAGAAAGGCACACAAGGAAAAGCACAAGTCAAAACTTTTGTAAAAGAGCGTAAGCGCATCATGGTTTAATTCAAGGAGCACTGGGCTCTCACCCGTGCAATTTGTAAATGTAGACGGGCGGTGGAAAGGAAGCTAGGAAGATAGAAGGACAATGGGAAAAAGGGCCTAGGCTACGGCCAGCCATGTAAAAAAAGGAAAAAGGGGATGACCGTCCAAAAGGGATTTAGGGTTTTGTATATCAAGTTGAAAAGTGAATGAGAAGCTCATTTTTGTGTGTGGCCAAAAGTAGCTCTCCTCTTCTTCTTCTTCTTCTTCTTCTTGCTTGCTTGAGCTTGTGCTTGAGAGAGGGAGTGTGAGAGTGTGAGGGAGTGAGTGTGTGAGGGTGAGGGACCGTGGGGTGGAGAAGCTCTCCATCTTCTCCTCTCTTCTTCTCTTCTCTTCTCTTGCTTGCGGCAATGGAGCTTGGAGCGTGGAGCTTGAGGATGGAGCTTGCTTGAAGCTTGCACTTGGATCATGGAGCTACTGGAGTGCACGGGAGAGGAGGTAACTCGAACGGCATGGAGGTAAGCTCACTACACCCATAGGTATGGATGGCGTGTCGGTTATGTGAGAGGTAGCCATTAGTGCTCGGCTTGGAACACTTGAAACAATAAGCGGTCTGTGGGTCTTGGCGATTGAGTGAAAGCTCCCACACTAAGTTTGCTGCAAAACAGAGTAGAAGTTTACTAGTTGTTGTTGGAGCTATGTGACCTCTAAATTGGAGAAGTACAAGTGGCCATATATGTATGTCTTATACACATACTTGGGAACAAAGCACATGTATTGGATGAGAATGAAATATTGTTTATTGCTGCAAAAATTTAGTAAAAATTGATCACACTACAAGTCATTGAAGTGCCTGCTCGCATTTTGGGGTAATTGACTCTACACATCAAATCTTGTTTTGTAAAGCTGAAGACTTTGGAATGGCAAACACATGAGAGAAGGACACTATCACACCCAGATAGTAGGTGAGAAGCTATACTACAAAAACTTTGTTCTATGGAAGTTCAGGATGTCAAACTTCTTGATTGGAAGAGGCTATCGGGATCAAGTCACAAGTCTTGAAGATGAGCCCAAGCTACCGAATAATAGACCTCCAACATAGGATCAATTGAAGACACATAAGACATAGTTGGAAAAGGCTAGCAAGGTCTTACATTGGCTGTCCTTATGTGTGTCAGACACAAAAGCTATGCAAATTGTAAATCGTACATCACAAAAAGCCACTTGGGACTTGTTGATGAATAATTATGGCCATGCCACTCATGCAAGAAAAACACAATTGAAGCAAAATTCAGCCACATATCCAGGAATGGAAGGTCTATTGAAGACTGTGTGAGTGAGATTAGAACCATTGCAGAGCAACTAGGCTCAATTTGAGCTAAAGTTGAGGATGATGATTTGGTGGCCACTACCCTCCATGGACTTGGAGAGGAGTATAAGTAGTTTGACACTTCCATATCAGTGTGTTAGGAGCAACTTGACTTTGATGAGCTTGTGGCACTTTTTTTGCATGAAGAAGTGAATCTTGGACTTAATACAAGTTCCAGTGGGTGTAAGGATAGCAGAGACAATGTCTTCTACTCAAATCAAAGGGGTAGAGGTGGAAGAGGAAGGTCACAAAATTTAGAGGAAGAGGGGCTGGAAATGCATATGCAACCTGTGGAGAGCAAGCTGTGGATGAAAAAATAGGCAACCTCAAGCAAACAGAGATGTCTCTAATGCTCATGGAAGAGGGGGTTACTCATCTAGAGGAAGAGGTACTTAGCAGAAGCCCCAAATGAGCCATGGACATCAATCAAATGCAAATAAGGATTGTCATTATTGTGGCAAATATGGGCATGTAGCTAAGGATTGCTACAAGAAGCAGAATGATTAGAGAGAAAGAGGAAGGCAACATATTAATTATGCCTCTTCTGGTGGTATTCAAGAGGATGACAGGTTGTTTGCTATGCAATATGTGAAGAAGGGGTTGCCTACACAAGGCAAAGCAAATGATGTATGGTATATAGACTCAGGGGCATCCAACCACATGACTCCTCATGGAGAGTGGTTTGACACATTGATAGAAGGTGCTCATGGATATGTTTGCACATGGATGATATGCAACATGACATTAAGCATACAGGTACCATTCTTGATGATGTATGGTGACAAGAAAAATAGTCTATATGATGTGTTACATGTACCCTCAATTACCAAAAACTTGCTTTCTATGGGATAGATGGCTGAACAAAATCTACACATTAGATTCAATAGAGATGGATGCTACATTGAAAAGTATAGTCAAGGAGGCAAACTCATTGCTAAAGGCAAAAGAAATGGCAAGATGTTTACATTGGATACAAAAATTCCAGCCTTGAATGCTGCTATGTATTCACATGACAATGTTGCAATAAGGGACATTGAGATATGGCATAAAAGGATTGGTCATGTAAATGTTCAAAAACTAAAAAATATGCAACATAACCAAGTTGTACTTGGACTCCCTAAGTTCAAGCATGTGGAATTGGGACATGTATGCCAATCATGTCAATTTGGAAAGCAATCAAGGCTTTCATTTATGAGGCAAGTAAGTACCACTACTAGACCATTAGTATAGATTTTACATTCTAATGTACGGGGCCCCTCACAGAATGAATCTATTGGGGGATCATGCTACTATGTGTCATTCATAGATGACTATAGTAGTTACACATGGTTGTATGTGCTGAAGCACTTATGTCTCTAATCTCTCGTCTTGCAGGACTAGATGCTGGTTATTGTTGACTCTGATTGTTTGTTGATAGTGTCCTCACTTTGAGTTTGGCTTGTGTGTTGGTTCCTGGTGAGCAAGGTTTGTTTAATCTTTCTTTCTTCATTGTCAACAAGTTTTGGTTGTGGGCCGCTTATGTTTTTTACATTCTGTGATTGATTCAGTCGAGCTTCTCATTGTGCCCATACATCTTTGTGTATATACAGAGGGACATGCATGCCATAACCATCGATAGCTACATGGAACTACTCGACAACAAGAGCAAGCCCTCCTTCAAGCAATTGCCAAGCAACTCATTATTAGCATTGGCATTGACATGAGCGATAGAGGTTTTCAACTCTAGATCCAAGTAATTTACAATGCGATGTCTTTGTTTACCATTTCATTAGCCATTAGGAATCAACTAGAGTAAGGATATAGTACCACCATATTATTGCATCATATAAATTACTTAAATATTTTATTTAAATTAAATAACCTATATACAAAATTTTTATCCACATAGAAAAAAAAGCTTATATAGGAAAATATTACATATCTAGGAATTTTTTTAACATAGAAAAAAAAGCCTATATAGTGAACATTTTCCTACCTAATCTATTAGATGTGTATTATAGCCTATTTGAAATTAACTAAACAATTTGTATATAATTTCATAGTTTAAAATTTACTACATAATTTCTACTTAGAAATTCACATAAGTAGGAATGTGCAAACTAGGAAAATGCAACATTTTCAATTAGAGAGAAATTAGAGTAACATAATAAATTTCCTATATAGGAAAACTATTAGATGTAGGGAAAGTTCCCTATGTGGAAAAACATAGGAAAATTTTTACACATAGAAAAAATTGCCTACATATGAAAGAAGAAAAGGGTATTTCCTATCAATTCTCTAATTTAAAAAAAATGTAAGTAGGAAAAGTAAATAATAGAGAAAATGTAAAATTTTCTTATGTAGGAAATTTTTTCTACATAGGAAAATTTTCTATGTAGAAAATTTTCCTTAGATAGGAAAATTTTCATATGTAGAAAATCTCCTATGTGATTTTCTAGTTTTTCTAACTAGGAAATGTTCTATTTTTTCTATTATTTACTTTTCCTACTTATGTGTGTTTTAATTAGGGAATTCATAGGGAATTTTTTTTTCCTATGTAGGAAATGATTAAAAGTTCCTTATGCAATCATGCCCTCGCTGTCTCCCACTGTTGCCGCCATCGTCTTGGAGAATTTGTGGCCTTCTCCTTGAGTCTCCCCATGAATCCTCTATATCTAGCCACTTGGGCTTTGAGGTGCCACTTTTGATTACCTTGCGTGCGTTTGATTGTCTATGTGATATGTATGCACCTATATACTCCATCATCTACCTAGTGGAAAACCTCTTTGTGTCACTATAGGTACCAGAAACTCCTTATGTAAAGACCTCACTATATAGTCCTTGCTCCCCTCGAGTATATTCTTCCAATGGTTCAGAATGTTATACCTAAATACTTTTTGGTATAACTCCCTCATACGAGATATCACCCTCGTCCCCTCATCATTCATGATTACAACACCTGTCCTGTCATTTATTACGAGGTATCTGTACCGTGCTGGGATATGTCTAAGGTATATCCTCTCCAACATGCAGCTACGTTCCTAGGTATGACTAGGAGATCTGTGTATGCTTGGCATACTTACAAGGGTAGTATCTCTCAGAGTAGCACCCATAGGGGTGCCACCTGCTGGGAATGGTCGGGTGAGCAAAACTTGGAGTCACAGGAATAGATGTCCCTATAGGTGTGATGAATCCTTGAGGTGACATTCACCAAATTGACAACATAGAGACATTGTATCCGTGCCTCCACAACACCCATTTGAGCTACTCTCTCTGTAACCGGTATGAGAACGAGATGTAGCAACCCTCTCTGGAACCAATTGTGGGCTCACAACATCCATATCTCCGCAACACCCCCTAGAACCACTCCCTCCATTTGGGGCCAGTCTAGAGTGTTGACCTTGTCTACTGGAAATTGAAGCATCAGAACGGTCGGATGATGTCTGTGACAGCTCCTGGTCTGCCATATCTCTAAATCGGGCCATTTAATCTAGAGACATACGTGTAAGTATCTCTTGTAACTCCTCATCGGTCATCCCTTGACTCATCCTGCTCTTTGGGCATTATCAGAGGTAACTTGCACTGTAGACAAAAATGATGTTAGCATGATCAATAGGATTTAGGTAAAGCATAACAATGTAACTCTGAAAAAAGGCTAATTAAAACGCATATACTAAAGTACCCATAAAAGCAAATCATCAATGAATTGAGCAAGCAATGCAAATAAAACCCTCCCTATGGTCCCATGTCAATCTCTTGACACAGCTTAGTGTACATTGAAAGGTCTATAGATAGATCACCACAGAAAGAGGAGTCCACTTCATTCTCGAAAAATTCATGGCCACTTGTCTCTTCTTCTACGTTACTCGTGCATGTCTCCTCTACACACACTCCAAGCCCTCTTCGCCCTTCACCCTCCACAATATTGATTCCTCCATTTGAATACTCTCCTCATCTACGTTGGGAAGATTTCTTTCATCATATACTCGTGTAATCTGAGGAGTTGACGGCACAATATACCACCATCGAGATTGTCGGGTATTTGGATAGAAGATTACATGTTTCAATATCTCACATATAAGAGTGAATCAATATTTGTAATTGTTTCTATTGTGAAAATTTTAAGAAAATAGGTCATGCACATGTTCACAATGTATCATTGTATTTGGATCTATGGCCCGCTGTCGACTCTCTTGCTTAAACTTTGCCATGACACCACAATCTGTTGTGAAGCACATTTTGTCAATGCGCTCAACATGGAAATGTTGCCCGCAAGACCATGCCGCACTATAGATTTTATACTGTACAGTGAAATGGTTAGATTAGTTGTTGTGCCTAAATTCTAGATACGATAGCAAATAAAGCATGCAATCACCTTTGAACTACATTCCCTCGAGAATTTCCACTCCTCAGTAGAGCCCTTTGCTCCTTCGCAAAAGAAGCTGCGATCAAAGCTCCATGTAACCACTGCATAGACATAAACCATGGCATCTCCTCCGCCATGCCCTCAGGATATTGAATCAATCGATGGTGTGTATTGTGTTAAAATTCTGATCCTACTTCTTTCCGGTCTTTTTTGGCCTATTCATACCTAGCGAGCCACTTCTCTATGGATGCATGATGCAACATACAAAAATGAGTCACTTTATTCTCCATGGCAATATCCATCCTTTTTTATACTCCATTTTTAACCACCACATCTCCAATCAGTCTATCATTATCCTTCAACGACCATAGTATACTGTTGTCTGAATCCACTATTGATAGCCACTCTAAAATATGTACTAATGCCTCTGACACTAGCTAACCTCTAGCCATGCTACCTTTTGGTTGAGCTCGTTGTCGCACAAAGCCCTTCAGGGTTTTTATGAGGTGCTCCAAGAAGAACATCCATTACGTATCGACAGATCCTGCAATTTCCACTTCATGCACTGAGAGGTGAGTTTATATCGTGAGCATGCTTGTGGGCAATTAATTCTCAAAGAGATAGACCGTCTCCACTTATCCTTGCCTTATGGATTCAATAGAGGATGTTTGATCTCCTTTTGTGAGATCCATTGCACTAAATTCAACAACTTATAAATTGCCTCGCATATTTTTGGAGTGAGGCACCTCATGATTGCGATCGGTAGTACAAACTATCATAAATTGAGAAGCATTACGAACATCGTGAGTAGACACTAAATAGCAAAATATTGGGGCTACTTGCAACCAAGATCAAGACAAACCCGTCACATCTTATGCCAATCATGGGATTTCAGCCCCGACACCTAGTCGTCTCTATAGAGAAAGTAAACTTGAGCAAATGCACCAACCTATCGGGGTGCAAATAGACATGATGATTTGCTTCATGATGCTTTCTTCTTTAGTGGATAGGACCCAAGGAGCATGAGGTAGTTGCAAGTGGCCATCAATGCTCGACTGTGGCCAAAGCACCTCCATCTTGCCTACCTCCTTCAAATCCATTCATGTGCCCCTATAGTGTCTCTCTTTCTTGTGATGTGGTCCCATAATAAGCTATCCACATTTTTGAAAATATGCACGGGATCCAACAAATGGTTAGTTTGTAAGTGCATCCAATATAGAAACTCATAGAGAACCAAGAACCACCGCATTCCGCTTGGATATAACTCCTTCTAGACCATTTTCAACTCGTACAAGCTTTAGGCATTCATTCGTGCTATAGATCCTCCAAGAAAACCTTCCCTCAGTTCATGAGCCTTTGGAAAAAAAGCGGCATGTCCTTGATATACCATCTTCTTCATGGTCTGTGACCTTTGGGAGTCTAATTATGGCCCACACAATGAATATGCATGATAACCTAAGGTAATTAGACCAGTCACAACATCCTTATCTAGTCAACACTAACTTGAGCATGTTGGGTGTAAAGGCCCTTTACACGTTCTCCTGTGTATATATTACTTCACACATGTGAACCCACCCTCACGGGTGTAAGTGTACTATATCCTAAGTATAAATATATTCTTTTATTCTTTGTGTGTACCACACTAGTATACACCCATCCGACGACTCACTCTCACTCTTATCATTGTCAAAAACTCTTCAGCTCTGGGTCATTGAACTTCTCGATCACTGTCTCTACTCTCAACTCACAGCTCTCTCTCTCTATCTGCTTCCGCTTCGCCTCTGCAAACTGGTATTAGAGCCAATGACTCATGCAAGTTGTTGAGGGGTAGACCAATAGGCATAACAGTCTCGTGGACTGTTGAGGAGTAGGGGACACGTGGCAAGGAGAGAAACATGTAAGCAAAGAACAATTGACGGACAGCTGGTCAGGTGCAGTTGGCGGCAGACTAACGACAGGTTAGACGGACTGCGTGATAGGTGACAAGGCGCCCTGAATGCGATGTCAGACAACAGACTGCATGACGACCTTTATGTGACGGGACATGAGAGCTTCCACGTGACGGGCAGAGGCAGAAGGTCAACGGTCTATTTTTTTGATTTACTTCATCTTATTTTTCCCTTTATACCAAGTGTTCACACATACAAGCACAATGTGCAAATCTGTGCAAATCAGTGTCTTAAAATTTGAAAGTACAAGAGTGTGTACTTGCTATTACAATTCAGAAACCTTGCTATTGGCTGAAAGCATTTAGCCCTTTATTACAGTTGTGTATTGCTGAAGATGGCTTACAATGCATCTACATCTGACACAGAATCTCATTGAGATTCGTAAATTTGATGGAAATGGTTTTGATCTTTGGAAAGATCATATGCAGAGTATACTCTTTCTAAAGGATTGTGATGATGCTTTAGAAGAACATAAGCCTGTTGCTTTGTCAGATGAGGATTGGGCTAAAATGAATAAAAAGACCATTACTTACATTAAAATGGCTATCACAGATGATATCTTGGTTGATATAAAGGGACTTGATACTGCCTATGTAGTTTGGGAAAAGTTGAAGGCTACTTATGAGAATACATCTCCTGTCAATTAGGTACATCTGATGCAGAAGTTGGTCAACTTAAAGCTTGATGAGTCCAAACCTACCTCAGAGCATTTGAATGCTTTCACTGGTATTTTGAGTTAGTTATAGGATGCAGGATTGCTAGCTTTTGATCCTAAATTGAGGGCTATCTTCTTGCTCATGACCTTGCTCAATTCATGGAAAGCATCGGTTGTGTCATTGAGCAATAACCCCAACTTGACATTTGATGGTGTGTGTGGTTCTATTCTGAATGAAGAGATTAGACGCAAGGCAAGTGGGAAAAATAGTGGATAACCTACAATGTAAGAAAGAACTGAAAAAAGGTATAATGCTGTAAATAAAAACAAAAATCACAGCAAAAGCAAGGAAAAAGAGCAAGATGTAACTTGTTATCAATGTGGTCGCAAAGGGCATAAAAGGCC
The DNA here is from genome assembly GCF_053477565.2 of Lygodium microphyllum. Lineage (NCBI taxonomy): Eukaryota > Viridiplantae > Streptophyta > Polypodiopsida > Schizaeales > Lygodiaceae > Lygodium > Lygodium microphyllum. The sequence continues at coordinate 6,989,385 of NC_141149.1, read as the reverse complement.
CGATTGCAAGTACTTTAAAAAGGAATAAGAATGTAAGAAGCATGCTAATGCAAAAGGTAAAAAGAATGACAAGGATGGCAGCTCTATCCCTAAAGAGATAGAAAAAGCAAATGTGGTATCTAGTCTTGTTATTGTCAAGGAGATAGAAGATGATAAAGATGTTGATTTGCTGGTTGCATTTTCAGATCCGCTTGCTATGACAGTGAAGGACATGTATATTTACTAAAACAGATGTGATAGATGCTTTGTTGTCAGCTCATGATGGTTTGTCACAATTGTGGATTGTTGACAACAGTGCTTTTTTTCATGTAACTCCATCTCTAGAGTGTTTTTCTACTTATGCAGAAACTTATGCAAAAGGTAAACTTGGAAAAGTCTACCTTGGTAACAATCATGCATGTGATATTGAAGGAATGGGCACCATACACCTAGCTCTAGAAAATGGTCAGGAATTGATTCTTCATGATTTTATGTTCTTGGCATCAAGAAGAGCTTGCTTTCTGTTGGGCACCTAGACAACAAAGGCTATTTCACTACTTTTGGTGGTGGTATGTGGAAAATACAGAAAGGATCTATGCTAGTCACTAGAGGTGGTAAAAAGGGGACTTTGTATTATCTCTACTGCAAGGCACTTCCTAGAAAGTTTGTTATAGTTGTTGAATTACAGTCACACATGGAGTTATAACACAAGCATCTTGGACATATGAGCCAAAAGGGTTTGCAGGCACTCTCTTCACTTAAAAGAGTTGATGTGAAAAGCTCAAAGCTTGACTTTTGTGATGATTGTATTTTTGGTAAACATGTAAAGTGTCCCTACTCTCATGGAGCCTTTAGGAAGGCATGTATCTTGGATTTAGTCCATTCTGATGTTTGCACCATGCCAATAAAAACTCATAGTGGTTTGCGTTATTTTGTGTCTTTTATTGATGACCACTCTAGGAAGCTATGGATCTGCTTACTTAAGTAGAAAAGTGAGGCATTGGATGCTTTTAAAAGGTTTTATGCATTGGTTAATACTCAAAAAGACCTAAGGTTAAAATGCATAAGAATAGATAATGGGGGAGAGTATGTATCTAAAGAATTTAATAAGTTTTGTGATGACAATGGGATTAAACGAGAGCTTACAACTCCTTACAATCCATCTTCTAATGGTGTGGCTAAGCGAATAAATCACATGTTATGTGAGAAGATTCGGTGCATGCTATCCATAGCTAATCTATCGTAGTCATTTTGGGGAGAGGTACTTAAAACTGTGTTGCTTATTTGCAACCGATATCCACATCATGCACTTGACAGTGGCATTCGTGAAGAGGTTTGGTCTAGCAAACCTGCTTCATATGACCAATTAAGAGTCTTTGGGCGAATGCTATGTACATATACCTGTTGATAGCAAAACCAAACTTGACATGAAATCTCATAGAGGCATCTTCATGGGTCATGGAGATGAAGGTGAAATGGGCTATTGAGTTTGGGTTCCAAGCATAAAAAGGTGCTATGCAGCCCGGATGTGATATTCAATGAGTCAAAGTTGCTAAAAAATGTCACATCTAATGACTCAGACAAAAGAAAAGTTAAATTTCAGCATGATCAGCTACTAGAGTAGCCATCAACCATTAAAAATTAAGCTCCTTTTGATGCTGATTATGATAATCAGCGTATCATCATTGACCCAGATGAAAATGGGCAGCAAGGGGAGGCTGAACATTAGCTTGAGTACCAAAATCAGCATGTTGAAAATGAATTACAATAGCCTGAAATTGTATTACAGCAACTTGAACATGCAGTTCAACAGCCAAACAATGAGGTCATTGACATTCCCTTGGATGTGGATCCACTACATGATAACACAGATCATTGGGTTAGAAGACCTATAGAAAGATTTGATCCTTCTTTGGACTGCATTTTGCTCACAAATGAAGGTGAGACTCTTATGTATAAAGAGGCCTTATCATGTGAATTAAAGGAAAAGTAGGAGCTAGCTATGCAGGAAGAAATGAAGTCATTGTATCAGAATGATACTTGGGATTTGGTTACATTACCCAAGAATAGAAAAGCCATTCCTAACAAATGGGTCTATAAAATCAAATGTGTGGATGGCAAACCCAACAACAAAGCTAGACTTGTGGCTAAGGGCTATACACAAAAGGAGGGCATTGATTTTCAAGAAGTGTTTTCTCCTGTTGTCAAAATGACCACTCTTCAAGTGTTATTTATCATTGTAGCATCTATGGATCTTGAACTTGATCCGATGGATGTTAGAATTTGCATTTCTGCATGGTGATCTAGAAGAAGAGCTATATATGAAACAACCTAAAGGCTTTGTTATACATGGAAATGAGCATTTGGTATGTAACCTTAAGAGAAGCTTGTATGATTTGAAACAGGCTCCTAGACAATGGTATAAAAAGTTTGATGCCTTCATGCTCTCACATGGTTTTAAAAGGAGTAGTGTGGATCATTGCTTATATATTAAGAAGGATGATGATGGAAGCCTTATTATACTTGTGCTTTATGTGGATGCTATGCTTATTGCTGGCAAGAATAAAAGCCAGACTGATTCATTGAAAAGGAAACTGAATTCAGCCTTTTCTATGAAGGATTTGGGTGTTTTGGGCATGTGTGTCACACGAGATAGAGAGCAACAACTCTTATTTCTCTCACAAGAAAAGTGTATTAGCAAAGTACTTGATCGTTTTTCTATGTCTGATGCTAAGCCTCTTGGTGTACCTTTTCTACCCTATCTTAAGCTAAGCAAAACAGATTGCCCAAAAGCTTGACAAGGTAGCCAATACCATGAAGGGTGTTCCTTATGCTTCAGCTTATGGTTCACTCATGTATGCTATGGTTGCTACTAGACCTAACATTGCTTATGCAGTGGGAGTTGTAAGCAGGTTCATGTCAAATCCTGGCAAAGCACATTGGGAAGCAGTGAAATGTATCTTACGGTACCTTAAAGGCACACAAAGAAAATGTATTTGTTATGGCAAGGGTACGTTGGATCTGCAAGGGTATTGTGATGCAGACATGGCAGCTGACTTGGATACTCGCAAATCTACTAGAAGGGTACATCTTTACCTTGATGGGTGGGGCAGTTTCTTGGTGCTCTAGATTGGAAAAAATAGTAGCTCTCTACCATTAAAGCTGAATATATTTCAGCCACTGAGGCTTCAAAAGATGCAGTTTGGCTTGGTCGTTTGGTCAAGGATATTTTGTCTGCTCACCAAAACACTTGTACTTAGATGTGATAGCCAGAGCGCTGTATGCCTGGCTAGGAATGCCATGTTTTATGCACGTACCAAACATATTGATGTTCGGTATCATTTTATCAAACAAGTTTTGGATGATTGTCTAGTCACCTTGATTAAGATTGAATCGCAAGATAACCCTATAGATGTCAAGATTGTGGGAGAGAAGGAAGGAGTCTCGCTTGAAGCTTTCTTGCTTGCACAATGGGGGAAGACACACAAGGGTGGAGGCTGAAAACAGTTTTCCTCTTCTTAGTTGTGTAAGCCAAAAGAACTCTAGTACAAATAAATAGAAGAACCCTATGTATGGGTCTCAAACCAAACTCAACTAACTAAGGTGGCATACTAACTGAGCCACGAACTAGAGTAGATAAGGATAGCTATCATGTAGCTATTATTCATCGGCGGTGTACCAACCGCGTCTGCAACTGACAAGTCGGTGACATAAGTACTCAACGGTCACCCTGGCGTATCACGAGTGGAGCTCGATATCTCAACACTCCCCCTCGAGCTCAATCCCAATTCCTGCACACCAAGCAGGTCTCTGAACTTGCGCAGCTTCTCTGCGCCCAATGCCTTCGTGAATATGTCAGCTACCTGATCCTCTGTGCTGACATAAACTAGATCAATAAGACCTAGTAAAACCCTCTCTCGCACATAGTGATAATGCACCTCAATGTGCTTTGTTCTAGCATGATAGACTGGGTTATTTGCCAAGTGTATACTACTCATGTTGTCACAATAAATGACAACTGGCCCATCTGTAGACTGATGCATATCATAAAGTAGCTTATGCAACCAAGCTACCTCACATGCAGCCATTGCTGCACCCCTGTACTCCGCCTCTGTGCTCGACAAGGCAACTGTAGGCTGTTTCTTGCTGCTCCAAGTGACTGCAGCACTCCCGAAAGAGAACACATATCCACTGGTAGATCGTCTATCAGAAATGCTACCAGCCCAATCAGCATCAGTGTATCCATGCAACTGTATCTGAACCCCAGTCTCATAAAATAGTCCATACTGCAATGTGGACTTCACATACCTGAGTATGCGTCTAGCCGCATCCAAATGCGGTTTCCTTGGAGCCTGCATAAACTGACTTACCAATCCAACAACATAGCTCAAATCTGGCCTGGTAATAGTCATATAAATCAAACTTCCTACTATGCGTCTGTACATAGTAGGGTCTTCTAGAAGCTCACCTGCATCTGTGCTCAGCTTCACATTCTGCTCCAGAGGAACTGAAATAGGCTTACAGCCTGTCATCCCATATTTGGACAGCATGTCCAATCCATACTGCCTCTGCAAGAGCTGTATCCCACTTGGTGATCTAATCACCTCAATGCCCAAGAAATATCGCAGCTCTCCCAAATCCTTCATCTCAAACTTCTGCTTCAATAGCATTTTCACATGAAGGATATCTTCATCACTGTCACCTGTCATAATCAAATCATCAACATAAATGACAAGTAGCATAATACCTTTCTCTGTTTTTCTCACATAAAGTGAGAAATCTGCCTTGGAAATCTGAAAGCCAATAGTGACAAGATACTGTCCTATCTTGTCAGACCATGCTCTAGGTGCTTGCTTCAAGCCATACAAGGCTTTCTTCAACCTGCAAACAAACTCAGGATGAACAGCATGCACATAACCTGGTGGCTGCTCCATATAGACCTCTTCTTGCAAATCACCATGCAAGAAGGCATTCTTTACATCCATCTGATGTAAAGACCATCCCTTTGATGCAGCCATAGCAATGACTGCTCTTACGGTTGCCATCCTTGCAACCGGACTGAATGTTTCTTCATAGTCAATACCATATGTTTGTGCATACCCCTTGATTACTAATCTTGCCTTGTATCTATTCACAGAACCATCTGCATTGTGCTTCACCTTATAAACCCACTTACAGCCAATTGCATTTTTACCTTTAGGCAAAGGTACCAATTCCCATGTAGCATTTGCTTCCAAGGCATCCATTTCTTCATCCATGGCTTTCTCCCATTTTTCTTTTCCCATGGCTTCCTCAAAAGAAGTGGGTTCTGGTTCCTGTATCACTTTAACCATATATGCATAGTGAATGGCTGTAAATCCATCATATTTCAACCTATCCACAGGATACCTAGCTCTCGTAGACCTGCGCAAAGTAGGTTCACTCCCAGGTGCTCTCAAAACATCCCTGGTCTTCCTTACTCCAGGTGTAACAATAGAAGGAATACCCAACTCATCATCAATGCTTTGTTCTGAGCCACTGGATTCACCATCCACATAAGAGTGACCTGCATTCACATCAAACATGGGCTGATCAACCTTCTCTTTTCCTTTTCGTGATACCTGCATACCACTATCTGCATTGCTTTGAGAAGATTCTCCTGATCTCAATCTGCCTGTCCATGGCGAAGAATGTGAACCACTGCTAGAGGATGCTCCAGGTCCACTAATATTTTGTGACTGCTACTGTGAATTCTGTGCAGCATTACCATTTTGTGCATCTACATCATCAATCACATTTACTGGTTTATACCAGCTACTCATCTCATCAAAAACAACATCTCTGCTCACTGTAAACTTACGAGTAGAAGGGTTATAGCATCTACACCCTTTTTGCTGCAGAGAGTAACCAATAAAGATGCACTTCTCAGCTTTTGGATCCAACTTGGATCTCAGCTCATCTGGCACATGTACATAGGCAATGCAACCAAAAATTTTCAAATGAGAAATATCTGGTTTCCTACCAGTATACCTCTCCTCTGGAGTCATTCCATGTATTGCTGCAGTGGGAGTCCTGTTCATTATGTAGACTGCTGTAGCAACTGCTTCAGCCCAATAAAAATCTGGCAAGTCTTTTTCATTGAGCATGGCACGAGATACTTCTCCAATATGCCTGTTTTTTCTTTCTGCAATTCCATTTTGTTGTGGGGTATGACTGCATGAATATTGCTGCTTTATGCCATGCTCCTGTAGGAACCTTGCAAACTCATTTGAGAGGTACTCTCCCCCTCCATCTGACCTTAGGCATTTTATCTGCAAGCCTGTTTCTTTTTCAACCATAGCTTTAAGAGTTTTGAAATGCCCAAAAACTTCACTTTTCTTTTTCATAAAATACACCCAAACTTTTCTGCTATAGTCATCAATAAAACTGACAATACCACGAACAAGGCTCTGATACCATGTCAAGATTGTGGGAGAGAAGGAAGGAGTCTCGCTTGAAGCTTTCTTGCTTGCACAATGGGGGAAGACACACAAGGGTGGAGGCTGAAAACAGTTTTCCTCTTCTTAGTTGTGTAAGCCAAAAGAACTCTAGTACAAATAAATAGAAGAACCCTATGTATGGGTCTCAAACCAAACTCAACTAACTAAGGTGGCATACTAACTGAGCCACGAACTAGAGTAGATAAGGATAGCTATCATGTAGCTATTATTCATCGGCGGTGTACCAACCGCGTCTGCAACTGACAAGTCGGTGACATAAGTACTCAACGGTCACCCTGGCATATCACGAGTGGAGCTCGATATCTCAACAATAGATGCTCTCACTAAAAGTCTTGCAAAGGCTCAACATGAGCATTGCATTAGACTTGCGGGAGTTGGTTAAAGGTTCACTTAGGACCTTTAAGTGGGAGGTGATTGGGTGTAAAGGCCCTTTACGCACTCTCTCGTGTATATATTACTTCACACATGTGAACCCACCCTAACAGATGTAAGTGTACCGTACCCTAAGTATAAATACATTCTTTCATTCTTTATGTGTACCACACTATTACACACATAACCGACGACTCACTCTCACTCTATCACTATCAAACACTCTTCAGCTCTGGGTCATTGAACTTCTTGATCACTGTATATACTCTCAACTCTCAGCTCTCTCTCTCTATTTGCTTCCGCTTCGCCTTTGTAGAATGAGGTATGTTAGATATCACCAATGAGAATGGAAGCCCACTTATCTGAGCACTCTCTGAATCCTGAAAAGACATGCATGGTCCATATGAGAATGGCTCGTATATTATGTGCTGTCAACCATAATGTTTGCTCATGTTTTCCACAAGGACCCCCTCCTTCCACAAAATCTTAAGCCCATATTCTTGACTTTTTAGTGCCCAAGAAAGAGTAAGCTAAGGGAATCAGGTGTACCTTTTTCATAGAAAGCTATGGCATGATGTTACAGTTAACAAGGACTACAAGCCACACATTGTAAGAAGTTGAGCGGAGAGTAAATGGATTCACACCATCCATACTAACATGGAGCCGAAGATTCCTTTGCTCTCATACAAAGCCTAGAAAGGTGGAGTTAATGTGGCTCCATACATGCATGAATCTGTTGATATTCATTGGACTCCATTTGTGGATATATTCTACATATGTCACGTTGTTAAGCTCGCCATGCCAGACCTACAAACATGTGACTTATACATGGTATGAGTGGAAAGTATATGAGAACCTTTTGAGGGATGGTTTGCCCTTATAAGTCCTGTTGATGCCTTCGAGCAGCACCACACTTAGAACATGTCTCCATAGTCCCCCAATCTCCTCGAAACACCACACAATCATTGACATGTGCATGGATGTTGTTATAGTCCATGCCAAGCTTTCATAACACCAATCATGTATCATCATGCAACTCAGGCATCGTGTTTTCAGGTGGTAATATATTATACTTTAGTAACTTGAAAAAAATCAGAAAACACCTTGAAGAGCATAAGAAGTGTTTTTTATTTTATAATAGAGTCAAAAAAATCAACAGAGCGTAGAATGTACCTGAACAACTCAGTCACACTTGCATCACGTCACCCATACTTTGCCTACATAGTTAGGAGTACAAGCAACATCTTCAAGCGAGATACTTAGTACCCATCATATAATGGTATGTGTGCTTCTTCTCTCAGTGGATTAGATGACTCCACATCCATGGGCATTAATGCATCAATCATTGCCTCCATCTTAGGTTCCAAGATTGGAGGAAGGTCCAAAAGCCCATTGTCTCCTCTAGTATCGAGGGTGTAGTCTCGGTGTGCCCTCCAATTGGTGTATCAGCTTAGGTACTCCATCCATCGCACCCCAAAAAACTCTTCTAATAGGCCACAATAGGTACATTCCTTAGGATAAAGTGTCACCTCTCTGTACAAATTTCATGGGTCTCTCTTATATTTTTGTATATGACATTCAATTACTTTGCGAATGTAAAGCAGGATTGATACACACTTTTCTTACCATTCACTCAAAGTTTGACATTGCCTAGTTAATAATCTTTGATTGAAACTTGTCGAAGTGTTGTACGTGTTCTATGGACAAGTGACGCTTTCCTTTGATTGCAAGCTTTAAGATATGCCTCGCGATCTTGGACATCATGACCATCATCATTTTCTATTTGATCTATGTTACAATAAACAATAGGTTTTTGTTTCCCTCATTGGTGATCTTCCTCCATTTTAATCTCTACTCCTTTTTCTCTCCCTTTTCTTTTATTTGTTTGCCTCCCTCCATCTCTCTTTGTCCATTCCTTTTCTCTCTATGTCTCTCTGTCTTTATCTATCCTCTTCCCTATTTCTCTTCCCATTCCTCTTTCTCTCTTTCCCTTTTTTTATATGCCTCCCTTCATCCTTCTTTGTTTCTCTCTCTCCCCCCTCTCAATGTTTCTTTCTCTCCCCCATCTTCCCTCCCACTCTCACTTCTTCTCTCTTTTTCTTTCCCTCTCTTCTCCTCTCCACTCTCACTCTCACTCAATGCATCTCATTACAATTAAAATCGAAGATAAAAAATAAAAACCTTATAAAACATGAACATTAAAAGACCCTCTCTTCCCCCCTCTCCTTGTGTCTCTCTTTCCTCTCTCCCGTTATTTTTCTATTATTTCATTCTCTCTAATTCTCTCATTGTTTCCATTTCTCTCTCGCTCTCTATTTATTGTTCTCTCTTTTTCTCCCTCTTTTCGTCCCTTTCTCTCTTTCTCTCACTCACTCACACACACACTCTCTCTTCTTTTCACTCTCCTTCCTCTCTTTACCTCACCCTTTTCTTCTACCTCTTCCTTCACTCTCCATTTCTCTTTCTCTCCCCCCTTTCTTTCTTTCTCTCTTTCTCTTTCTTTGTTGCCTCTCTCTCATTGTTTCTCTCCCCCCTAGTTGTCTGTCTCACTCATTCTCCTCCCTCCCTCCCTTCATATCTCATTTCTCTCTTCCTATATCTCTTTGTTACCCTTCCCCCTTTCTCTCTCTCTTTCTCTCTTCCTCTTCCTTCATATCTTGTTTCTCTCTTCCTCTCTTTCTTTGTTACCTTTCCTATTTTTCTCTCTCTTGTTTTCTCTTCCTCTTCCTTCCTTCTTCTCCCTCTCTCCTATCCTCTTGACCTCTCTCTCTTTCAATGCATCTCATTTCAAAGAAAAATGAAAAAAAGAAAAGAAGAGAACACAAAAACAAAGCAAGAAGAGGCAATGTACCTACCACAAAAGCTCGAGGATGAATTCTTTTTCGCCTCTGCTTTGCAATGTCTCTTATTTTTCCCTTGCGCACTTCTCTCTCTTCTTTGCATATAGCGATGGCGGTGGTGAGGAGCTCTGATTCTCTCTCTTTCCCTCTTCCTTTCCCTCTCACTCTCAAGAAAAGAATCTCTCTCACCCTCTCTTTCGCTCTCTCTCGAAAATGTTTGTGGCAAATGCTGCACTCAAGTTTTCGACCCTTTATTTCCTAAGACCAGTGTGAGTATTTGCATCACAATTAGTGTCGCTAGCATCACAATTAGCATTGCTATTTTGTGACACAATTAGTGTTGCTAAAATATGATAGCGATGCTAATAGAGCGACGCTATTTGCAATGAAAATAGTGATGCCACTATTTTACATTGCAAACCACCATCGCTATCTCCCCATTCTCTTATAGTGAAAGAAACTGTTAAACCTGAGGCAACCAACAACAATGAAACTGAATATGCAATATTGCAAGCAATTATCCTACTTCGTCAAAGTATGGAAATTCGAATATTGAGGATTAGAGGTGATGCTCTACTTATAATAAAGCAAAATCTTGGAGTTTGGCAAATGGACTCCCAAACTTAAGAGAATGTATAATAAAATTCGGAGAGATTAAAATCAGTTTGAGGCTTGGGGTTTGAAACACATAGCTAAGGAAAAGAATCAAGTTCATAATGTTGTCTAAGAAGTAATTTGTCAAGTATTTTCTATTAAAATGGATTCTCCTTTGTATAGAGGAAGAGGAACCCTTAAATCGGAAGAAGAATTTCTTTTAACTGGGAAAGTACCATCTAGTGTTCATAAAGACAAGAAATACATGTTTTTAAGAAGGACTAGATTGTATAAATTAGTGAATGATATTCTTTATGCCAGGGGAGTGGATTTGATTTTGAGAAGAGTACCTTGGAAGGAGGAAATATGTCATATTTTTGAAAATAACTATGAGAGAGCATGTGGAGGGAATTATTGCTACAAAATGACTCTTGAGAAAATATTTATTGAAGGATATATGTGGCCAAGTGTGCATAAAGGTGTCAATGACGGGTGTAAATCATGTCATGAATGTAAGAGAATGAGTAAGAAAATATTAAAATAAAAACTATTCTTGCATATGACACTTTTGAAAAATAAAAAATAGATGCAATTGGTCCATTACCTCATACATTCAGAGGAAAGATATACATTTTGACTACAACTGATTACCTTTCTTATTGGGTAGAAGTTAAAGCAGTAAAACACATTACAGCTATTGATGTGGGTAAATTCATATATGAGGACATATGCTACAAGTTTGGGACACCTTTAAATACTTTTTCTGATAGGGGATCAAGCTTCAAAGGGTAATTGATTGATTATCTTTGCGTGAAAATAAAGATAACAAAGCAATTTGGCTCACCGTATTATCCTTAGTAAAATGGTCTAAATGAGTGATTCAATGGTGAGTTAATATGAATGTTGTCAAAAATGACAAAAGATGCCCTCAAACATAGGATATTAAGCTACCACGTGCTTTATGGGCTTATCCTTTAGCCAAGAAAGAAAATACTCGATTTTCTCCATATAAGATAGTTTATGGAAGAGAAGCCTTGTTACCTATAGAAGTGGAAATACCGACTTTTGTTTTAAAAAAATTTGAGCGACAGTGAAGACAAAAATTATTTCATAGAGACATTGTTGTAATTACAAGAAGCACAATTGAATAGACAAGAGACATGTGATCATTATGAAAGAAGCTAAGAAAGAAATCTTCAACAAATTAATCAAAATATAAAAAATAAAATATTAAAAAGGGGGAGTTTTAAAAAAGATATAACAACAAGTTGGATAATACTTTCCAAAAGAAATTCCAAGCAAAATGAGAAGGACCATTCAGGGTCATTGAAACACATAAAAATGGGACTGATACATTAGAAGATTTAGATTTTAAGGAACGTAAATAAAGAATCAAGGGATATAGATTAAAGAAATATGTCTCAAGGTTGATGACAATTAAATGGAAGAAAAGTCAAGACAAAAACAAGTAGATCAACATAATGAAGAAACTGAATGGATGATAGATGTAGCATCACTTTATGAAAGCATCCACTGTGCATGAATGCTTGCAGACTAGGGTGAGGGCTAAATATGTCAAGTGCTTTTGCATAAACTAAAAACCCCCTAGAAAAACATTAGATAGGTAGGATTTTTGTAGCTTAGCTATGTCAGAGTAATCATTTGTTTTGTTATTTTGTGGGGCTAGAATTTTTGTCTTCATCTAGGTTAGGAATGATTCTTTGTCATATTATTTGGATTTTTAAAGCTTAACGGCCTTGGTTGAGATTGGTGTTTTTTTAGACAGGTTAGAGCATGGTTTTGATGGTAGTTATTGGACATACTAAAATAGGTATATTTACTTATCGATATCTTTGCACATCACTGGGATTATTGAGTTCACAAGCACTTCATGTTGCGATTGCCAGATACACTACACTCGGGGTTTGTCTCCTAATTTTATTGTTTACTTCCATGCCAGGGGTTGGATTGATGTACTCTTTGCACCATTGTTGAGCACTAGTATGACATAATGCCCAATGTGGCAATATGCAGTAAAATTTAGATGCATGCATACTTGAGAGAGCACCTTTCATTGAGCACACACATTTCTTTATACGCATGAGAGTTGGGATATTCATCATCAAAATAAGAACCGCTGGATGAGTAGGAAGGTGGATGGGTGAGTTTTGAGAGCTGTGAAGGACATCTACATTTATGAGATGGGTTGTTTTACCTAGTCAACATCTTGAGGATCATATATTTTATTAAGTGATTGTGAGATTTTGGGAGGGTGGAGCAGAGCACAACGATTATTTCTTTTGTTGAGTATTGAGAGGTGATGCTAAGGATTGTAATTTAACCTAGAAACTTTTGTGCATATTGTATGATACAGGACACTCATAGACCAAGCTACACATAAATATTTTCAATGTATCCATATCTTTGTGTGTGGCATTGTTCATATGATTGCATGGCAAGTTCTCACTTTACACTTCTTTTCAAATCATGTGTGGTTGAGCATGAAGTTTAATTTTCATAGCATATTTTTATTAGGACACATTATATGAACAAAAGTAGGCACATCTGAAGAAAATAACTGATTTTTGAAACTTCAACGAGTATATATACCCTAGTTGTGCGAATCATGGGAGAATACTTGTGGAGAATTATGAAGATAATTTTTACAAGCTTGAGATATTTGGAGGGTGCCATTCAAAGATGCTTTTGTAGAAATTTGAAAAAACATTTCCAGGTGTGAATCACTAGCATCAGTGGAAAAGTTTTCAACTAGAACCGCTATAGAGTGTTCGGTGTTCTAGTAATGTCAAGACCTATTGGTTTCATATGATCTTGCTTGATGAAATAGAGATATCATTTAACACTCAAGATATACAAAGATCAAGTATTATTTGGAAAAATATTTGGGAAAGGTCATATTTGTAATATTCTTGAGGTTAAATGTAACATTTGAAGATTTTTTTCTAGAGATGCAATTTAGATGGTGACTGTGTAACATAGCATATTTCAAAGCCCAGTGTTTTAGAAACTATTGGCTCTACAGATATAGAAGTTATAATGGGTTTATGTTAGATTATCATTACTAAATGTGAGGATTCTTGTAATGTTTTTTCTCTTGGTGGACAAATGATTGCTTTATCTCATAATCACTAGATGTGATATCCGAGAGACATGCGCTCTGTTATTTGAGCTAATTCGAGAAAACTGAAAATGTGATTTTTTAGGCTCGTATTAGTTGCAAGGAAGGTATGCCTACTTTACAAGGTTGATGACATTAATTGTGGAAGCGCAAGTGATCATTGTGAGGTAGTTAGAGTGGTCTCTCCAATCTAAACTATAAGGTCATAATCATAAGGGAGATCAATGACCATTCATAAGTGGATTTTTGGTCATCAAGGGGAGACGTGGGGAGAAACAATGACTATGGAGAATGCTTGCATGTTTCAGGGCACCAAATCTAGCAGTCGAAGAGTTGAGGGGGCCTGTGCCTATGCAAAGCTGGCTCGCATGCATGATGATAAGGGAAGCATTGCGAGTACGAAGGGAGGTTATTGCGGAGGGTTCCCAGCTGATTCTTTGCTTATCAACACCACTTTGGGGTTGGCCGTGCTGAAGCCCGAAGAGACTGAGTAGATGGCGGCCTACAATCAACATTAAAATTCAAGAGCTTAAGGCTTTTAAAAATTCCTAGACGTAACAAAAGAAGAGAGATTTTAAAAGCTTTCAAAAGCTTTACAATACGTAGTGGAAAAGCTTCGGCTTTATGCTTTGACAAACACGTAAACATGTTGAGAGAAAACTATATGAGGAGAAGAAATTAAGAAGTATGAGCCCGTCCTCTTGTGTATGTATTTTACTTCTCGGATGATAGAGAAGAGGGTCGCACAAGAAGTAGGTCGAGTTGTAGAAACAAGAGTTTTCTTGGGTAGTGCCTATTCAGTCCCAGTTTTCGAGCTTTGTAAAAGTAACAAGTGTTGTGGATTTACGAGTTTATAGACAAGTTGAGGTAAGCTTTTATAACATTGGTATTTATAATTGCTTTGTGTGTTTTGTATTCTATGACTCGTGAGTGTAATATTTCCCCCGCTCGTAACCGTAAGACCCTACCCTTTATAAAATAATGAAAAAAAAATGTAAATAAAAAATGCCCCAACTCACGCCGCCAGCTAGCGGACGGAGGGGGGGCTGCTGTGGGACAACAACCGTGATGACGGCATCTGGCAGAGGGAGGGAGAGCTGCTGCAGTGGCCAATGACTCCAAGTGGGGGCGAGACGATGGGTGGCAGTGGAGCTGCAACAACTACCCCTTCTCTCCCTCGCCACCATACTCTGCATGGTGGCCATCCACCTGGCCGCCCTGATGGGGATAAGTGGGGGGCTCCATGACATACTATTCCCGCGCCCCCCCCCCCCCCCCTCCAATACCACTAAAAAATCCCCCCTTAGGCGAGAGGAGGGCATTATTATCATTACTCTCCCCTGCTGTAGGATTGGAGAGAGAGAGAGAGAGAGAGAAATTTCCCTTGGAAGCTTTCAAGCTTCCTCTCCCCCCCCCCCCCCCCCGCCCCCCCTTTGAGAGGGTTCTCACGGCCGATTTCTTCCACAATGAGTCAACTCCCTTGTAGCTCGAGTGCGTATCCGCAAAGAAAAAGCCAAACTATACCATGCCTTCCAAGCGAAGTAAGGTCCAATCGAGTGTGAATCTCGCATCAACTGAGGGAGCTGCGGGTCAAGGAAGCGCGACACTTGGTAACCAGGTGCATTCCATAAATCTTACTCTGATAGGAATATTTGAAAAATGTAGATCAACTACATTAGGAGGAGTATCCATGCGAAAATCTACGATAGCTAACCACCAACTAGGCTGTATTATAAAATCATGTTCGGTATTGTGTTTAATTGCACTCTAGCATGTTTTAGAACAAACAATTTGCACAAAAGATTACGCATTGGTGCACACTGAAATCAAGAACTTTATTGATTGTGTTTGTAGAGCATTAGATTTATGCACTAGCATTGGCATGCTTGAGAGGTAAAAGAAATTGAAAAATGGGTTATTGGGACGATAAAGCATAGTCATCATTAGGAAGAAATCATACTTTTGCATCGCGAAATTTGCAAATATGCAAGACCGTGCAAGACCATGGCATCCTATAAACCTTTAAAGAGAAGAAACTCGCATTTGCATTAGGCGTGATGATTTCATGTTCCTCGCACAAAGAAAAAAAAACCCATCTTATAGGAATAAATCTGAAAATGGATGAATATATATGTATTGGTGTCTTGCTAAAAAGTTTAGATCCTGATTATGATAATGTTTCAACCACTTTAATCAACATGCCAAACCTTAAATTGGTTGATATTAAGGTCTCTCTATTGGAAGAAGAAAAGAAGATAAAAAATAAAGAAGAGTCAAGTACTTCTAAGGATGAACAAATGTTATGTGTCAGTAATAGAAACAAAGGATAAAACGACTAGCTATTTTGTGACTTCTGCAAAAAGATTAGATGCACTGAGAAGTTTTTCCATGCTAGAAAGAGGTCTCGAAAGGCCTATCTTGCAATTGTAAAAGAAGAACAAGACCATGGAGCAAAGGATGATGATGAAGAAGAAGAAGAAGAAGGACAAGCCACACTAGATCTTCTATTATCACTACTCTGATAAACTTTTTTGAAGCCTTGTATAACCTTGCACTAATGCTTCTATCATAAGCTTTGCAAACTTCTCATGTAACCTAGCATTATAGTCTTTGTACACTTTGTGAGATCCCTGTTATAGCCTCTAGAAGTCTACCATGTCTTTGATACCCACACTTTTCCTTTTCTGTGACAGTCTCTGGTGTTTACCATATTTGTGATATGCCCACACTTTGCAGGTGGTAAGTCACTAATGCCACACACTTTGTTTTTTTCTTTTTGGTTGTGATTGAGGAGGGGTGTTGAGATATAGGCAATCACACCTAGGCTCTTTGTATGGAGCAGTTTGAGTAAAGGATATGCAAACTATCCAGAATCCCATAAGCACAAAGCAAAAAAATGAACCTATCTTGAAGCTATAAAGCATTGTACTTTTCTTTCATTTTGAATGCAATATCATAGTACTTTTGTCCCTCCACTCAAGTTTCTGTGTCATTGTTTATACACACAAGATTGTGTTTATGAGTTCAAGTCTTAACCTTGGATCCTAGTTCACTTGTGTGACATTCTATCTTTATCTCTATGTCTTCATGAGTTTCCTCTATGTGTTCAAGCCCCCATAGCCATGCTCAGATCCATACATTTCAATAGAATCAACATTTATGACTATTTCATGTCATGGAAAATTTCAAAAATAGATCATGCACTTGTTCACAATGATGCAGCAAGACAAATGTATTGCGAAGATCCGTCCATCTTTTCTCAAAATTTATTTCCCCATCCATATGGACCTCGTTGAATGGTTATTTTGGCTCTTCCAATACCACTTTAAACTACTGTACATCGAATATGATCATGGAGAAGCTATGGTAATCCACTGAGATAATACTTTGCAAATTTTCAAAATACTTCATCTCATCTACTATGGTATTCGAATCCATGGCCCACCGTCAGCTCTCTTGCTCGAACTTTGCAATGACACCACAATCCATTGCGGAGTACATTTTATTGATGTGCTCAACACCAAATGTCGCCCACACTATCTGCACTCTAGATTGTGTATCGTACAACAAAACAATTAAATTAGTTGTTGCGCATAAAATCTAGATACAACAACAAATAAAGCATGCGATCACCTTTGGACTACATTCCCTCAAGAATTTCTACTCCTCAGTAGAGACCTCTACCCCTTCGCAAGAAGATTTGATCAAAGCTCCATGTAACCACTATATAGATATAAACTGTGGCATCTTCTCCATGCCCTCAAGATATGAAATCAATTGATAGCATGCACTACGTTGAAATTCTGATCGTACTTTTTCTCGGTCTTTTCTGGCCTGCTCGTACCCAGTGAGCTACTTCTCCATGGATGCATGATGCAAAATACAAAACGATTCACTTTCTCCTTCATGGCAGCATCCATTCTTTTTTCTACTCTATTTTCAACCATCATATCTCCAGTCAGTCTAGCATTGTCCTTTAGTGACCATAGCATAACGTTGTTTGAATCTACTGTTAGTAGCCACTCTGAAATATACATTAATTCCTTCAACATAAACTAGCCTTCAGTCATGCTACCTTTTGGCTGAGCTCATTATCACACAAAGCCTTTTAAGATTTTCATGAAGTTCTCCAAGAAGAACATCCATCGCGTATGGATAGGTCTCGCAATCTCCACTTCATCTATGAGATGTACCAAGAGGTGAGTTTGTATCCTAAGCATGCTCCTGGATAGATAATTCTCAAAGAGACAGACCATCTTCACTACTTCCTGTCTTGTGGATTCAATAGATGATGTCTTGATCTCCTTTTATGAGATCCATTATACTAAATTTGACAACCTATAAATCACCTCACATATTTCTGGAGTGAGACATATCGTGATCACGATCAGTAGTATAAACTGTCTGAAATGGAGAAACATTACGAACGTAGAGTAGACACTAAATAGCAAAATAATCTGGCTACTTATAATCAAACCTCACATATCTTATGTTAGTTATGGGATTTCATCCCCTGATAGTTGGTCATCTTTAGAAAAAGTAGGCTTGAGAGAATGTATCATACCCATTGGGGTGCGGATAGATCTTCTATACTTTGGTTAACAATGCACTCTTCCTTAGTCGACATGACCCAAGTAGAACAAGGTAAATGTAAGAGACCATTAGTGCTCAACCTTGCCCGAAATACCTCCCTCTTGTCTACCTCCTTAAAAAACTGAGAACTGTCACATTCAACTTGGATGTGACTCCTTGTACATTTTCCACTTGTACCAAATTTGGGCATTCATTCATGTTGGAGGTCGTCAAAGAAAACCTTCCCTCAGTTTATGACCCTCCGGCAAGAAAGTGCCATGTTCTTGATATACCAACTTTTTCATGATTTGTGACCTTTGGGAGTCTCAATGTGGCCCACACAATGGACATGCATGATAACCTAAGCTAACCAGACTTGCCATAACAACTCTATCTAGTGAACACAAACTTGAATGAGCTATGTTAGATATCACCAATGAGAATGAAAGACCACTTACCTGAGTACTCCCACAATCCCAAAAAGTCATGCATGGTCCACATGAGAATGGCTCGTATATTAGCAGGCCGTTGATCATCATGTTTACTCATGTTTTCCATAGTGACCCCCTTGTCCCATACAATCTTGAGCTTATCAACTAATGGATGGAGGTAGATGTCCATGTCCTTGACTTTGTAGCACCCAGGAATGAGCAAGGTAAGGATCAAGTGTCATTTCTTTGTAGAAAGCCATGGTGGGATGTTATAGTTAACAAGGACTACATGCCACACACTGTAAGAAGTTGAGTGGAGACCAAATGGGTTCACGCCATCTATAACAAGACCGAGCCAAAGATTCATTTGCTCTCATAAAAAGCTTAGAAAGGTGGAGTGAACATGGCTCCATGTGCATGAATCTACTGATATTCGTTGGACTATATCTGTGGATCTATTTTACACATGCCATGTTATTAACCTCGCCATGCCCGACGTACGAAACATGTGACATATACATGGTATAAGTGGAAAGTGTCTAAGAATCTTTTGAGGGATGGTTTACCCTTGTAGATCATGTTGATACTTGTGAGCACCACACTTGGGACATATCTCCATAGTCTCGTAGTCTCCTCAAAACAACACACAATCATTGACCCATGCATGGATATTGTTGTAATCCATGCCCAAGTTTTCACAACACCAATTGTGCATCATCACGGGACTCAGGCATCGTGTTTCTAGGTGGTAACATATGATACTTTAGTAGCCTTTAAAAAAATCAAAAGTAGCCTTGAAGAGCATAAGAAGTGTTTTTTATAATAGAGTAAAAAAAATCAATGGAGCATAGAATGTACTTGAACAACTCGGTCACACTCACATCGCTCGACATATACTTTGCCTGCACACTTAGGAGCACAAGCAATGTTTTCTGGTAAGATACTCAGCACCCATCATATAATGGTATGGGCGTTTTCTCTCTTAGTGGATTAGATGACTCAACATCCATGGGTATTAATGCATCAATCATTGCCTCCATTTCAGACTCTAAGATTAGAGGAAGGTTCGAAAGGCCCACTATCTCCTTTGGTATCAAGGGTGTAGTCTATGGCATACCCTCCAATTGGCGTATCGGCTTATGCGCTCCATCCATTGCACACCCGCGACCTCTTCTAATGGGCCGCAATAGGTGCATTCCTTGGGATGAAGTGTCACCCCTTTGTACAAATTTCATGGGCACGTCTAATATTTTTATATATGATATTCAATTACTTTGCAAATGTAAAGCATGATTGATACACACTTTTCTTATCATTTGCTCAAAGTCTGAGATCACTTGGTCGATGATCTGCGATTGAAACTCGTCGAAGCATCATACGTGTTCTATGGATAAGCAATGCTTTCATCTAATTTCCAATTTGCATTGAGTGCAAGGACATGGGAAAGCAATGCTTTCATCTAATTGCCAATTTGCATTGAGTGCAAGGACATGGGACATGCTAATTAAGATATGCCTCGTGATTTTGCACATCATGACCATCACCGTTTTCCATTTGGTCTATATTACGGTAAACAATATGTTTTTATTCCCCTCATTGATCATCTTCCTCCATTTTAATCTCTACTTCTATTTCTCTCTCTTTCCCTTTATTTGTTTGCCTCCCTCCATCTCTCTTTGTCCATTCCTTTTCTCTCCATGTCTCTCTATCTGTATCTATCCCCCTCTCTACTTCTCTCCCCACCTCTCTTTCTCTTTTTTTATTTTCTTCCCTTCATCCTTCTTTGTTTCTGTCTCCCCCTCTCTCTCCCTCTCATTGTTTCTTTATCCCCCCATCTTCCTGCAACACTCTCACTTCTTCTCTCTTTTCCTTTCCTTCCCTTCTTCTCTCTATTTCTTTCTCTCTTTCCCTCTCCACTCTCACTCAATGCATCTCGTTACAATCAAAATCACAGATAGAAAACAAAAAACAAAAGAAGCACATTGAAAGACCTTCTCTTCCCACCTCTCTTTGTGTCTCTCTTTCCCCTCCCCTTTTATTTTTCTATCATTACATTCTCTCTAATTCTCTCATTGCTTTTGTATTTCTCTCTCCCTCTCTCTCGATCTTTATTTGTTGTTCTCTCTATCTCTGTTTTTCTCCCTCTTTCCATCCATTTTTCTCCCCCCCTCTCTCTTTTCTTTTCACTCTCCTTCCGCTCTTTATCTCACCCTTTTTTTCTACCTCTTCCTTCACTCTCCATCTCTCTTTCTCTCCGCCCTCTCTTTCTTTCTCTCTTTCTCTTTCTTTATTGCCTCTCTCTTTGTTTCTCTCCTCCCCTCATTGTTTCTCCTCCTCATTCTCCTCTCTCCCTCCCTTCATATCTCGTTTCTCTCTTTCTCTCTCTTTGTTACCCTTTCCCCTCTTTCTCTCTCTCTTTCTCTCTTCCTCTCTCTTCCTTCATATCTCTCCTCTCTTCCTCTCTTTCTTCCTCATTTTCTCTCTCCGTTCTCTCTCACTCTTCCTTTCTTTTTCTCCCTCTCTCCTTTCCTCACTTTCTCTCTCTCTTTCAATGCATGTCAATACAAAGAAAAACAATAAAAAAGAAAACAAAAAAACAAAGCAATAAAAGAAAATGTACCTACCTCAAAGGCTCAAGAATGAATTCTTTTTTGCCTTCTCCTCTTTGCGATATCCCTTCTCTCTCCCTTGTGCACTTCTCCCTCTTCTTCACGTATGGTGGCAGTAGTGGCGATAGCGCAGTTAGGAGCTCTCCTTCTCTCCCTTTCCCTTTCCCTCTGCCTCTCCCTCTCTTTCTCAAGGTGATGATCTCTATTGCTCTCTCTTTTACTCTCACTCAAAAATATTTGCAACAAATATTTGCAACAAATATCGCACTTGAGTTTTTCGTTCTTTTTTTTCAGAGATCGGCATCCCTATTTGCATCACAATTAGCATCACTATCTATGTCACAAATAGCATCACTAATTTAATTCAGTGATGCTATTTGCAACAAAAATTGTGATGCTGCTATTTTGCATTGCTTTATGTATCGATAAAAGACAAGGCCATTTGAGGAGAGTATATTAGCCTACCAATTGAATCAATCTAGCACTCCACTTCTAGAGTGGCTAAACATGTGGGTGTGATGGATGGAGAAGGTGGAACTTGTGGTGGCAATGTAGGTTATTATGACGATTGTGATGAGGATGACCCCCTTGTCCTATCAAACAAAAAACTACATATATTCATAGAAATATAGATCACACACCATCAACATATCAATTTATAGATGTGAACATACCGAGACCGATGACTTGTCTTTGTCCCTCTGATGATGTGTGATACACTTGAGTCATACTATGAGGTATTCATTGTCTATCTATGTCACTCAAGCTCTTGCTATGTGATGATGCCTATTAAGTATTCATGGTCAAGGTCATATAAACTCCATATGAGTGGTCTCTCTAACGTGGCTACTACATGATAGCCAAGAATAGGATCCATGGAATATCCCTCTCTAAGGACTATACACTATAAGAATGAGTGGAGTATTGATATTACCCCTCCAACTCATCAATTAAAAGTGTGACATACTTTACTAGATCTTCCTTTACCTTATTTGGTAGCATACCTAACTAACCTAGCATTATCTTGATAAATATTAAGAGGAATGTATTCCCATGTTCAACGATGGATAACTCTATTGAGAAATAAAAAGACTTGTCACCTAGATAGCAGTATGTAAATATCCATGTCCGTGTCAAAAATTCACTCCTTGATGAATATGATTCTTATAATCTTAGGAGAATAACGCCCTGGTATGGCCCTCCCTTTGAGAATAGTAAAAGCAATAGAGTTATCCACATTTGACATTATTGGACTAGCATATGTAAAATCCTCCTCCAAGAACACTAAGCTCTCCACCCACTGCTCATAGACTAACAACATCACCATCAAATTCCTATGCAAAATCCAATCTATCTAGGCAACTAGAATTCCTTGGATCACCTTCAAGAAGGGAAAGAGGGGAAGGGAGAGATAGAAATAAAGTGAGGGAGAGGGAGGGGGGAGATACATAGATTTGTGTATGTGTGTGTGTGTGTGTGTGTGTATGTATATATGCATATATATGTACATATTTTTATCACCTTTATACACCATGTAGCACTAATTCTAAAAAAGAAAGTATCCTCCTTCTAAGTTAGAAGAGGCTAAGAATGTATCTATGAGGTTCTCTATATGAGCATTCAAATGGTCTTGCGATATGTGGAGTATTCAAATGGTCTTTGAGTTCTCATTGGTTGACTAGCTATTATTTAATGATCTATATTTCTTTGTTCTTAGCTTCACATCTTTTTCATGCCTCATCCAATGATGTTTCTACAATACTTTAGTGGAAAGATAGCCATGGATTTTAAAATGTCCTTTGAGAACATAGGGGAGGATGTGGTGCATTTCATAAAGAAAGCTTATTTTAATAAAAGCATATATTGAATCCAATACTTTGATATTATTTATATTAAAAATAAATTTAAAATTTTACTAATAATAAATATCAATAATTTAATTAAAATTACCATAAAAAGAGCTTAAACGTGTAGTTCAAAAATAAACTAACAACAGTATAATTTAAATACATATTGCTATAAATAATGCTTACTATATAGATTCACCTAAATACTATTTATAATTAATAAAATTTTAAATATATTAATTTTTTAAATTCCACCACCTAACAATTTACTCACCATAATACCAACTATATTAGTCCCCTACCATCTATCTACCAAGCACAATTCGACAAGTGTCATATATAGCACTTAATGTAACAAATCACAATTATGCAACAAAAAGACAATGAGAAGCAACAAATAAATGAATCAAAAATCATCTTATTATTATAGTATTTTCTATAATATTTAAGTTCTTAACCATATATCCTACAAAAAACTCACAAAATGATAAGTAAATTCTATTGTGCACGTGTTGAGTCTAGCATTCTAAATATTTAATACAAAAAAGTCATGAAATATAAAAGAATGAAATAATTTAATAAATTTATAAAGAATAAGAAAAAACACATGATAGGGTCCAACCTCCCCCATGACAAAAGCCATGGTTTGCCATCCTATATTATGGAATTGTTGAGCCTAACGCATCAACAATCGAGACTTTGGATGGACTTCTATTGTTTTAGAAGCTACAACTCACTTTGGTGACAATCTCTTACCTTGTCTCTCAACACTCCACTCTAACTAACCAAGCATCCTCCTCTTCAATCTAAGAAAGGAAGGACACAAGACTAGCTCAAGTTGTAGTGAACTCGACTACTTACCTTCTTGCATTTGATGATTTGAAGGCTCGAAGATGGTTCTATGACCACGATCAACACAATCCAATGCCATTGCTCCTTTGCATCCACAACCAAGCACACCAATGAGTCAAAGAGCTAGTAGAGAAGACGTGAAAACAAGACGATGACAAAGAGCTTCACCTTCGCTCAGTCCCTCACTCAACACACCTCTCACTCTCTCCCTCTCAGTCACTCTCAACACAATGGAAGGAAGATAATAGAATGGAAAGATAGAATAGGAAGCTTGAGTAGTCACACTGATAGAGCTTCTACAACATGGGTGTGCCAAAAGGGTTAATACAACCACGACATCCCACCATTATATAGACCAAGAATTAGGGTTAGGGTTTACACCCCTTTTGCATTTAGGGTTTGTGTCCACTCTTGGGCATCCTACCCACTTTGTGGACTCTAGGCGGGTCAATCATCATTGCATGCTTGAACCTTAGCCTAATTAGACCAATCCTAAGATATTATAATTGCAAATATATGTAGACTACCCATGCAATAGTTGCAAGTGTGACAAATAGTTGATGAA
This sequence comes from Lygodium microphyllum, assembly GCF_053477565.2. Classification (NCBI taxonomy): domain Eukaryota; kingdom Viridiplantae; phylum Streptophyta; class Polypodiopsida; order Schizaeales; family Lygodiaceae; genus Lygodium; species Lygodium microphyllum. Next base: position 6,965,106 of record NC_141149.1, on the reverse strand, counting down.
GCTATTTTTGAAGAATAACCAGAGCTTATCGATGAAGACTACTATGCTCATTAATGAAGCAATTTGCAATTGCTCCTAATAGATAACCATTAGATGTTGTAGTAAATATATGGTGTCATTGAAGAAAGTCATGGGAATTGATAAAATTGTTGTCTTGATTGGCCTTTGATGTCTTGACATGATGCTTCTTGAGCTCGAGATCTTCAAGAAGGTACTAATGCTAGTGTTAGCTTAAATTCTTTAATGTTGTTGCAGTATAGGATATTCATGGAAAGCTTCTATTACCAATGATATTGTCTTCAAGCCTTGAGGTTCATTGCATTGCTTTCTCACCTATTGTTTTCCTACATTCACTTGGTGAAACTTTGAGAGTACCATGCAGTGGATTCAAGGGAAAAAGATAGAAAGAGTTACGAACAACATTTTTCTTCTTTGAATTTTATGATCACACAAGGAGTGAAAGGGTTTGAGCTTGTACCTTATGGAAGTTATATATATATATCCTCTACATCACGTGCATTCAAGGCCTATTTATAAATATCCTTATCTGTGAATTTTTCTTGAATAAAAAATAACCCTTTCTATTTAATCTATAAATAACCCCTTATATTACACCCTTATGTATGTAAAAATATATATTTAAAAATTATTTTAAAAATACATTATTTTGGACCTATCTGATGCACACATATATTCATGAGTAAGTTACCTAACGCTTGTACCTCTTGTTTTTTTTTCCCTCGCATAAGATGTAGCATTGTTTCTAAAGTCAGATGGACTTTTTCGCTTATCAATGCAACAATTTGAGGTATAGAAAAATATGTACAAAGGAAACTATGACTAAAAAGAAAAAAGAGGTAGTATTCTACAGTTTTTGGGATCCACCAATCATAGAAATTCGGATTGTACTCCAATTTCGCAAAAGCATCCAAGTCAAGTGGTTTGGTATCTAGTCCACAAATGTAAGTAATTAGATTGCCAGAATAAAGAGGGTCCTGCAAAACGACTAGCAATGTGGAGTTTCTCTTTGATTAGAATCTTGTCAAGCAATGGGTGATATATCAACTTTCATGGCAAGGCGAGATTCCAAGCTAGGATGATAGAGCATAGTGAAGTGGTCTCACAGTAAGTGGGGTGAGCTTGAAGTACACTAATTGTACAACATTGCTCAGCTGTGATCATAAGATGAATACCATTGCAAGCAATCTTAAGTCGATGAGAAAACCACTTCTGCATGAACGGACTTGAGAAATGACAATTCTGTTGAAGCTCATCAAGTATTGATTGGTCTTGGATTTTGGTCACAAAAGCATAATAAGGAATAAATTGGCATGATAGCAAGTGCTCTTGAGGGAGAGTCCTAACATATTCCTTCTGAATCAAGAGGCTTTTATGAAAAGATGTTCATTTCCTCCCAAGTGGAATGCCATTTAGAAGCAACTTGAACTGCCTCATCATCAACAATGCCTAGATCAATCATTGTGGACAACTTCACATAAGTGGTGTTTAAGGCCTCAAATTGGAATAGGCATTCTATTTAAGAGGAATTGAATTTCTTTGCCAAATGGCCAACCATGGTACTCAATGGTTGATTGTAGTGGGAGCTCACGCTCAACCGCCAAGACCCACGGACCGCTTATTGCTTCAAGTGTTTCAAGCGAGCTCTAATGGCTATCTCTCACCTAGCCGGCGCGTTGTTAATCCTATGAGTGTAGTGATCTTACCTTGATGCCAATATGAGTTGCCTCCTCTCTCGCACACCCCGGTAGCTCCACAATCCTAGATGCGAGCTCAAGCATCCTCAAGCCTCCTCCATCTCCAAGCTCCATCCTCCGTAGCCGCGCACGCGAGAAAAGAGAAGAGAAGAGAAGAAGAGAAGAGGAGATGGTGAAGAGCTTCACCCTCTTGATCCCTCACTCTCACACACTCACTCCCTCACACTCTCACACTCCCTCTCTCAAGAGCACACACAAGCAAGAAGATGAGGAGAAGAGAAGAATAAGAGAGCTCTTGTTAGCCACACACCAAAGAATGAGCTTCCATTCACTTTTTGAACTTTATATATACAAACCCTAAAAATCCCATGGGCGCCCATCCCTTTTTACATGACTGGCCATTGTGGCAACATTCCTTTTTCTAATTCCCTCTTCTTGCTTCATGCCTCTAGCCTACACCCATCTAATATTTTACAATTGGCACAGGAGGGAGCCTGGCGCTCTTTTACAAGAGTTTTCCAAGTTTTTTGAGGCGCCTTTCATTTAAAATTGTGCTTTTTGCCCCAGCTTAGCTTTGGAGATCACCTGCATGTCTTTGCTCTTTTTCCATTTTTTTTCTGCTTTTTCCTTCCTTTTTCCACCATCTCAATGTGGGGTTAACATTACCCCCGTCCTAGATGGATGCCAATCCCATGGCACTTCTGTGTTGTTGTAGGTTGGCAGGCAATTGGCCAAGTGGTGTAAAGGTGAGGGCCACTTGGAGACTCAGGTGCTTGTGGAAGCTGCGAAATGATTTTTGTCAGAGAAGCCAAATGGATATTGTGAGGTTGACGGGGGCCTCCGAAGTTGGTGGTTTCTTGCTTTTTGTGATGCCTGAAAGGAGAAGATGCGGTGTTATTCCTAAGGGGAGTGCCTACCTCATTGTGTTAGTGCATTGTGCTCATGCTAGTGGAATGGGGAGGTGGGTCTAACCGCAGGAAAGCCTCGGTGATGTCCCACACTTGAGGACCCCATTTGTGCCAAGGGAGATGCAGTGCAAGTGGCTTAGGGTTACCTCCCTAGGTATGTCTTGCCCTTGATGTACCCTAAGCGTGAAGTGGGGGAGCAAAAGGGCTAGGGGGTTAGGAGTAGAGCCGGCCGACTGAAGCCACCGGGCATGCATAACTTGAGAACCCCTAGGTGCAGTGATCGTGCTTTATGTGGTGGTAAGTGCGTTTGCAAGTGGGCTATATTGTCCAGTTAGTGGAGAGTGTTTTTCGTGCTTTTCCTTTCATGCTGTTCTTTTCTTCGCTTTTACTTTTTTTTTTGAACTTACAGTAGTGGAATGACAGCCAGGGCCTAATTCTCTTCATCTGAATGAGGAGGGGAAGGGGGTCGAATGGATTTGCTCAAAAATTGGTAGCTTTGCATGTATCCTTTCAGATTCATGCAGATGTGGAGAGAGGTGGTGGAGAGAAAAGGGTGATTGCATCTAGTAAACTGGCTATCATTCATGTCTTTTAGGAGGGCTAGGCAAAAAGAGGGGAGGAGACTAGCCCTCATCATTAGACGAGCCATGGCACAGCTGTCAATGGCATTAGGGTCGAAGAAGAGGGGAGGAAAGCCGCACTCTTGTGGAGTTGGGTTCTGCTTAAGTAATAGCTTAAGTAATCTAAGGTAGTTACATGTAGTTACAAAAGCTGGATCGGGGCATGAAGAGAAATCTGCGAGGAAGTGCATCATAGAGTCATCTAGGCTTTCTAAGTTAAAGAGGAGGGCATGTTCAAAGGATACTACATTGGAGTTATAGATAATGGGAAAGTCGTAACGCCCGTGGAGGGTGGCATCAAAATCCACACCTACCCTTCGAGGGTATGCCATGTATGTGGGGTTGTTCCTCTCGAAGGGCAGCTTGTTACAAAACACCATCCAGGCGAGTATACTAATGTCGCATACTCGCCTCCTCCACAGGGGTTGGCTTTTATAGCCCTGTACTGTATGTGGAACTTCAAAAACTTTGTTTTTCTAGTAGTCGGCCTCTTCAATTCCCCAAGAGGTGGGGGTCTTCTCTCTCTCTTCTAGCCACTTTTGCCCTAGTCGGCCACCAATCGCAATCACCTCCTCCATCACCTTAAGCGGCAAGACCCTCCGCAAGCTGTTGGGCAGGAGAAAGCTAAAGGTGAATGGATCCTTTTTTTTATCTTGTCTCTCCCAAACCACTAGCTCTGCATGGAATCTAGTTGGGATGTCATCAAGGCAAGGTGGGAGGGGTGCGGATGACTGCACGGCTGGCTTGGACCTTAATTGCTTCCTGGCTTCTTCGACTAACTTCCTGCGTCTTTCTTTAAGTGCGGCTTGTCTCTCCGCAGATGGGTCCTCCTGTTGTTGCTCTTGAGACTGCGGCGAGGGGGGTTGTGGGATCACATCCTCTCTGAATCTGCCCATGTCGAATTCGAGTTCTGCTTCCTTCCCCTGCCGGTCTCCTTGTTGTGCTCCCTCTTCAAATCCTATGGCATCTATTTCCTAGGGGGTTAGGCCGGCTAGCAGTAGGTATTTCCTTTGCTCTTCCAGGCTCAGTCTAACCTCCGCAGGTTGGGGTGGCATCTGTAGTCCTGCATGCATGGCTCTACATGCAATGTTAAGCTTCTTTTGTGCCACCTCCAATGATTCTCCCTCCTCTGGGCGGGTGGTGTCCATGATTGTGTTGAGGAAGGCCTTTTATTGGGCACCGAAGGCCACCTGGGCGGCTTCTGCCTTGTTCTCTGCGATGATCTTCTCTTTTTCCACCAGAGCAAGGCGCCATGCAAGTGTCTTCACCCTTCTTTCATTTTGCGTGGCCCACTCCTTTGCTCTCTTATTCATCTCTTCTAGGCTCTCTCCTTGCCTTAGAGCCAGGGTCGTGAGCCTTTGTTCTTGGTCTTCCCGTTCTCTGACCAATTTCTCATGTTCCTCTTTTTTGGAGTTCAACTGATTGGTCAGGGACTCGATCTCATTCTACTGCTGCTCCATGTTTTGTTTTCTTTCCTCGTCCTTGGCATTGAGCTCAGCCATAAGCACTTCGACTTTGGCAGTTTTTGCAATGAGCTCCTCATACTGCATGATTAGGAGCTTGTGTTCTCTCTGCATTTTCACAAGTTCCTATGTTTCATTGTCTAGTAGATGCCTCCAGTGCTCTTCCCTATCATCCTTAGACTTCACTTCTTGCTTGAGATCCGAGATCTCCCTTTGCTGCATGGCTATCATTCTAGTTTTGTTGAGTTGGAAGGCAGCTACTGACTCCTTTTCAGCCGCCAACTCAGCCACCATAGCTATCTTTCGTTCCTCCTTAGCTTTCTCCAATTGGGAGAGTAGCTCGGCGACGTACTCGTCGTAGTTAGCTAATGACATCATCATTGTGTGGATTGGTGATATCGAGGCTTCCACCTTCTTCCGTTTAGGATCTTGCCTTGATTTTGCATCAGACTGGCCTCTTTTGCCCTGTGGCTGTAGTTTCGGTGCTTTGTCCTTGTCCTTGGGCCATTTCTTTGTTGATGAAGTATTGCATCCATGCCACGAAATTCGAAACATTGGCACTGGTCGGGGTGCTGGGGGTGATGGTGGTTGGTTCGGTGGGAGGCACCATGAGAGGAGGAATTAGGTGAATTGGGGCTTTGCCCTTGCCCTCAATGACAGCGGACGGCACGATTTCCGGTGCCTATGTGCTAGAACCAGGCCCTTCTTCTCTTTGCGGGCTCAGATTCCCCAATTCATCTGCCTTGCTTTGTTGTTCGATAGACCAACGTGTAGCCTCAGCCAGGTCTTCTTCCTCCTTTCTTCTTGGTTCCTCTTCTTTCTTAGTGGATTTTCCTTGCCTTTCCGCTTCTGTTTTTTGGCGTTCTTCCTCCTTTTTATCTTTTTCTTCATTTTCCTTCTTTTTTCTCTCCTCAGCTCCCTGGTTTGATGCCTTCTTTGCCTTCTATAATTCCTCCTTTTCCTTTTCTTCTTCCTATTTCTTCTTGTTCTCCCTCTCCTTGGCTTCCTTAAGGGATTCTTTTTTGGCCCTTTGCAAGTCCTCTTTCTCCTTCTCCTTGGCTTCCTTAAGGGATTCGATGCATTAAGGCCTTGTAGCACTGGTTGGAGAAGAGCGTGTGCACTAGCCTGGCTTCAACATCAGGGATGTCGTGGATGCTGATACCGTCATTAGTTAGCACCTCCTCTCTTTTCATTTTTAGCATGGTGTAGACATCCCTTTTCTATTTTTTCTCTATCTTCGGTTCCAATCTCAACGCCTTCTCCACCAAGGCTAGGTTCAAGTGCACCTGTACCTATTTAGCATTTTCTCCCCTTCCCATCGTCACGGTGTCACACTCCTAGTCGGGGTCGTATGTCTTGAGAAACTCCACACACTTTGTGTGGTCATGCTATTGCACAAATTTCTCCAAGTACTTGGTGAGATTGCACTGCTCGACGACTCTCTTGGCTGCTTCCTCCTTCGACACTTCTTCGATGTTTCGGATGGTCCGAAACTTTAGTTGATTGTAGACGCGGTTTTCTAGGGATAGACCATACTGCGCTCTTTCCTCCTCCGTGAACGGGAGTCGGTGGGCATGGTCTTGTTGCAACATTTTATGTTCTTGTCATAAACTGTAATTTTCATTCGTGCTTTCCACAGTAATTTACTGATTTGCTGAAAAAGAAAAACTCTATGCTTTTTGAATGAATTCATTAAGAACCAATGTAGATTTTCCTTTTCAGACTTTGACTTTTTGCCCTTTACTTCAAAGTTTCCATGCCCTTTTTTCTACCCCATTTGTTTTTCATAATATATGTTTATGTGTTTCACTAATTTTGATTTGATTGGCCTGATTTGATTCACCTTACCCCCTCCCCTTCCAGCTTGAGAAGAATCCTTCCTAGGATTTAGGGTTAGAAGGGCAAGGACGTTCGGCATGGTGGTGTAGAAATTACTTGTGAAGGAGCCAATCATAGAATTGGGGGTTGTATTCTAAGTGATCTTCGTAGTCCAAATCAAAGGGTCGAATCCCCACTTGCATGATGTATGTGAGAACATCTGTTAGGAAGTCACCAGAGTTGACACGGCTAGCAATGTATAACTCTTCCTCAGTCAACAAGCGGTTGAGGTAGGGGTGTCCTTTGATATGTTCTTCCATGGGTCGGCCCCGAAGAGTGATTAACACTCTATATGAGGTTGGTGCGACATATATGGGGTCGTATTCCGTTGTTTTGATAATGTGGCACTGCTCAACGTTAGTCATTATGCGGCACCCTTCAACTTCACATTGCAGCCTAAGAGTGTACCAATGTCTCAAGAATGGGAAGTCAGTATTAGCGAGCTTTGATAACACTGTGATTTCTTGATCAGTGATAGCAGAAGTGGTTCACTGATCGTATGACGTGATGAGGCGCTGTTTGATGGCTTGCTCCTTAGAGATCTCACTGTTGAGCAATTCAACAGTGGAGCGAGAAGCTTTTGCGAATGCGAATTCAAAGGTCTCCCAAGAGCATGGCATCGTTTTAACTTTAGTTGCAAAGGGTTTCTCCAATAGTCCTAAGTCCAAGCAGTCGTAGCTTAGTGCTAGCAACATGAAGGCGGTGTCTAGTCATTTAATGCATTCCACCATGTCATCCCCGGTGTCCTCAGCGAGGTCGGCGGCCAGCGCTAAAAAGGATTTGCATTCATAGGAGGGCGTAAGGCCAACGGGTGGTCGAAGTTTGCTAGAACTAGAGCCTGTGACAATGAAGAGTTGCGGTTGGGAGTGTTCTTGAGTCTGCGGTTGGGCTACTTGGATTATGGGTGGATTAGGAGCAGCCACGACGGATGGATTGTTGCATTCATATTGGATTTGGGGAGTCGGATTGACTTGGTCGGGTGATGACTCTTGTGATGGAGTGTGTTGTTTGGGCCGATAGGCTTATGTGACTCTCTTGGGTTTAGGCGTGGATGAGTCGAATGGGTGTGGTTTTGGAGAGCACTGCGGCTTATGGTTTGGAGGGTTTATAGGACTTGGGTTGATGAAGCTTGAGGGCGGCGTATGAGTAGTGCCTTTGGCCGTGTAGACCTTAGGGATCCACAGCCAAGTGTTGCCCACGTAGTAGCCTTGCACATGCAAGAGGGCTTTAGGGACCCATCTTTGCTTGATCATGCGGTGCTTTCTATGACTGCATCTTGGCCTCCTAGGTTTAGAGTTTTTGGTTTTATGAGGATAAGAGCGTCAACTCCTAGGTGGCAGTTGCGGCTACTTAGGCTGCCATTGAAATCTAGGCTGTTGGGCCTTAGATTTTGCTATTGTGGGCTGTGATTCATAAAATTTGGAGGTGGCGGCCATGCACTACTCCCCTCCTTAGACTTGGTTACGGATATTTCTACCGATGGCATTGCGGGGATAGTGATGAGGTCGCGCAGTCCTTGCTGAAAGCTGTGACAATGCGAACGTTGCCTATTGCGAGGTGGATGCGCTGCGACTCATAATCAACATTGCAGTGAGTCTGCTTTTTGAAAGTTTGCCCTAGCAGTGACTCCGTGCCTGCGTTTTTAGCATTTGGCAACACGTAAAAAATCATTGGGATAGTCTTAGAATTGATAGAAACGGCAGCTCTGCACTTGCCGAGAAGTGCGTAGGAATGGGTCCCATATGGGCTTAATTTCGCATTAGTGGGTTGAAGTGGTGGTCTGCCAAGTTGAGTCCAATGATCGTGAGTTAAGACATTGAAGTCTACTCCCTCGTCGATCAAAGCATTGAAAGCACATGTTTATTTTGCAGTGACCGTGATATGGAGGTATGTGGGCTCTACGGCTTCCTCATCCTCATCATCAATCTCAGTGATTGTGGCCACTCGTATCTTGATAGGCGGTTCTAACATTGGGGGCTCGTGCAAAGGATGGGTGGGAGGGTAGTACTTCTTGACATGACTGCCATTGAAGAAGCCTATGCCCTCACCGTCTAAGGTCTCGAGCTCGACATTGCCTGTGTGGCTGATCGCACGAACTTTGAAAGGTCCAAGACCTCTAAATTTCTAAGTTTCCCTGTTCAAAGTTGCGCTGCTTGACATGCTTGTCAAACCAACTCTTGCGTCGGGCCTTCTCACATATAAGCGCATGGGTGGCTAGAAGACGAGTCTCTGAGAGGCGTTTGAGTTTGACCAGGCATTGCATCCATGCCTCCTTCCCTTCCCATTATTCTTGAAGTGCTATTCTCAGGTTAGGAACAAAGAATTCTAATGGTAGAACCGCTTCAGTTCCATAGGTCAGCCTGAAGGGGGTTTGACTGATAGCCGTTTTATAAACTGTGCGGTAAGCCCACAAAGCTGCCATCAGCTTGTTGTCCCAGTCTCGCCGAGTGAGGTTGAGACCACCTTGGTCAGGACATTGACAAGAATCTTATTCGTGGATTCTTCCTGATCGTTTGTCTAAGGGTATATGGCGAGGATTTGCGATGGATGATGAGAAAGGTGGACAAGAGATGTGCTATCACTTCATTGATGAAGTGCGTGTCTTGGTCACTGACCAGTTCGATGGGGCAGCCGAATCACGAGATCACTTGCTCCCATAAGAACCTGGCAGTCATCCTAGCACCGTTTTTTCGTGTTTCTCTTACCTTTGCCTATTTCGTGAGGTAGTCCATGGCCACAATGATATACTTGGCCTGTGAATACTGTGCCGCAGGATTGATAGGTCCTATGAAGTCAATTCCCCATTTTTCGAAGGGTTGTCATGCAATAACTAGGGTCAACTCCATCTGATCCTTGTGAATCAGGACTTTTGTCCATTGGCATTCGTTACAATGCTTGACGAATCGCGCTGCATCGCGGAAAAGCGTGGGCCACCATAGTTGAGATTGCAACACCTTTCATGCTGTCATATCTCCGCTAAAGTGCCCTCCAGCAATGCCGTTGTGTGCCTCTGAGAGCACATCGTGCATCTCATGTTCGCATACGCATCTATGAAACAATTCGTCTTGCCCCAGCCTATAGAGTTGGCCCGCGATCAACTGATAGGGCTGGATCTTAAGGATTAATCACCTAAGTCGGGCTTTTTCTATCGGTCGATCAGGCAGTCCGTGTTCAAGCACTTGGACTATGTCATCCGCCCAATATGGCGTTAGATCAGCCTTGAATAAATCTCTCTTGCTGGACAGGTTAAATAGATGGGCGTCGGGTAATTCGTCAACAATGCCTTGTCTCCAGTGGGAATGTGTGACATATGGTCAGCCATATAGTGATGTTTTCCTTTTTGTACAACCACGGAGAAGTCGAATTCCAAGAGCAGAAGGAGCCACCGAGCTATCTGTCCTGTAGCGCAAGGTTTGTTTACTAGATAGAGCAGGGCTTGATGGTCCACAAAAAAGGTAAAAGGTGTGGCCAATAGATAGTGACAGAATTTCTTCACAGCAAACACCTTGGCTAATCCTTGTCTTTCTATCGTCGAGTAGTTCATTTCCATCTCAGTGAGTTGTCTGCTAGCAAAGCTCACTGGATAGTCTAAGTTGTGTTCGCTAGGTTGGCACAACACTGCCCCCACGGCAAACTTAGAAGCATCGATATGCACGTGGAAAGTAATGGTCCAATCTGGGGCTCGTAGAATTGGTGCTGTGGTGGTTAGAGCCTTTTTCAACTCTCCATATGCTCCTTGGCATGCCTCGATCCATTTGAAGATGATCAGCAGCTTGTACAAAGGTCTGGCGATCAATGCATAGTTCAGTACAAACCACCGATAGTACCCCGTATGTCCTAGAAAGCATTGAACTCCCTTGTAGTTGATTGGGGGTGGAAGGTCAACAATAACCCTAACTTTTGAGAAGTCAGTGGCAATGCTGTTCTTCGACACCACGTGCCCTAAGATGCATCCATGATTTACCCAAAACTGGCACTTTAAGGGGTTCAAGGAGAGATGATATAAGCGACACTTCTCAAAGACTACGGGGAGTTTGTCTAAGTGTTCGATCCAGGTCGAGTGGACACAGAGGTCGTCAACAAAGACTTCCAACTCCTTGCGAAGCATGTCTTTAAAGATGGTGCACATGAGGCGTTGGAAGGTGGTAGGGGCATTAGTCAACCCGAAGGGCATAACTATGTAAGCAAAGACGCCCCACTCAGTGGCGGAGGCAGTCTTGTGCCTGTCCGTAGGATGCACTTGCACCTGGTTGTACCCTGAGAAGCCGTCCAAAAAACTGTAGGCTTCCTTGCCTGCCACTCTCTCAAGCATGTGCTCGGTGTACGGCAATGGATAGTTGTCCCTCTTAGTAGCAGTGTTCACCTTCTTGTAATTGACGCACACTCGGATTTTTCCATTCTTCTTCATCACGATGACTATGGGCGATACCCAGTCAGTGTATTCAATTTTGTAAATGAATCCCACTCTCATCAGCTTATCAATCTCCTCTTTGACAGCATGAGCGTGTTTTGGATTCATAGGGTATGGTCGTTGCCTGACCGGCGTTGCGTCTGGTGTCATGGGTATGTTGTGAGTCATGACACTTGGATCTACCCCTTTAAGCTCTTCTAAGGACCAGGCGAGCACGTCTATGTACTCTCGCAAGAGAGCAACAAGACTCGTTTCTTCTTCCTCAGTCAAGTCATCGGCAATGAAGACTGGTCAAGGTGTTTCCCCTTCCTGGGCTAAGTTCACCTCCTTGACCTTAGCTGGTCCCTCGATCGGTTTGCTTGTTTGCGCTTGACGCTTGGCACCTAATAGAACTACTACACTATCCCCTTTTTTAAATTTCGTAAATCGTTTAGGGAGGTCCTACAGTTTTCGTTGTTCTTCCGTTCGTATATCCCTAGGTTGTTTTGCCTTTTTTTGCCTTAATCGCCTGGCCTCAGGTGAACGGGTAGGTCCCCCTTGGTGCGTCTGGCCGGATGGCCTAGGGATTTCTGGATCACTATCCAAACTAACCTCCGACTCAGAGTCAAACTCCTCGTCCTCGCTAGAAGAGGTGGTCTCCCCTGGTGGGCGCAGTTCGGACAGTGACTCTGTCCTAAGCACTGATGTCATTCCTAGCTAGGCTAGGCCTGCTTGCTCAAGGTCTATGGCTCCTACGTGTTCCAACTAGATACGATCACATTCCATGCGCATGACTCCTTGCTTTATCTTGAAGATACTCTTTTTCTGTGACTTGGAGTCTGCTCGTATTTGCTTTATTTCTTGTCCTTCAGTGTCATATTCCACGGTATGTACCTCACCCTCACTTTCATCACTAAAGGATTGGCAGTCTTTGTATTCGTCATTAGAATCCTCTTCGTTAGACTGCTCGTCGTCTCCTAGGGCTTTGTATATCTCTTGTCATTGGTTAGGAACTAGGGCCCAGTTATACATGAGGTTTAAGTCATGCACTCTGGTCCATTGCCACTTGGATTCATCTAAGAGATCCTGGAATGGTTTGAAGTTTGCAGCTAGATTGCCAGCTAGCTTGTCCGTTAAGTATTCCAATATCTCCTGGATTTCCCTTTTGTTGGTTGGGACTTGGAAGTTGATAGGCTTAGGTTTCCCACGAAGGGTTCCTACCATCATGCAGACTGGTACGGAGAGTGTGTCGTTAGACTTGCCAATTGTTTTGATGGCTTGCTCATACGCCTCATGATCTGAGAACGGCAGGTCAATTGTAGCAAGGATGTGCATCCAATCCCACTCGTCCTCTGGGCATGGGATATACTTGGTCAAGGGCCCATAAGACTTCTTGACCTGGGTGCTACCCTTGAGTAGAGCAGAGATGGCATCTAAGTCGAATGGTGAGGTCTTCCAAGTGTCCATCTCTATTCTCACGGCATCTGTTCTATTGCCAAGGAAGATCAATCCATTACCCCAATCTTCGATGACTCTAGCGTTGCGCATCTAGGGTCGGCCTAATAGGATATCGTAGTCCACTCCCTTCATGACTATAAAGTCCACAAAGAATTGAACATCTGCAATCTTCACTGGCCGATTATTAAGCACCCCGAATGGCTTGACTCTCATACTGTTTGCTAATGTGACATTAAACCTAGCAGTTTCGACAGGCGGGTTTTCCCAAGTCTGAAGCACTGTGTGGCTAAGCACACTAACCCCAGCTCCCGTGTCCACGATTCCCTTTCTCATTGTAACGCCTAGGGCTAGAACTGGTAAGATCGCATGCATCTCGAAATCTCCCCAGAAGGCATTGATGTGTAAGGATTTAGGCATAGAGTGCAGCGTCAAACTCGGTATTTGCGTCTCTGCATCATGGTCATGAGGGTCTGCCGTGACCTGCTCTCGTGACCCTTCAACCCACTTCTTTAGATCTTGCCGTAGGGTGGGATGTTGCCTAAGCAGATATCCCAGACTAAGTGTTACAGGGGTAGCCACCAACATGGTCAAGAGATCGTTGGGTGCTTGCATCTTTCTCCTAACCTGGATTATCCTGGCTAATGGCCGTGATGACTGATCTGTGGCCCTGTAGCATCAAGGCTTGGCCTTAGCGGCACTGCTTATGGTGCAGTTGCTTCTCCTGAACTTGGTTGAGGAGGTGAGATTGGTGTGCTTATGCTGGAGAGATCATCAATCTCGTCCTCTATGATGGGCTCAGCGTCTTTTAGATGCTCTTGAGCCTCCTTTACCCATTCCTTCACTTTTTCTATGGCCTCTAACTGTCGCTTTGGATGCGGGTATTCCCCTACCTTAGCACTTCCCTTTTTGGCCGTCTTAGGGGCTGAAGTCTCTGCCTCTGCATCAGAGACCTTTCCAGCAGGCAGAGTTGTAGCACTCTCCATTTTTAGTGCGATTTTAGCTTCCGGCCTCTTCTTCTTCCGCCTACAACTTTTCTTCCCTATCAAAGCTGCATCAAGGTTGCTAGGTCCTGGTAGTGATATGCCGGCCTGCTTTGTTTGGGCATGGGTCATGACCCGCAATGGGATAGTGTAGCCTCCCCATCGAGGTTCTCGACACCAAACAGTCCCAATGGGATAGATGGTACATTGGCTGAGCTAGAAGATGGCTTTCACTTTGGGAAATCGACGAAGAGATGAGTGATTCCACACTCAGCACACCTTTGGTCAACCTTGTCTCTGTTTTGCTGCTCCCTTTCAGGGCAGCGTGATGAGACATGACCTAGGTGACCACAAGTCCAATAGGTGATTGGATCCTGCATCTACCCTCCTAGGTCTCTACCTCGTCCTCTTCCTAACGCCATCACCGGAACGGGGTGATAATCCATGAGGACAGCGTTGCCCTCATCGTCATGTGAGACGTAAGGGCATATGTAAGTTTCTTCCTCATTTGGTTCTTCCACGTAGTGGACTGGAGCATTGCTCGGTGGATGGGTCACGTAAGGACCAAGTGGTCTGGGCTCGAACTACTCTACAAAGCTGTATGGATCGTCATGGGGTTGGTATTTGTCGAGTTTCTTGGTAACAATAGGGATTTTAGATTGGCTCTTTGAGCCTTGGTTCGCTCCTAATCCTGCGAGCAGCGATGTCGCTAGTGTCGTGGCACTTTGCTCTGCTGCCGTGTTATCTAGCAATCGCTTCATGAGAAGCTTACTCAATGTCAAGTCTCCTTCTAGGGCTCTCTCGTGATCTGTTCGGTTTCTACCTGCTAAGTTCAGCACTCGCCGTACCTCATGCAACTCCGTGCTTTGCCTTTGGCTCTTAGCTTGTTAGTCCCTATTGTATTCGACTATGCTTTGCAAAGCCTTGTGGGCTAGTTTTCTCTCTTTCTCTAGGTCTGCAATGATAGCGTCTGCCATCCTGCATTGTAGCTGTTGACGAGCTCTGTTGAATAGCCTCCAGAAAGACGTTCAAGTTGAGTTTCTCATTAGACCTATGGTCTGAGCCTCCTTCTGCCATAGTCATGTTGTCATGCTCCACCAAGCTGTCGATCAGGTTGAGTAGATTTGTCAAATCCACGTCATTGATACCACCTGGGTTGATGGTTTGTCTATGTCTTGGGTCCTCTCCTACTGGTGGGTTCCTTGAGTGGTTTATCTAAGTGAGTTCCTTCAGTTATTGAATACAATCCTCAATTTATGGTCACTCAGTGTGCGTGTCACTTCTCGTGCACTTGTGCTCAATCAGGCTTTCAATTTCCTTAAGTGCATTCAAGTGCGGAAATTCAAGGTGAGTGCAGCAAAAAATCTCGAAGCATCTTACACACTCTCGCTTTGTTTCAAGCCTGATAGGCTTGTTGGTCAAATTTTCTGGCCGCCTTGACAAGGTTCTGGGTTTTTCTAATATGTTGCCTCATTTGTTTTTGGCCAATCAGGTTTTAACTGCTCAACGCTTTGCATCTAGGTCTCTGGGTCTCATTGCTGCTTACTTCAAGCTGCTAAGCGGCTGGTCCCTACGATTTCGTCTATTCCTTATGCCATAATCAAGTTCTGAGCATCAGAAGGACTTTCGACAGTTTACACTGCTGAGCTCTAGCCGGGTTAGGTCAAATTTTTGAGAATTTGATAAAAATTTACACTCGGCCCAGCTGGTTCAAATTGCAGGGTCCGAGTGGGTCACTCGGATGGGTCGAGGTACATGGGCCAAGGGCCGAATTCGTGACTCAGACAGGGTATACTCAGACGGGCCGAGGCACAGACTCGGACAAGGTCGCTTAGACAGGTTGGCTCGGACGGGCCGATTAGGGTTTCGGGCCTAGTGGGCTGAACGAAAGAGGGCCGAGGGCCGATTCTGGGACTCGGGCCAGAAGCGATCTCTCGGACGGGCCGAACGCGGCGTGACGATGACAGCGAGAGGTCGATTTTGCTCGATTCTTGCAATTTAATCAATCATAGCAAGCATAAACCTCCAGATCCTATCTAGGGGGATAGGGGAAGGGATTCATATACCTGAATAGAGCAGTAGGCTCATCGATGATGTGATCGGATCGAATCGTGCGATGGCTCTCTCTCTCTCTCTCACTCACACACACAGACTGAAATGGTCACAAATGAGCTCTCCCTTGGCCTCTTGGCTCTTATACCCCTTCTCGGGTATGGTGTTGATGCCCCCAATCACTCACTTGCCAATCTTAGGCATCACAAGCGAGCTTTTTACCATTTTTTGCACAATTTTTTCCCTGTTTTGCCCTGTTTTACAACAGTAAATCCTACCCTTCTCCGGTGAGATTTCCTAATCCTAACCTACACTAAATGCAACAAGAATCGAAAGCAAAAAACTGAAATAATTTCTCCATGTTTCCCAATCATCAAAGAAACAAAATATCCCAAAATACTTACTTGTTTTGAAGATAAAAAACACCCAAACTTCCTATCTATCTCAAGCTCCGTTTCAGGGATGAGTCCCTTACTTTGATGCTCGATATGAGGCGCGCAAGTGCTCAAGCTTAAATCCGTTGGTCCCAGCAATGGAACCAAAATGTAGTGGGAGCTTACGCTCAACCGCTAAGACCCACGGATCGCTTATAGCTTCAAGTGTTTCAAGCGAGCTCTAATGGCTATCTCTCACCTAGCTGACATACCGTCGATCCTATGAGTGTAGTGAGCTTACCTTGATGCCGATACAAGTTGCCTCCTCTCTCGCACACCTCGATAGCTCCACGATCCTAGATGCGAGTTCAAGCATCCTCAAGCCTCCTCCATCTCCAAGCTCCATCCTCCATAGCCGCGCGCACGAGAAAAGAGAAGAGAAGAGAAGAAGAGAAGAGGAGATGGTGAAGAGCTTCACCCTCTTGATCCCTCACTCTCACACACTCACTCCCTCACACTCTCACACTCCCTCTCTCAAGAGCACGCACAAGCAAGAAGATGAGGAGAAGAGAAGAAGAAGAGAGCTCTTGTTAGTCACACACCAAAGAATGAGCTTCCATTCACTTTTTGAACTTTATTTTATATATACAAACCCTAAAAATCCCATGGGTGCCCATCCCTTTTTACATGACGGGCCATTGTAGCAAGGCCCCTTTTTCTAATTCCCTCTTCTTGCTTCATGCCTCTAGCCTACACCCATCTAATATTTTACAATTGGCATAGGAGGGAGCCTGGTGCTCTTTTACAAGAGTTTTCCAAGTTTTTTGAGGTGCCTTTCATTTAAAATTGCGCTTTTTCCTCGGCTTAGCTTTGGAGGTTGCCTGTGGTCTTTGCTCTTCTTTCATGTTTTTTTCTGCTTTTTCCTTCCTTTTTCCGCAATCTCAACTTGGGGTTAACATTGACATACTAGCAAAGGCTTGATGCCAGAAGGAGGGTTAGGCTTAGTAGGGGAGCATCTCGGGGTTCCAATTGGCTCAATTGGGACTAGTTGGTGGAGTGAGTTGGTAGGGACATCAATGGCATTGTGTTGCCTAGGATCTGGAGTGGCAAGCATACCTCTTCTAGCCATTGTGTCTAGGTTAGTAGAAGGTTTATGTACATCACTTTGCTTCACATCATTTGATGAAGATTCAGTCATTGTAGTATTAGAAGTAGAGGTAATATTTGGTGTTGTGTTACTTAGCCTTGGAATAAACCATTCAAAGAAATTAGGATTGTGCTCTAATGATGCATGGTCATCAAGAAGTTGTGGGTCATGAGTGAGACAAAAGATATATCTAGTGACATCAATCATCATGTCTCATCATCCTAATCAACTTGCAATGTGTCGCTCTTCCTCTAAAAGAAGTTTGTCACAAGAGATCAAGATTAGCCAATTTAGAAATATTGACACCACAAACAAGTGGAATCACTCAAAGAGACGTAGGAGCAACATATGTAGGATCATGCATTGAAGTCCAAAGTGCCTTTCTTTGCTCAGTAATAGTCATTAGGTGGCTACCATATTGTGCAACTAACCCTCGACTAGAATACCATTTTTGTTCAAACTCACTTTGTCCTTTTGCTTTCTTGGACAATGCTGCAACATCTTCCCAACTTGTTGTGTGCTTCCCAGTGTAGAACATAGGAAGTGATGCTTCTCCTACTCTACCTTGGTCATTTGCTTTATAACTTCTCCCATGATTATTGGGTAAATCGAATGAATTTGTGATTAGTCTGACCATGTCAAAGGCTTTTCTAAGAGTTTGTGATGCTCAGCAGTCAGAATTCCAAAGTCAATGTGAATATATGCACAAGCAAGTGAAGTTAAGAGTGTTTCATCTAGTTCCTAAGAACTTGTAGCTTTTGATTGATTTCTATGTTGCCCCCTCTTTTCTAACATCTCTATAATGGATTTCTTAGCTGATTTCAAGTGTATTGGAACTTTTGGTCAAGAAGAACATGACTTGTGAATCAATGGGTTCATTATGCTCTCTGCACTTAATTCTAGATCCTTGTGTGAGATTGAAGTACTAGAGGCTTGTTCTTTAGCTGAAGTGATAGTCTTGGTCACAACCTAAAGGGCAATGATTTTATGGGTTCCATCTTAGAATTGGAAGTAGTAACTTTCGAGTTAGTGGAGTGGTCAATCATGATAGTCAAAGATGACTGAGCACTTGGATCCTCCGATTGAGTGAAGTATTCATGGTCTTGTTAGTTTCAGATTTTTTTGTGACCACTCATAGAGGGAGGTCGTCGCTCTTTTGATGTTATTGTCGCTATCCCTTGTGAATCCTTTTCCTTAGATTGAGTAGCTACACTAGGCTACTACTGCCAAATTTTTTCTTTTGGTTTGGGTGATAAAGGTTCTTGGATTTGAGGAGACTTTGGTTGTTTTGAAGAACCAACAACAACCTGGGGTTTTTGCTTATCAACACTTGAGGGCTTTATCTCATCTATCCTTGGACTATCTATTTCAGCTTGAGCAACCTCACATGGAAGTGGCTACTTTGGTTGTGGCTTTTTCTCCTTGCTCAATGACTTTTTAGACACTACCGGTTCCTCTTGCAGAGTAGCAGTAACTTCAAGTGGTTGCTCTTTTGGAATTGTGGGCTCAAGTTTCATTGAAACTAGCTCATTAGTCACTAACAGATTTGATGTTGTCTCCTCAAGTATATTGGTCCATGACCTAGATTTGTGTGTGGGTCTCTTTTGCTTTCTCTTGGATTTGGATGGGACTTGAGGTGGCTTTGCAAGTAGTTTTGATAAACAAATCCAACAAAGTTCCACATAAAACCCTTGAGCACGGAGCAACGATTTGGGCACCCATCGCGGCCTTGTGCTAGCTCTCCATCGACACTTCTGATTACTTTCCCTAAATCTATTCCCCATTGTAGATGCAATTCTATTCCCAATAGCTTGGGAAGCTGTGGTGGTAGTGTTTCTAGTAGTTGTGGTCTTTCCTTTGATTCTAGGAGGGTTCCTATTGAGAGCGGTTCTCTCTTGTTCTTGTGTGCCTTGAATAGTTCATTAAGAACTCACTAATTGTCCTCTCTAGGTGTTTAATCTAACTTTGAGACAAGCTTCTTTCCCTTCTCTAGAGAAGAGACAAGGTCCCCTTTATTAAAAGTAGTGACTATCTCCATATCTGCCAAGCTTAGGTGTATATGGTGTGCTTCATTGTCCACAATGCACGTGGTTGCACAATTGAAAGGTCTTCCAAGCAAGACTTCCTTTCCCATATCTTCTCAATTTTGAAGCAGATAAAACACTATGGGCATGCTTTCAATCTCAAAAGTCAAGAGAATTTTGCATCATCCTAAGAGGGAATAGACAGATCCTCCATACAGCTTGACAGCTACATTGGTCTCTGGGGACAAGTTCACATTGTCCCCAATATCTCATAGGTCAAGAGGGAATAGACTGATCCTCCATACGGCTTGATAGCTACATTGGTCTGGACAAGTTCAGATTGTCCCGATCTCAGTCCATACCTCATAAGTCAAGATGTTGAAACTTGAACCTTCATCTATGAGAGCACCAATGATGAGCTCTCGCTTGGTAGTGACTATGGATTTTAGGCATCGAAACGTGCCTAAAAATAGCGGAAAAATGTGGAAAAGCTGGGAAAAATATTTGATCGCGAAGGCGGCGGCTCGATCCAGGATGATTTTAAGCGTCAAGTGCTTGACGGGCGCCCGTGAGACGCTTTGTGAATTTTTGTAATTTTTTCGAGTGCCTGTGGTGGTCACTGAAGATGCCAGGCAGTGCGGGACGCGAAGAGGAAGCCACAGAAATTTTCAGAACGCAGTTCGGAGTTCGCACGCGAGAGTTGGCCCAAAACCGGCCGGCCGGGACCTAATATGGCCAAATATGAAAAGGCATGAAGTAGGGGGGCCATTGGGGGTGCCCTTTGGCTCCCCCCAAAAAAAAATTTTCGTGGCCATTCAAGGAAGTGCCATGGCGGCCGCGCGCAGGGAAAAAACGGGCCCCCCTCCCCCCAAATGCCAATTCTATGATGAGAGAGACAGGAAGAGATGAAGACACAGCCCGATTTCTGAATTTTTTCGCCTCCAATCGCTTGTCTTCGCGCACGAAATGGCTGCCCGTGGAAGAAGAGGGGAAACCAGTCTTTCTCTCTCCTCCCTCTCTTCCCTCTTAAGCCTAGTTCGCGTATGCAAGAAGGAGACGAAGAATGCTTGATGGATGACGGCCCGGATGAAGGGGGATCGCTCCAACACCCATGATGAAGATAATTTACTGATTTCGGGCTGAAGGCATGGCTGGAAATCAGTCTCGGTGTGCGCAATTGAAAACCTGCAACCCGAAAAAAAAACCGGTAATAAGAATTTTATGAAGAAAATGATGGTTTTTATGCAAAATGCTTTGCCAAAATGTGTTCCTATGGAGTATGATTGGAAGATAAATTTGGTTTTTGCTGTTTTCTTGCTGTTCATAAAAGGAAAAAAAAATCAGAGAAATACGCATTTTATAGTCGTAAATATTCAAACAATACACGCAAAAGCATAGAAAAATGGGAAAAATGGGATTTTTTGAGCATATAAATGGGGAAAACCGTCGATACACATCAACTAATCTTTCAATTTTGTTGCAAATGAACTAAGGGCCACAGCCCACAAACTGGTTTTCATTTTCAGCAATTTAAAAAATACAAGAAAATGAAGAAAATGGCAGAAAAATGATAAAAAAACCTTCGGAAAATAGGGGAAAAATACATTTGGGGCTACGGAAAATATAGAAAAATAGGATTTATGTTTGTTGATGTATAGCAAGGCTGGGGCATGAAGTTATGCTTCAGTTCAGCCTTGTTTATATGTTTTAGTGCGTGTTTCCTTCCTTTCTCCACATAAAATGACAAGGAAACCCTAAAAGAAATGAATGCAACGATGCACTATCAAAACGGGGAAGGGTAGAGTTGTGGAAAAAATGGTTAAATGCCGCTGAGCATGATGAATAATTTTCTGATTTTATATGCATCGCATCTAGGACGGAATAATAATGATAAAAATTAAAACCTAGTAGCACGAAGATCACTTCGGTGCTAGGTGTTGCAGCGACGCACAAAGCGGTTAGAAAGAAAAGCATGAAAGAGATGTTTTGCACTTGCACGCTGCTGGTTTTTTTTAAAATGTTTGAGCACTAGGCATCCACCTCTTTGCATGATCATTTAGAGAAAATTAAAAGTATCAGAGTCAGCTCCTGGATACGCATAGCAATTGTTTTCAGTAGGCCCTTGACCCACCGTTGAGAGCGTGAGGTTCCTATGCTGTAGGATAGACGAGGGTTATAGGGGACAGCAAGTGAGGAAATGGTACATTCCTGGATACGACTGTTTGGTACCCCGAGTGCACTTTTGTGCAAAGTGTCTATATGTTGAGCGACGCACCAAGGGGCCAATCCCCGAGGTGTAGGAGAGTCGCAGTGGGGTGGCAGTCTTTGGCTGCTAGGAAGACCTCCTTTTGTTGTGCAACGTGGTTTTTTGCCAATGTGATGGAAAGCTCCCTCTGAGGAGTAGTGGGTGAAAGGACGAGTGGACTGCAAACGACAAACGCGACAAGACTTGGAAGGTAAAATATGTATGTGTCCTCAACGCTCCTGGCCGCGAGGCCGAGGGGGTGTTGAGTGTGAGAGATAGAGGTCCGGCTAGTGTGAGAGCCAGTGCCGGCCCATTTTAGGTCCCATCAGGTAGCTAGTTTGACCCTAAGATATGTAGAAGAGATTAGCTCTTCATCTTTTGGGTTAGTGTTTGTGGCTTGGACCTTTTAGATATTAGGCATGGTAGAACTAGTTAGGGTACAACATAAAACCTTGCATGTTGGATAGTCATGATACATGTGAGTGGTACTGCATGTAATGCATCTAAGGTCAACCCTTGGAAATTTATTTATCATCATTTGGTTTGCTAGCTATGTCCTAATCTCTTGTGTTGCTAGCTCATGAAATATGTAATTGGATAGATGGATGAAAATGTTCACCCGTTTGTGTTGACTCATAAGGTTTTAGAACTTCAAGATGTAAGGTCGAGTCCACTATGAGGCACATTAATAGAGTGTATGGCTCTTAATAGCCAAATGACAAACTCTTCAACTCTTCTTCCAATGGTATTATGTGGTTCTTGGTGTGAGCATTCTCATTCAACTCTCTAGGCTTCTCAATTCTTCTTGGATTTTGTAGCTTTGTTTCTTAGAATTCATATCCTTCAAATGTATCTCTCATTGGTCAATTGGTCTTGTGATCTTGCCCTAAGTGGAAGTGGTGAAATTATGGGCTTAGTGGTTGGATTCTCCTCTCTATTAATTTCTACTTCACACTTTCTTTGAATTTGGTTCAAAATGATTCACAGGGGGCTTAGAACTTATGGCAGCTTGGTCGACAATATTTTACTCATCGGGCGCTTGTAATGATTGGAATGGAGCACATGATGATGACAACTTGGTTGGACGTTTTCCCCCCTAATGACTTGTGGTGTGTCCTATATGTAGATGTGAAAGTGACTATTGTGGTTGTGCAGTATGATCCTAAATGACCCAAGGTAATGTCAACCTAGTGTGTATTGTCGAGGTTGCCTAGGTGTGTTGTGTGCAATGTGTGCTAGGTCCTTGCAATGTGATGAGGTGGCTACTTAGTTTAACAAGCTCCGTAGTGAGTTCTTATGCCATTAAGATATTTAATTAAAATTATTGACTTCAAAACCTACAAGTTATCAAGGCACTTTGCAACACTTTGATTTAAAAACTCGTAAGAGTGAGGTGTGCAAAATCACGCTTTTTTCCTTTCCAATGCAATGTGCATGGGTGTAAGAAATTCCTCAAAGTATCACAAACATGTCATGCCATCAAGGCAAAGGATCACATTGCAAATAAAATACCAATACCACCTATTGTAAGCCTATAAAAGGCACTCATCCCCACACTCATTTGATCCATCATTCTCACTTAGTTGTACTTGCATTATGCTTGAGTAATATCAGTTGTTCTTATTTGTCATTACTTATGTCTCATTATGATTGTCTACTGGCTCATCAATGATCCACCTTAGCATGCATCCTCAATATTTTAATAGATGCAAATACATAAAGCAAGAGGTTCAAATTTAGAATGTGACTAACATAAGTATGAGTGAGCCTTGAGGTATAGTGTGTGTGTGAGTGAGGGATAAGTGAGGTGTGAGTGTGAGTAAAGGAAAAGTGAGATGTGAGTGTTAGTGAAGGATAAGTGAGATGTGAGTATTATGGGTATGAGTGAGTGAGTATAGGTATGAGTGTGAGTGAGTGAGTGTGAATGAGAACGAGTGAGTGGGTATGTGTGAGGGATGAGTGACAAGGGATGAGTATGAGAAAATGAGTGAGTGTGAGTAAGGGATGAGTGGGTAGGGATGAGAGAGTGAGAGTATGACTAAGGTAGGTATGAGTGATGAGGGATAAATATGAGAGAATGAGTGAGTGAGAGTGAGTGAGGGGATGAGTCTATAGGGGTGAGTATGAGTGAGGGATGTTGAGATGACAAGCTCAACACATGCGGACATTGATGATGGACCGCCTGGTTAGATGGGTCCACACGTCTACACTTAGCACGTCGGTGGTCATTATGACTCTCACATGGCCACTGACTCATTACTTATTATATTCAGGTTGTTACACCTATTTACAGCTGGCATAGTTATAGCACCAGTCGACTAGTGTAGTCGGTTATGCATTGTTTGACTTAGTAGGTCACTTTCCTTTTATGTTGTATCTTATCTATACTTTGAGTACATTGTAAAGAGTGTGGAAGAAGAATAAGAAACCAGCAAGAAAACGTTTTGCCCTCCATCTCTCTTCTTGTCTCTTGAGTGAGCTTCTCTTTGTGCATTCTGTGGGTGTTCGGCGCAGCATCTTGAGCAACCTCCTCCACCACGCGATTCTTGACATGGTATCAGAGCCGCGCCATTGAAAGAGGCTGATTTCGAAGGTTGAAGCAAAGGAGAAGAAGCAAGGTTCGAGCAAGCAAGCCACGGGTAAGAAGCTCTCCCATCCTTCAACTCTTTCTCTTGGATAGTGCCTGTGGAGGCACCGGAAGCAGGGCAGAGCAAAAATCTCAGATTGCAGTGAGATTTGGTGTGCGCAAAGAGCGCTGTGTATTCTGCAAATAAGCCCTCTAGGGCTATGCCGCAGTTTTTTTGGGCATCTGAGGCCGTTTCAGGGCCCGTTTTAGAGCCGCAAGGTTGCGGACAACAGTTTTAGGATACGCTGTGACTTCGACTGTATTGACCGAAAGTGGGTGCGCAGGTTACAAATTTCAGATCTGTAAGTTAAAAGGTGTTTACCAGTGAGTAAACACAAGGTTTATCTGCAAACTGGTTGCAGATTGCATGTATTGTTGAGCAGACAGTGAAAAAGAATGTCTGGTGTATTGCTGTGCACTACAGGTCAAGGGTTGCAGAAGATTTGCTTGCTGTTTGGTATTAATTTTGTGATAATGGCAGAGAACAGTGGAAGCCCCATCATTGAGAAGCTCGACAAGAATAACTACCCTTCATGGAAGTTCGGTGTCACGAACTTCCTTATTGGAAAAGGCCTCTACGAGTTCGTTTCAGGTGAAGAAAAGGAGCCGGAGATGAGTGATCCTCCAACTGCAGAAGAGACAAAGGCACGGAAAGAATGGAATGCAAAGGATAAAAAGGTCATGTATTGGTTGTCTGTAGTAATTGACAATAATATGCTGGGACACATTAGAAATGCAGAGAATTCATATGCAGCTTGGACCATACTTGAAAGTATGTTTTCTGTAAATACAAAGGCACGAAAGATTCAACTCAAGCAAGAGTTGAATACATTAAAGAAAGGGAAGATGTCTATCAATGAGTATGCACTGAAGGTAAGAAGCATTGCAGATGCATTGGCAGCGATTGATGCAATGCCCGATGATGATGATTTTGTGTCGTCTACCTTGGGTGGACTTAACAATGAAAAGGCTTGGAAGTCTTTTGTAACTTCCGTATATGTCAGAAAGCCATTTCCAGATTTCGATGAATTGGTCTCCCTTATGATCACTGAAGAGATCAACATGCAGAGTGAGACATCTGAAAGAAGTGGTGAACAGGTCCAAGCTTTCTACTCCAGTTCTAGAAGGGGACATGGCAGGTTCTCTTCAAGAGGCCGTGGTACAGGACGTGGTAGTGACAACCAGCAAAACAGATTGAATTAGCAATTTGGCGATATGCAGGTTTCAGGAGGTCGTGGTAACTTTAGAGGCAGGGGGAGCTTTAGAGGAAGAGGTGGATGGCAGAACAGAGGTTCTAACAACTCTGGTATTGTGTGCCACTACTGTGGCAAAACAGGTCATATTGCAGCCCAATGTTATGCTAAGAGAGATGATATCCGCAGTGGTAAGTTGCAGCAAGGAAACTATGCATCGTCTTCACGACAGAATGAAGACAAAAATGAACGTTTATTCGTTATGCAGCATATGCTGAATGCTGTTACAGGAAAGGGAACACATGAAGATGTTTGGTATGTTGATTCAGGTGCATCCAATCATATGACGATCCATGCAGAATGGTTTGGAGAGATGCAGGATTTGCAGAATGCAGGTTATGTGCAGACGGGTGATGACTCATGCCACCCAATTTCACACATTGGAAAAGTTCCCTTGTCCTTGCATGATGGTAAGACAAAGAGTCTTTCAGATGTATTACATGTGCCATCTATTACAAAGAACTTGGTGTCAGTCGGTCAAATGGTAGAGCAAGGGCTGCAAGTCAGATTTAATGCAAAGGGCTGCTTTGTAGAAGACTTCAATGACAAGTGCAGATTGGTAGCAAAGGGCAGTAGAGTTGGACATATGTTCACTCTAGATGCTGGAATTCCTACTATGAATGCTGCTATGTATGCCAAAGGAAAAGGTGTTGTTGCAGACATTGAAATTTGGCACAAACGCATTGGACATGCAAATGTACAAAGGCTGAAATTAATGCAGTCCAAAGGGTTGGTTACAGGTTTGCCTACATTTAAAGTTGCAGAATTTCAGAAGGTATGTGAAGCATGTCAGTTTGGTAAGCAGGCAAGACAACCCTTTTCACATGACAGAGATGTAAGCAGAAATATCCTTGATGTTGTGCATACAGACATTTGGGGGCCTACACAAAATGTATCTCTTGGAGGTAGTTCATACTTCGTCACATTCATTGATGATTGTTCTAGAAAGCTGTGGGTATATTTTATGAAGGAAAAGAGTGAAGCTTTTGAGCACTTTAGAACTTTCAAGGCTGCAGTTGAAAGAGAAACAGGCTTGAAAGTAAAGTGGTTGAGGTCAGATGGAGGGGGAGAGTACCTCTCAAATGAGTTCAGTGATTTTCTAAGGTCTCATGGGATAAAGAGACAGTTCACATGCAGGTATACCCCACAGCAAAATGGGGTTGCAGAAAGGAAAAACAGGCATATTGCAGAAGTTGCACGCGCCTTGATGGCTGAAAAGAATATGCCTAAGCATTTTTGGTCTGAGGCTGCTCATACTGCTGTTTATATTATGAACAGAACTCCCACAGCTGCAGTTCATGGTATGACCCCCGAAGAATGTTTTACAGGTAAGAAGCCTGATGTTTCACACTTGAAAGTATTTGGCTGCATTGCGTATGTTCATGTGCCAGATGAGTTGCGGAAGAAACTGGATCCAAAGGCTGAAAAGTGTATCTTTATTGGATACTCTTTAGAGCATTTGATCAACATGATCAACCCTAAACCTACTTACCTTCTTGCATTTGATGACTCAAAGGCTCGAAGATGGTTCCATGACCATGATCAACATGATCCAATGATATTGCTTCTTTGCATCTACAACCAAGCACACCAATGAGTCGAAGAGCTAGTAGAGAAGATGAGAAAGCAAGATGATGGTGAAGAGCTTCACCTTCCCTCGGTTCCTCACTCAACACTCTCACTCTCTGCCTCTTAGTCACTCTCAACACAATGAAAGCACCATGCTAGAATGGAAAGATAGAATAGAAAGCTTGATTAGTTACACTAATAGAGCTTTTGTAGCATGGATATGCCAAAAGGGTTAATACAATTGAGACCTACCTGTTGAGATGTTTGCAATCACACCTACTTCAGTCTCTTTGGAAGGAGCAGTGAGGGCTTAGGACAAGAATCCCATAAGCACAATATGAGGATGTACTACCTAGACTTTCCTATAAAGCATTGTACTTGCTTCCTTTTTTCAATGATACGATAGTACTCTTTTCTTTTCAATAAAGTTTCTATGGAAATGACAGTTAGTGTCTGTATCTATGTCTTCATGAGTTTGGTCTTCATCTTTCAACCTCCATAGCTTCCACATTGCCATGACCTAGATCCATGTTTCAACATGGTATCAAAGCCTAATCAGGCATGGCCTAGCTCAGCTCAGCTCATTTTTACTTGTGATCAGCTCATGACTTCACTTCCGGCTCCATTCTCACTTTACCTTCAGTGAAGCTTAAATGGCTGCCCATAGCCTACAGGACCTACCTGACTCAGAGGGCTGAGATCTCTTAAACCAAGGCACATCTCCCTAATCTTTCTTCTATGGATATCTTCTCTAGGTCAAGGCACTCCCTCGTTCTAAAAATCGATGAGATCCATGCGTGTTGAAACCGGCATTGGAGTTTTCCTCAGATCTGGCGCAATTTTTGTCAAGAGCCTGTTGTACAATGAATGATATGCCTATGCTCAATGATTCTTCCCATAACCATAGAGCAATGGAAGGGCACTACCTAAGCCACTCTCAACTCAAATATTTTGCAAGATGGCTCAATGTATGAGCTGCTATAAGCAAAAAAACCAGGCTCTGTCCAAACCCTAATTGTGGCAGCCATAGCCATTTCATGTCAATATCTTTTTTTACTTAAGTTTCTCACTGTTGGAGTAAACTTAAGTTCCAATCTATTAAATCTGAAGTTCCTAGCCTCAAATCAAGGAGGGTAATTTTTGGATATAGAAGATCTTGAAGTTTTTTGGAAGATCCAAGAAAATGCAAGCATAGTGTCTATTGACACTCATTTAGTGACTTTTGATACTTGTGTTCTTTGACACAATCAACTCATTTCCTGATCTTATCTGAGAACTTTTGTGCTGCTTTGTTGCTACTCGAGCCACCCAACACGGGAAAAGACTCTCCAATAGCTCACTTCAAAGGAGTCGGGTTTCACACCTGGCAAACCCGCATCAAACTCATCCTGATGAAGAAGGGCCTATGGGCCATCACTAGTGGACAAGAAAATAAGCCTCGGGATGCAACTCTTGCAGTTACTTGGGTAGAAAAATGATGATAAAGCACCGGTCATCATCAAATTGGAGTTGGATGACAGCTACATCCATAATGTAGATGCTTGTGACACATCCCATGACACTTAAGATAGATTAGATACATTGTTTGGTGCACATTCCAAGTCCTCAAAGTATGGTTTATTGATTGAATTCTTTCAACTTGATATGAAATCTAATACATCCCTAACATCTTATCTGAACTACATGGAAAGTATCCTAACCCAACTTGCAGGGATAAATCTCAAAATGGATGAATATGGGTGTTTTGCTAAAAAGTTCACCTTATGATTATGATGATGTTTTAACCACCTTAATCAACATGTCAAACCCTAAATTGCTTGAAATTAAAGCTTCTTTGCTAGAGGAGGAAAATAAGATAAAGTCAAAGGAAGAACCAAGCACCTCTAAAGATGAACAAATGTTGTATGTCAGTTTAACAGGAACAAAGGCAGAAAGGACCAGCTATTTTGTGACTTCTGCAAAAGGACTGGACACACTGAGAAGTTCTGTCATGCCAGTAAAAGGTTCCAAAAGCCCTATCTAGTTGCTATTAAAGAAGAAGAAGACCGTGGAACAAAATAAGAAAAAGAAAAAGAAGAAGACCACTAGGAGAATGACAAACCTCATTAGTCCTTCTATTCTGATAGATTTTTTTAGCCTTGTATTGCCCAGCCCTAATGCTCATGTCATAAGCTTGTAAACTTATCATGTAACCTTGTACTACAGCCTCTGTACACTTTGTGAGGCCCCTGTTACAGCGTCTAGATTTCCATTATGTTTTTGGTACCCACACTTAGCCTTTTCTGCGCGACAGCCTCTGGCGTTTAACAAGTTTGTAATGTGCCCAAACTTTTTAGGTGGTTGCTCACTAAAGCCTCTACACACTTTGTCCTTCTAGTTGTGATTGAGGAGGGGTGTTGAGATGTTTGTAATCACACCTACTTTAGTCTCTTTGCAAGGTGCAGTGAGGGCTCAAGACAAGAATCCCATAAGCATAGTAGGAGGATGTGATGCCTAGACTTTCCTATAAAGCATTGTACTTGCTTCCTTTTTTCAATGATATGATAGTATTCTTTTCTTTTCTGTAAAGTGTCTATGTCATTGTCCACACACAAGATTGTGTTTATGAGTCCAAGTCTCAATCTTGGAACCTAATTCACTTGTGTGATAGTTAGTCTTGTATGTGTCTATGATGCCAAGAGGCGTATTCCATGGTGGATTCCGTGAGGCTTTTATTCCACGGTGGATTTCGTGAGGTTTTTCGGTGGATTCCGTAAACCTATATTTATTTGTTGGGGCTCGTACACAAGGTGGATTCCTTGTGCGAGAAGTTGACAAGGACGCCTGTTCTTTTCGGATGCCAGATTAATTTAATGTGCACATGGGTGATTCCACAGAGGGTGATTCTACAAAATACATATTTAAATTAATAGACGTTTATGAGTTTAGAGTGCACTCGTATTAAATTAAGGTTAGAATAGAGTTCCAATCTATTTAATTATTTTGTAGCTGAAGACTGCTAAGTATTCACTTTTGTGGGTTTTATCTTATTATTTTCTAACAATTGTGAATGATTCAGTTGATGTGTATAGTAGGCCAGCAGTGGCATTGGGAAGCACTGACCGAGCGATGACATGTATTCACATTACCTAGAAGAATTATTATTTTGATGGGTGTCCATCTTATCATTAAAAGAGTGGTGCTAATATTTATTTAAGTGTACTTATTTAATAAAACACTTGATAAATATTTATTATTTTATATGCACATAGACACCTAGTTTAAATATTTCATTATTTGATGTTGTATTTAGGCATAACTCGATTTTTGGATGCCCAAACACTTTACTCTTTATTTGAGAGAAATCAAACACAAAAGCCAAAAGCATGCTAATTGTAAAGTGGGCTATTTTTTAGCTTGAAGGTTAATAGATTTATAAATACATGCCTTATGAAGCACTCACGCAAGGCATGGGGGGAGATTGTACCCAATTTTTCTTTTTGTCTCATGTCATGCAAACTCTTTTCTTGCTTTAATGAAGCTTTTGTAGAGTTCTTTATTCTTGGGGACCTTCCGGAGTTCACTACATGCCCATATAGCATCTGATTTGCACACTAGTGGTATCAGAGCAACGAAGCTGAGATCAAGGGCTTCCAATCTCTTACCATCTCACGTGAAGGCGAAGATCCTAAAACTAATGGGATCTACAGGTAGTCTCATGACAAACCGTCAATACTAGCATGTTCTTGGCGGTGAGAACCCCCTGTTGTGATGTCAGATCGCGAAGGACCTCGCCTAGGAGGCGGAGCACCACTTCTCAAGAACCTTTGTTAAGTTGTTTTCTTCTCAGAGAAACAGATAAGAAAATTTCATTAATTTTGAGTTTATAAAGCTTAATAAGCTTATAAGAAAGAGCTTAAGCTTTTCAAAATTCCACGAGCTGCTATGGAAGGACAAACTGAATGGGGCCGATTTTGATTAGTACGTGCCGTCGTCCTGTCGAATTCATAAAACTCATAAAGCTTTTTACAAATCTTAAATGTCTTAAGCCTTACTAAGGCTAAAAACTCAATCTTCAAACTCTTCCATAGTGGGAGTTCACACCGAATCAATCCCGAACCCGTTTTGAAAATCCAACAAGCCTCTATTCACACCTGCAATTTGACAAAGTTAATTTTCAGCAAGCAGGCTATCAGACGCAGTCTATTTTTCACTTGGAAGAAGACCATAATCAATTTCCATACTCGCGAAAGAAGCAAGATTGTAAAAGACATTTTAAAAAAAGCAAGCCTTGTAAACCCAATTTTGAGCTACACATCCTTCTTACGAGATTTTGAGTGTGTACGGTTGTTTGAGATTTTTGTAGGATGTCTAAAGGAAGATTTTATGGGCGAAGGTGATTTGCCAGAGCCAACTGTGGAGCAAAAATTGGACCTAATCATGATGCAACTTCAAGAAGAGAGAATAGCACGTCAAAAGTTGCAAGCACAACTGACTACACTTCAACGATCCATTGTCAATCAAGAAGGAGCGCAACCTGAAGATGTTATTCAACGTACGATTGACGCAACACTCGATGCATAGTCTCTTAGGAAAGAAGCCAAGATAAGTAAAAGAAATTTCAAATTCCATACTTTTAATGGGCAACATGACATAAAATTTGTTCTTGCTTTCATCAGTCAGTTTGATTATTATTTTCAAGAAGAGAAATATGCTCAAAAATATAAACTTAAATGTGTCACTAATCATCTAGCAGATAGAGCATCATTATGGTGGATTGTTGTTCGCAATAGTGTTGATTGTCCCTCTACTTGGAAGGCCTTTCAAAAGAAATTTTTGCAAAATTTCCTTTTACCTTAATTCCAAGAAAAAGCAATCAAACAGTGGGATCTTTACAACAAAGAGATTGTGAATCCATTCCGCAATACACTAAGCATTTCTGGAGTGCCTTACTACAACTTCGAATACTTGAAGATGTTCTTGAGATGATCCACAAGCACAAATATATGTCTGGTTTGCTTGGTTACTTCTATGCATAAGTGAATATGCTCAAGCCAAAGACTTTGGAGGATGCAATTTCTTTAGCGCATGATGCTGAAGACAAAATTTGTGGATGAGAAAGGCGACCGCAACAATTTTTGACTAACGGTAACTTTGGTACAAAGCAATTCAATTATAAATTCTGAAGATTCAATCAAAATTGCTTTGTTCCTTCTTCTTTTTGTAAACCCTGGACTTGACCCCCTGCTTTACCATTAAACAAAAAATCAAACCCTAAGACTTCTCTCTAGCCAAATCTCAACACACCCAAATTTTTAGCCATTACTAATAATATTTCCAAAGCAAAGTCTATAGTTTGCTACAAGTGTCAACAACTTGGACACTTAGTAGTGAATTGTCAATTCAAGAAGCAAGCTATTCAGATCAATTACTTGGGAGTGGTTGAAGACAAAGACTATGAAGATATGCCAGACTTCACTGAAGATGATGATGATATCGGGGATGCTTCAGATACTTTACCAGGTATGCCAAATCCTCATTCATTATTAACAATGAAATGTTTTGTGCATGGTCAAGAAAAGATTGTTTTGCATGATGATGGAAGCACGCATGATTTTATTTCTATAAAGTTGGTAAAAGAATTGAATTTACTTACTGTTCCAACTTATTATTGCATAAGGTTGCATTCTTAGTCACTAGATACAATGGTACACAATAATTTCATGATTTAGAAATTAAAATTGGTAACTATATCAAGCGTAAAAATTTCTTGCTTGTGCCTTTGTAAGCTAGTGATATTATTTTAGGAATGCCTTGGCATCACACATAAAATCCCGACATAGATTATTTCACACATTCCATGAAAATTCATTCCAACGAAAAAAAAAATAACATACATGGAACACACACCTTTTATAAATCTTCCTTGCTTAATTACACACAGGCTAAACATGCAATGAGAAAAGGTAGCAAATGATATTTAGTATGGGTGAATGAAATTGATGCTAAGAAAAATCATATGCATCCTAGGCATGCACAATTTCTTTCACAATTTAAAGATTATTTTGCTGTTGATTTACCCCCTGGTTTACCACCTATACGTCTGAATATCATAAAATAGACTTAATCTTTGGTTCTCAACCACCATGTAAAGCACCTTATAGACACCATCAGATTAAACAGAACAAAATCCAAGCACAAGTTGAAGAACTATTGAACCAAGGACTCATTAGGCTCAATAGTTCGCCTTTTGGCACACCTGTCCTATTAGTTAAAAAGAAAAATAATACATATAGGATGTGCATTGACTATTGTGCCCTAAACAAGATCACTGTTAAGAATACATATCCGATTCCTAGAGTAGACGACCTCATGGATAAACTATAATGAGCTACTATTTTTAGTAAGATAGATCTCAAATTTTGATATCATCAAGTATGACTAGATACACCTGACTTTTTCAAGACTACATTTAGAACTCAATTTGGTCATTATGAATTTCTTGTAATGCCTTTTGGTTTGACTAATGCACCAACTACATTCAATCGTATGATGAATCAAAGATTTTTGAAGTATCAGGATTATGTGATTGTTTTCTTTGATGATATATTACTTTTCAGTAAGAATGAGAATAAGCGTTGTGAACATCTATCTTTGGTTTTCAAATTGTTGAAAGAGAAACAATTATATGCTAACCCTAACAAGAGTGAAATTTTCCAAACTTAGATTGAATACTTAGGTCACATTGTTTCTTCTGATGGTATTCGTTTTGATCCTAAAAAGATAGAGACAATTTTGAATTGGCCAATCCCTAAAAATGTGCATGAGTTACATTCTTTGTTAGATCTTGCCAACTTTTATAGAAAATTTGTGAGAAATTTTTCATTTCTTGCATTGCCTTTAATGAAATTTTTAAATAAAGGTGTTGTGTATCATTGATTTGACAACCAACAAAAGTCTTTTAATTTATTAAAACATGCTTTACACATGTACTTGTTTTGCCATTACTTGACTTTACTTAACCATTCTTCCTAGTAGTCACCGATGCTAGCGGATCAGGAATAGGAGCTATCCTCGTGCAAGATTCATATCCCATAGCCTATTCTAATTGCAAACTTAAATCCTTTGAATTGAAGTATTCTACCTATGATAAATAATTGTTAGCTATAGTTCAAATCTTACGTCAATGGAAACACTATCTAATGGGATCCAAATTTATGATCAAAACTGACCAATAAAGTATCAAACATCTCCTTAGTCAACCACAAACTTCTGACCGTCATTTTTAATGGGCTGCTTTCATTCAAAGTTTTTATCCACTTATCCAATATCAAACCGAAAGAGAGAATATTGTTGCTGATGCATTGAGTAGAAGACCAAGTATCCATACTATTTATGTTCTATCTTTTGATTCCCTTATTTCTATTATGAAGGATACCTGTGACCATGACCCCGATTTTCAAGCTGATTGGAATAAATTAGTTGCTAATAACTAGATTCCAATTGATTCTTTGTCTTATTCTGATGGATTTATGTTTTATGAGAAAAGATTATGTGTCACTATTCCATTTACAACATTTGTGTTGCACGAAATTCATTGTCCTCCATATCAAGGCCATAGAGGTATTATTTCCACTTTAAGAACATTGGTTGAAGATTTTTACTGGTCACAAATGAAATCTGATGTTTCTAACTTTGTTTTTGAGTGTTTAATTTGTCAAAGAGTCAAGCGACACCATTGTAAGCAATATGGTTTGTTAATGCCTTTACCAATTCTTGAACGTCCATGGGAACATATTTCATTGGATTTTATAACAAGTTTGCCTAACACACAAGCTAATCATGATATGATATGGACTATAGTAGATCGATTTAGCAAACAAGCATTTTTCTACCATGCAAGAAAACATTAACTGCATCTTAAGCTGCACAATTATTTTTGAAGACTGTTTTCACTAACCATGGTTTGCCAAACGTTATTACTTCTTATCGTGATTTTAGATTGTGTAACAATTTTTGGACAACTTTGTTTGCTAATTTGGGTACTAAGATTGATTTTTCATTTGCATTTCATCCTGAAACCAACGGGAAAATAGAAGCTACTAACAATACAATTCTAGATCTTTTATGTGCATACACACTTTCAAAACCACAAACATGGGATACACA
This sequence comes from Lygodium microphyllum, assembly GCF_053477565.2. Classification (NCBI taxonomy): domain Eukaryota; kingdom Viridiplantae; phylum Streptophyta; class Polypodiopsida; order Schizaeales; family Lygodiaceae; genus Lygodium; species Lygodium microphyllum. Next base: position 6,930,256 of record NC_141149.1, on the reverse strand, counting down.
CTTGTATCTACTTTAGTTTTCATACAATAATACACCCCATACAGCTACTCAAAAAGCACATTTTGAAATCATTTATGGACATAGATTGCCTACACATATTACATCATTGTCGCACAAAGTTAAAGCTGCTAATGATATTGCCAATACGCATGCTATTATTTTTGCTCAAGTTAAAGACATAATTGCGAAAGCCCAAAAATCATACGCTAAACAAGATCATAAGAAAACAAAGGCCATGAGTTTCAATATTCATGATTATATTTGGTTACGCATTGAAAAGAGAAGATTGCAAAGTGTTGAGAAACACCCAGTTGTTAAGTTAGCACCTAGATTTTATGAACCTTTCAAAATAATTCACAAAATCAATGACAATGCATTTAAATTAGAACTACCCCAACACTGAAAAATACATAATACTTTTCATATTAGTTTGTTATGACCTTTTAGAGGCCAATTGTCTCTCCACCCTGTCTATGAAAACCCTCCTTTGTTAAAAGAAGAAATTGAAATACTTGAACCTGAAACTATTCTAGACACTGGCTTTATGACCACTAGAACTAGGCATAGGTATTCTAGATATTTGGTTAAGTTTAAAAATCGTATTGTTGAAGAAGCCCAATGGATGCACGCTTGTGATCTAAGTGCTTACCCCTTCGCTCCACATTGAGCTATAGCAATTGAGGACAATTGCTATCCCACCTCGAGGGTATGATGCCAGGAGGCATATTCCATGGTGGATTCCGTGAGGTTTTTAGATGGATTCCATAAAACTATATTTATTTGTCGGGGCTCATATACAAGCTGGACTCCTTGTCCGAGAAGTTGACGAAGGCGCTTGTCCTTTTCGGATATCAGATTACTTTAATGTCTGTGTGGGTTATTCCACAACGGGTGATTCTAAAAAATATATATTTAAATTAATGTACGTTTATGAGTTTAGAGTGCACTCGTATTAAATTAAGATTATGATAGAGTTTCAACCTATTTAATTATTTTGTAGTTGAAGACTGCTAGGTATTCACTTTTGTGGATTTTATCTTATTAGTTTCTAACAATTGTGAATGCTTCAATTGATGTGTAGAGTAGGCAGTAGTAGTGTTGGGAAGTATCGAGAGATGGTGTGTATTCAGATTATCTAGAAAATTTATTATTTTGATAGGTGCACACTGTCAAAGGGTTTCGAAAGCAATGTCGCAACTTCAGAAGTCCTTGATAAATTTCAGGATAAAAGATTAATCAAGTGTGACATTTACAACCCTATTCAACTTCAACAGCTTCAGCTTCATAAAGGAAACAAATTTGACTTATAAAGTGGTTGCTCAAAAACTGAAGTTCTTCACGTCCCTTCTTATTATTTCAAAAAGAAATCCACTGGTTGGTACTGTATAAGAAGCACCAAGATAATTTGTATGCAGAAGACTGAACTCTTGATATTTTAGAGAGAAATAGCATTCCAATTCAGATAGGATAGCATTTCAGTTCTGTTATCAAACTGTCATCAAGTTTTCTATATGTTGGCAAGTAGCTTCAGAATTTTACAAAAGATTCGTGGTTCCTAATTCAACATCAATCCAGATAGGCATTGGGTCATTGAACTTTAGTTGATGGAAAAGTTTACAAAGAAGAGCTCAATGGATTCCTGAAAGCCCGTCTTTCTCTGCCTAATAAACATTTGAACACAGCCTGAATGCTGTACATCAGAATACATCCAACCACAGCAGCAATAACAGAGAATTAGCAAGTAGCCTAATCCATGTATCAGCCATACAACTGCCAGAACAAATCCAGAGCCACCATAAAATTAGCTGAAGCCCAATAATGTTCGTTCTTAATGTCCCAGCCTTTACGATAAGTCTCAAAGTTTTTCAGTGGGTCTGGTCTTTCAGTTCTGTCTTGCACCAGGATAAGCAAAGGTTTTATACTGTTGTTTTGGCCTTCTTTTGGCAGCGACAGCTACTTTAAACTGCGCCCATTCACCTACTCCATCACATAGAATGGTGTGCCAATAATTCTAGGATCATTACACATACAGTACACCTTGGGCACCAGAATATCAGTGTTTGTATTCAATGCAGAAAGCACCTGGTACTCTCTTTTTATGGCATGGGCTCCTCTTCCATAAGTCTCCAAGCCAATAACATCAACATTTCCTCTGAGGATATACAGCAGAACAATCTTCAGGCTTCAGCTCCTTTCATCCTGGATGAGTGAATATGCGCCTTTTGCTTCGTGCAGCAGCCTCTCGATCTCGTCAGATTTACGAAGGGGAATTGAAATCGGAGATGATGACAGCAGCAATGATGCTATTAATATCAGCATGAAAAACACAGTCCTGAAAGCTCTCCTGATCGCCTCTGCACCCGTGCTTCCTCTGCCAGTCCCTGTTTAGCAGCTAGGCCTGTGTAATTGCTAAATCCCACTACTCTTGAAGATAATTAGTCTAATCCTGCACACGAAACATTGCAAATTCTCCCTTGTCTTCTGTCTGTAGTATTCCTTGAATGCACCAGATCAGGATTACAATTATGAAGCTCCGTTGGACCTTGTATAAAGAGGACAGGCCCGAATCTAGTTTTGTTTCCTCATCCTCGTTGCAAAGACTTGTCCGATCAGAGGAGTACCTCCTCCACCTTTTTCCGTGATGTCGCAAGGCGCGGGCATCTGGTTCTGCTGCTGCTTCTTCTCTGAGATTGCGTGTGGCTAACTGCGGATAGTAGACGAGACAACATTCTAGAAGAAGAAGGAGAAGTAGAAGAGAACAAGAAGAAGACGAGATATGGATCTTTAATAGTGTCTCCCCTTTCCTTCTTTTTGTGCTCTTTTCTTTAATCTTGCTGAGGTTCAGACTACAAAGTGAGAAGGGAAGAGGGATGTAAGATCGCTGCCATCGACACTACCAGCGTCAACGAGAAAAGCATTCCACGCCAAGTGGAAATAGCACAGAAGAAGAACACCCCACACCCTCTCTCTCCTCCTCTCTCCTTGTGGATCTCTGAGAATTGTCTATTTCTCTCCTTTCCTCTCCCGTCAATCCTCCCCAATACTTTTTCCTTCTCTCCCCTCTTGAACCAGAAAAAGCCCCTTTTTTTAGCCACACTTTTTCCTCATACACATGCAACGTTTTCCTATCAAAAAGCGTTGGCTAAAATGGAGAGCGACAAGAATAGCTTCACCTGGTTGCCAGTGGTTAGTACCTTCCATTTACTGCTTGTGCATAACTCTCTCGCACTGTGAATGTGGGGAAGCTGCAGTCCTCAATGCGACAATCGCAGGGGTGCGAAGGAATAGACAGCATGGCATGCTAAATCTTCTTTAAACAGAAGACTTACAACAGAATCTCCATTCAACTGCAACGACAAAACGAGCGTTCTTGTCCGAAAATTCCAAGCCCTCAGAAACCTTGCCTCTACAGACAGCAAGAAATGTTGCCCCACCCTTCGACTGTTGACTCAAGCATATATTGATATGCTGCTCCTTTGCACTTCTTTTACGACTTCGAAAAAGTTTTGACTTTGAACTTTGATCCATATTTTTTGGTTTTCCAGTTATTGCTGTGTAATAGTCATCCAGCATTGTTTCAAAAGTTTCCATCTTGCCTCGAGGTTCAATAAACAGCTTCTTCAATTGAGAAAGCCGTTCCCGTTGACCAGTAGACTGCCAGCGATCACAAAGCTTTTCCAAAAGCTTGTAGGTTGGGAAGAATACGAAAGCACCATCAGGAGAAACTTTAAAAACTTCCTCCAAGGCACTTTCCAAAGCATCCTGGAAAGCATAACCATCTGCATGTTTGTAGCTCGCATTCAGTGGTACATTTCCTGGTCCTTTGGCAACTGATGCTGCCCATACCTCAAACCTTCCAAAAAATGATCGTAGCCCTTTGAGAGAGAGTCCAAAACTCTCCACTTGTTGGATAGAATTTCGTAACCATTTAGACATGTACTCTGAATTGCCTGCTCTCTTGTATCTCTCATCCAATAGCAATATAGCACCATAATCATTGCGATGCCTAATGCAGCGTCCCACTGCTTGATTAAGTGCTCGGAAAGCCTGGTAACAGTACCATTGATCACCACTGAGAAGATTTTTCGAGGATTTATACTGAGAATTGTATTGCTTCTTCATATTAATCTGAAGATCTTTCTGGTTTGGAAATGGAATTCCAACAACTATCATAAAGAATGACAACATCAGCCGTTGCCATATTAATTTCCAACCCTCCAGCCCTTGTAGATAGTAAGACAATGAACTTGTCACTGCCTGGTTGATTGAAAGAATCAGTAGCACTTTCCCAATCTTCCCCACTTGTGTCTCCATCAATATGACAGTACTGTTAGTCTCTGAAAACACAATAATCTTCCAGAATATCTAGCAGTTGTGTCATCTGCATTTTGGATCAGATGTTCCCCTGTTCTGAAAGTCTGTCAAATACTTGATAAGCTTCTGCAGCCCAACCACAACTGTTATACATGTCCACAAGTGTATTGCCAACATGAAACTCATTATCTAGTCCCCTTTTGTATTTGTATATCTCTACATGGAGTTCTCGGCTTGTATCTAAAGCTCCTATGATGCTACATGATTTTAGGCTGTAAACAAATGTACTAGCATCAGCAGAAATACCATCCAGTTGTAGATGTTGGAAACATCCTCACAAAGCCCATAATCGGCATATCTTGAAATAAGTGTAGCCCATGAGATTGCATCTCGAGTTACCAGTCTACCAAAAACTCCCTGTTCTTCTCCCTCTTCAGCATAGAATGAAAGAGCAAACATAACAACTAAGTATGTACAAAGTATCAAATCACACGCACAACTTTTGGGTGGTTTACACACCTCGAATGCGCAGCAATACGACATCCACCCCCTCTAATCCTGCGCATCCTCCGGATGCGCCAACTACCCATGATCATTATCATCGAGATCCACAAACAGATCAATCTCTTCATTATGCATTTCCGGTATATCAACAAGATTATCTGTCATATTATCTGTCTCTTCCATTGGAGTTTCTTCTCGTTGCTCTTCTCTTGCAAATTCTTCCAATACATAATCCTCATCATCTCTTTTCTTGAAAATCTTGATTCTTTTTCCAGCAATAGGCACTCTAAGCACTGTCCCATCCAATTCTGTCAGCTCATATGTTGCATTATCAAAGACATGTCTGACTATGTACGGCCCAAACCATCTTTTCACCATCTTCCGAAGTGCAGTATGCTGATTTTTAAGGCTGCTATCAAAGACCAATACCCAATCTCCCTCTTTTATTGCTCTAGGCCACAAGCGATGCCTGCTGTTAAACCTGTCCTTATTCCTTAGTCTAGCAACCTTCAACCTGTCAATAGCTAGCTGAATATCCTCTGGTCTCCTCTCCAACTGTCGAATCCGAAGAGCTAAGAGCTCCTCTCTCGTCAAATCCTCCTGCCAAGGTAAAACTGACCAAGTCAAAGCACAAGTCTCAGTCGGCATAACTGGTTTCTGACCATACATCAACTCTGCAGGCATATATCATGTGGTAACACTATGAGTCGTACGATCAGCCCATAAAGCAAATGGTAGAAGTCTCGGCCATTCTCCAATCCGTCCTCTGCATGCTTTGGCTAATGCTTTCACTATCGACGGATGCCCTCTTTCACTCTTCCCATTTCCCTCTGGATTATATGCTGTAGTTAGAGCCAACTTGATTCCTAGTTGAGAGAAAAACTCCCTAGCTTCATCCGCATCCAATTCACCACGATCCGTAGTGATCTTACCCACACAACCATACCTGCAGAAAATTTCCTCCAATAAGAACTTACACACTGCACTAGTGAAGCTCATCTCGATGACGCACTACTGAATACATCTGACAATCTCTGCAAGTCTCAACTGTTCAAATTCAAAGAGGCAGATAGATGACAGACAGAGTGAAGCAACTAGCTTCCTCTCTCACACTCCATTATTCATACCACACTCAATAGTGAAAGATACAACCTACGGTCATAAGACCATTCACACCAAAGGCACCAACTTATTTAACGTATCTAACTACTATGGCTAGACTAGCTGTGTCCAGCTCATGTCGGTCAACATACACTAAATGAGCTTGATATTCTAACACTCCCCCTCAAGCTCAAGACAGCATATGTACTCCAAGTAGCTGTCTAAAACCACAGAACTTATCTTTACCCAGAGACTTGGTAAAGATATCTGCTACCTGCTCATCAGTCCTCACATGCATAAGATCAACCTTTCCTGCAAGGACCATCTCACGAATAAAGTGGTAGTGTACCTCTATGTGTTTTATCCTGGCATGGTAAACTGGATTCATGGCCAGGAGTACACTACTGAGATTATCACATAACAGTTTCACTGGAGCATCAACCTGAATATCCAAGTCAGCCATAAGCTTGAGCAGCCAAGCAATCTCACATGCTGCCAATGCAGCCCCCCTGTACTCTACCTCAGTACTAGATAAAGCAACCGTAGGTTGCTTCTTGCTGCTCCAACTGATCATGCCGCTACCAAAGCCAAAGGCATAGCCACTCGTAGATCATCTGTCAGTTGAGCATCCTGCCCAATCTGCATCTGTGTATCCAATTAGTATCAAGGGCTTATCTCTGATATAGAACAACCCATAGTCTACAGTGGACTTAACATACCTCATGATGCGTCTAATTGCATCCAAGTGCGGCTTTCTCGGCTTTTGCATAAACTGGCTTATTAGCCCTACTGCATAGCTCAAGTCAGGCCTAGTGATGGTCAAGTAAATCATACTGCCGACCATCTGCCTGTACATAGTCACATCTTCTACTTCAACCCCAGTGTTCATGTCTAGCTTTACATTCTGGTCCAGAGGTGTATCCAGTGGTTTGTATTCAGCCATGCCATACTTCTTAAGCATTTCCATGGCATAGTGCTTCTGCATCAGCCATAAGCCATTTTCAGCTGGTACGACCTCAATACCCAAGAAATACTTCAGATCTCCCAGATCTTTCATGTCAAATTCAGATTTCAGCATCTTCATAGCATGCTGAATTCCCATGTCATCATCTCCAGTGATTATCAGGTCATCAACATATATGACCAGCACTACCAAGCCACTGTCAGTCTTCTTTCTAAACAGGCTGTGATCAGCCCTGCCAACAACAAATCCAAGACTCTGCAAGTAACTACTGATCCTAGCATGCCAGGCTCTCGGAGCCTGTTTCAACCCGTATAATGCCTTTTTCAGCCTGCATACATAATGCTGAAAATCAGGGTGCACATACCCTTCCGGCTGAACCATGTATACATCCTCTGCTAAATCACCATTGAGGAATGCATTCTTAACATCCATCTGCTGCAATTTCCAGCCTTTTACAGCAGCCAAGGCAATAACAGTTCGTATGGTTGCCATTTTTGCAACCGGGCTGAATGTTTCATCATAATCCAACCCATACTGCTGAGCATATCCTTTAGCAACCAGCCTTGCTTTGTACCTTTCCACGCTGCCATCAGACTTACATTTGATTTTATAAACCCATTTGCAGCCAACAGGCTTTTTCCCTTCAGGCAGTGGTACCAAATCCCAAGTCTGATTTTCAGCCAAGGCTTTCATCTCTTCGTCCATAGCCATGCACCAATTTTCATCCTTTGCTGCTTCAGCATAAGTACCTGGTTCTTTGATCTCCATCACTTTTGTCATGTATGCATAATGCTTTGCAGAATAACCAGAGTACTTCAACCTGTCAACAGGGTATCTGACCAGGCGTATAGACAGTCGGAATACCAAGTTCGCTGTCTAAAGTATCACTAGACTCATAGCCCGAAGTCATTCTGCCAGGTGTCATCATACCATCCTCAATAACTTTCTCTTTTCCTTTGCTGTCCAAGACATCATGTCTCCCCCTCACTGACATACCCGTGTCAGTGGACGGTGAGCTCCTCAATCTCCCTGTCCATGGGGATACTGTCTGACTGATAGGTCCTGTCATAGCAGTGCTCTGCTGCATATCAACTGTAGAGACATGAGTGGAAGGCAGATCAGATGGCACTGCAACTGGTGAGACATACCAAGAGCCCAGCTCATCAAAGATGACATCCCTGCTTACCAAAGTCTCCCTGGTAGAGGGATCATAACATTTGTATGCCTTCTTCTCCTGCGAGTATCCAATGAACACACTCTTATGTGCTTTGGGATCCAGCTTTTTCCTTTTCTCATCTGGAATGTGCACATAAGCAAGACAGCCAAAGACCTTCATGTGTCTTACATCCGGCTTATAGCCATAGAGCCTCTCAAACGGTGTCATGTCATGAATGCCTGCAGTGGGAGTCCTGTTCAGAATATATGCGACTGTCACAACAGCCTCTGCCCAATAGTAAAGCGGCGTATGCTTCTCATTCATCATGGCCCTAGCAGCTTCCATCAGAACCCTGTTTTTCCTTTCAGCTACTCTGTTTTGCTGCAGAGTGTAGCTGCAGGTTAGCTGCCTACGAATGCCATTTTCAGCCAAAAAATCAGCAAATTCATTGGAGACATACTCCCCACCGCTATCAGATCTCAAGCAAGAGATGTAACACTCAAATTCCTTCTCAACCTGTGCTTTAAATTTCTGAAAAACAGCAAAGACCTCATCTTTTGTTTTCAATATGTAAAGCCAGGTATATCGACTGTAGTCATCAATGAAAGATACATAGTATCTGGAACCCCCCATAGAAGCATTATGAGCTGGTCCCCAAACATCAGAGTGCACTAACTGCAGTGGTCGTGTACTCTGTCTTACATGCCTGACAAACAGCAATCGTGACTGCTTACCAAACTGGCAAGCCTCGCAGACATGACCAATATCTGAATATTGGAATCTAGGTAGCCCTGTTACCAGCTGCTTCTTCTGCATGGTCTACAGCCTCTGCAAATTGACATGCCCCACTCTCTTGTGCCAAATCTCTAAGTCCCTGATAGTGCCAGAACCCTGAGCAAACATAGTGGAATTCAGCTCTGGCAGTGTAGCATCAAGAGTGAACATTCTTCCATTTCTGTGGCCTTTCGCGATCAACTTGCATCCATTGCCAAACTCTTCAATAAAGCAGCCATGCTTATTGAAGCAAACCTGCAAGTTCTGCTCTGTCATTTGGCCCACAGACAATAGGTTCTTCATAATCGAAGGAACATGCAAAACATTATGAAGATTCTTCTTCCTGCCATCATGTACAACCAGAGGCACTTTGCCTTTATGCTCAATGCTATGTTGCGTGTCATCACCTGTGCATACATAGCCATGCTTTTCAGCCACCATATCCGTGAACCAATCACCATGAGGGGTCATGTGATTCGACGCCCCCGAGTCAATGTACCACACTACATCATCAGATGAATTTTTAGCAGCCTTATCTTTGACATATTGCATGGCAAACAGTCTATCACCAGAGTCATCTGCCTTACTCGACGTAGCATAATGTCCATGCTGCTTGCCCTTCTGATTTCCCTGCTTCTTCCAGCAATCCTTTGCAATATGCCCATACTTTCCGCAGTAGTGACAATCCTTGTCCTTATTTGGATTTTCTGATTGACGCTGCTGCTGCCATGAGCCTCTGCCACGGGAGTTCGATCTCCCCCTGCCTCGAAAGTTGCCACTACCTCTTGCATTTGATGACTATTGATTGCTATTACTATAGGATGCATTCTGCTGGCCTCCTCTGCCAGATCCATAGCCTCTACCACGGCTACCACGACCACGTTGATTCGAATAAAAAACTGCATCCTTATTCTTTGAGCTGCTTGACCCTGTAGCTAAGCCAAGATTTACCTCTTCATGAATCAATAATGCAACCAGCTCATTAAAATCAAGCATCTCAGCCCGCACAGATACTGAAGTGTCAAAAGACTTGTACTCTGGACCCAAGCCATTTAAGGTCACTGCAACCATATCCTCATCTTCTACCTGTGAGCCAACATATGCGAGCTGATCTGCTAAGGTTTTAATCTCCGTGACATAGTCCTGTATGGATCTGTTCTTCCTCTCTATGTTGTTGAATTTTTGCTTCAGTTGTATCTTCCTAGCACTCGTAGTTGTGCCATAGTACCTGACCAATATGTTCCATGCATCTGCTGGGGATTTACAGTTCATGATCTGCATCACCATAGCATCCGAGATACATAATGACAGCCAATGTAAAACTCTGCGAGCTCTTTCCGTCCAAGCTCGATGCGCTCGTCTTTGATCAGCGGTAGGATTCCTATCTGGAACTTCAGGTTCAGCCTCAATACCTGTCACTAAGTCCCAGTATCCTTTGCCTATCAGAAAGTTCTCCATGCGGAACTTCCATATTGCATAATTGTTACTATCAAGCTTTTCTCCCACAATCTGGGTTACATTATCAGTTCTATCAGCATTTGCCATGTTGCAGACCTTGCCTGGCTACCTGCAAACCAAGATCTTCTTAACAGTTCAACTTCAGTCCGAAACTGTTTATGACAGTTTTCTGCAATTAATTGCAGAAAAAAACCAGTAAATTTCAGTCAAATATCAGCCCAAACAAAGTCACAATCGGTTGATCCAACTCATAAAGACAACTGCCAATACATATGCCTGATGTTCGGTTCAGATTTAACTCCTGCAGACCCACTGCCAGGGTCCAAAAGCATGCAGTCCAAACCTGTAAACTGCAATTACAGCAGCCTTTCCAAAGTCAAACTCTACCTGGATACACGTAATGCATGTTCCAAAACTGCTTAGTTGACTGCGGGTACATGTGTCAAGCCATGCATAGGCATAGAACCTCAAAATAGTATATAACCAGCATATATGAATATTGTAAATAAATTCCCAGATTTCAAATAGCCAATGCACTGCCAACAGGGATTAATTTCAGTCCCAAATATCCATAAACCATTTGCATTACTTCTGTTTCCAATGCTCAAGCATTCAACAGTCATAGACCGAGTCTTCAAGTACCTGTGGAACAAACCCAGCCAACTAGTTCTTCAGAAATAACCAATTTGTGCTTTATGTCTGCAAATTTTTTCAATTTTTCAGCCTATCATAGGCTCTCAGATCAGGCCATTTCAAGCTCCAAGTTTATGTCAAAATACCCAAGAAGTATAACATGTCTTCTACCAAGCATCAAGTGCTACATCCAAGTTCAATGTACATGCCAAAGAGCATCCAAATATGCAGACTTCCCAAGTGTACAATGTCACTGTAAGTTCACTGACAGTTCAGCCCTGTGTATTCAGATCTGTACACCTCTATTACAGCTCCCACATGAGCTCCCACAAGAGCAATAGTAAGATAGACCCTTCAAGAACCTTCCTTGGTATGCATCCAAGCTCTATGCCACCTGACAAGTACTATACTCCTTGAATCTCAGCCAATGAGAGCAGCTTGTTCATAGGCACAGTCCACACAGACTGTTCAGAGTACATTCAGATCAGATTTTCCCACTTGTTGATGCTCAACGGAGCTTTGGTGAATCTCCAGACAAGCTACACTCCTGGTGATGCTCAATAGAGCCTTGGTAAGCAGTCCATGTGCTGAATCTCAGCCATGGAGTTCAGCCTGGAAACAGGCGCAAACACGCTGGCTGGACAGATCTGTGCTGCTGCACATCTTGCTCATTACCATGACAATGATACACTCACTGATGCTCAATCAGTCCTTGGAAGACTTCTCAGCAAGCCACAACCCTTCTTCAAGCCATGAGACTCCAATGCTTCACAGTACATACCTCTAGTGTGACCTTTGATGGAAATGACAGTCAGTCCTCTTCTTTTTCCAGCTCTTCAGTTCACTCTTCAAGTCTTCTTATTGAGTGCATTCCATCAGTGAGCCCATTCATGGCTCTGATACCATGTTCAAATTCAAAGAGGCAGATAGATGACAGACAGAGTGAAGCAACTAGCTTCCTCTCTCACACTCCATTATTCATACCACACTCAATAGTGAAAGATACAACCTACGGTCATAAGACCATTCACACCAAAGGCACCAACTTATTTAACGTATCTAACTACTATGGCTAGACTAGCTGTGTCCAGCTCATGTCGGTCAACACACACTAAATGAGCTTGATATTCTAACATCAACAAAGTGAGAAACATCTCTATACATGCCTTTCCACCAATATTTCTCCTTGATTTTCTCATAAGTAGCCCACACTCCTCTATGACCAGCCCAAGGACTCTCATGAAACTCCCTCATCACCTGTAACTGTGTCTCTCTATCGCAGACAACCCGCAAAGGTAATCCGCCTCTTTTCTTCGGATGCTTCCAAAGAAATCCGTCCTTGAGAAAATAACCATAGGCTTTCCTTCTGATCTTCTTGAACTCTTCATCTGTCCATTCATCTCTTTTGCTTAGTGTACTAAGGTACCTGCCAATCTGCAACCAATCCCCAACATAGAGTTCTTCTGTGAAAGCCACAATATCATAGACATGTCAAACATGATCAACCATAGTGGCTGAAATTTCTGCATCATCCTCTTCTGCAAGTAGAGTCTCCTCATCATCATATCTGGCTCTAGACAACATATCTGCCACTAGATTATCCTTCCCTGCTATGTGTTTAAATTCCGGATTTAATGACTTGATGTATGCAATCCATCTTAACATGGCTATATCCGGAGTAGAGCAACTCGTGATCATACCAATCAATGGCAAGCAATCTGTCTCTACCACAACTGAAGCTCCAATAAAGTACTCCTTGTTACATTTGAGAGCTGTGACAATCCCCAATAACTCCCTCTTGATTTGCGGATATCTCCTCTGTCTCTCGTTTAGGACTTTCGCCCCAAACCGAATAGCATACCTATTTCCATCAGCATCATCTTGACCCACAGCCCAACCTATGCCAATTGGACTAGTGTCAACTGTCAATACAATAGGCCTTTCACAATTATAATCCGCTTTCCTGAGAGTAGGAGCATTCTGCAATAACTTCTTCAATTTCCGCATGGCTCTAGTGTGGCTCTCATCCCAATAAAATTTCTGCCCCTTTCGAAGCAGCTGATACAAACAATCTGCTATGTGTGCAAAATGAGGTATCCAAATCATATAAAACACACAAGCTCCAATGAATCTCCATACCTCTGAAGTGATAAAACAATACTCCGCAATCTTGCCTATAGCATTCACCTTATCAGGTGAGGGTTTCCTGCCATAATATCCACACATATGTTCAACAATGACAACCTCATTCACTCCAAAAACAGATTTTTGCCCTGAAAGTGTCAAATTCACTTCTTCTAACCTGGCCAAAATCTTCTCACATGCTGAAATATGATCAGCCACAAAATATATGCATCCCTGCTCATTTAGACTCTCATTCTTCTCTTCTTCTGCACACCCCTTAATGGGTACATCATCCAAGAAAGGCATGGTAAGCTGAGGTATGTAATCACGAAGGACCTTATGCATGGCATTCATCATATGCGCAACAGAATTAGTGGCACCTTGAGGCAAGGTACACATTCTGACAAGCCCAATAGGAGTTCTCATGGTGGTTATGTCCCTGCTTTCCAAAGCCAGCTGAAACTGATCATATCCTGAATACAAATCACCTAAAGAATAGATGGCACGTCCAGCAAATGCCTCTGCAAACTCATCCACAACTGGACCTATACCAACATTCCTGATAGTAACTCTGTTCACTGGCTGCATGTCCTGAATAAATCAGAGAGTACCATTCTTCTTTGGCACTGTAAACCACCTGTTTGAGTATGGTGCAGATGAAGGCTCAAGAATTCCCATCCTGATTTTCTCATTCAATAAATCAATCAGCTTTGGCAAGTTTGCTTTAGGCACTGGAATAGGTCGGAGATTCCATGGGATATGAGGAATAGTAAAAATGACCATAGGAGCAACAATATCAGGATTCACACATCCAATCTCATGCGGGAAAAAAGCAAATCCCCTTCCATGTCGCTCAAGCATATCCTGAAAGCATTGCTTCTCTATGGGTAACAAGAAATCACCATTTCCAATTTTCAATTCAGCAAGAGTCTCTGCTGAAAATTTATGACCAATATGCTCCGGATTCCTCAAAATTTGCTGTTTAGCAGCCCTCTCTATTTGCTGATCACTGTCAGGTGGAAGCGGTACAGCAACCGGCTTCACCTTCTTATCCACAGTTTTGTATTTTGTGTCAACCCTGGTTTCATTATGCTCTTCTACATTACTCAAATCTTGCTGTAAATCAGCAATTCTGCACTCCAAAGGCTGAATATCCTCAGCCTTCTGCTCTATGGACTGCATAGAAACAGCCCTAAACTCTGGATGCTGAAATATTTCAGCAGTAAACTCTGTTGGCTGAAAGTTTTCAGCCCTCTGTGTCTCTGAAAGCTGATCATAACCAGCTGGAAACTCTGTTTGCTGAATTTCTTCAGCACTCAACACTCTTTGCTGAGTTACCTCAGCCTCTGACTCAATCTGTGACACAAAATCTGCAATTTCATGAAACATGTCCAGGGACTACACTAATACATTACTGTGACAATTCTGCATATCAGTTTTCAGCATATCTCCCATCTCTGTCATCGTATCTGCACAATTCACACTGTCATATATCCCATCTATGTGCTCATCATCCTCCAAAATTCCTGCATTTTTCAAATTTTTCTCCTTCCTGCATATATATTGCCTGGCAGCTCTAGGCAACCTAGAAGTCTTCTGATAGCTCATCGAACTGTTTGCTAAAATCCCAACAAAACCGGAGGAGAAAACACTGCTGCCAGGAGGCGAGAACTCCAACCTCCTCTCCTCTGTACCACCGTCGTCTCGCGAAACGGCGGTACCTAATGAAAACCCGAATCCTTCACAGTGGGCAAAGGTGCATCTATGAGAGTATCCCTGTTTCTAACATGATTCACACACACAGTCATAAACTGAACTGCTCTCATACCATCTTTACTGCGAATCCGTGCATAAGCAGATCCATCATCCATGACCTTTGTTTCCATGCGCATCTCTGTGATGAATGGCTGTCCAAGAATTATGGGATAAGAGCATGAATCCTGCACAAAGAAATGAAAATCCTCCTCTACATCACCAATAGAAACCCTGACACTAGGACAGGCAGCATACAAATCACCTGCAGTGTTATTGGCAGCTCTCATTTGCCACCCATGCTCTACATCCATAGGTCATCTGTTACTCTCATAAACTCCATGAACTATGAGATTAATCTCTGAACCATGATCCACCAATGCAACATAAGGCACCTGTTTCTCTCCAATCTTTACCATCGTCTCTGTAGTTGCCCTAGCCCAATGGCTCCGCGAAAAGTGACTACGCGGTATCAAGACAGGCTCATCAATTTCAGCATAATGCATAGGCTGAACCCTCTTCTCTACCTGCGAAAAAACAGAAGCATTATCAACCATAACCTCATCCTCATCCTCATCCAACTCCCCAATCAAAACTCCCTGTGTATTAGTGGTAGACAATGCATGTCTTTTCCTCTTCAAAACCTCCTGAAACTGATCCTGTAACTCTCTTTTCGAGATGCCCAAAATCTCAGAAATAGTGAAAGTCACCTCACTACCAAGTATCTTATCATTAAAGATTTTCTTCATGTCTGTAGATGTCTCAATATCGGACATCAATCTAAACCCTGGCTGCTTTCTCTCTCTAGGCTCTTGCCTCTTTTCTCTCTTTTGAGCATCTTCCATCTGTTGATCTGGCCCTGGTCTTGAAGACGGTCCTGCAGTAGGTGGAGTAACAAACTCACCCCCTCTAGTCTTCTTAGCTGCACTTGGATTTTCTTCATCCCTCTTACGCTTCTCCTCAACAAGTACATCTGCACCATGAGACTTAGCCAAATAAGCATAAATAGAGTACCTGTCAACAGGCAAGTCCCAACTTGTCTCTGATCTGATGCTAGAGCCTGCACTAGTCAAAACAGTTTGCTGAATTTTTCCCTTGTTTGCAGTCTCCATAGCATAAGTCCATAGTTCTGACTGAGTCTCTGATCCCTTTTCAATCTGGACTCCATATGTAGAAGCATCACCTCCAGCTGTCACATAAGAAGTACGCGCAGCCATGTCATCCACTAACTTCTTCATTCCTCCTTTACCAAAGTTGGTAGCAAGTGGAGCTCCTGTCTCAGTCAACCAAATCTTACCATCTTGCCCCCAATAGACCAAATTCTTCCTCCTTGCATCCTGAAAAGATTCACAATCTTTGCAATGCTGATGGTCCGTACTATCACACCAAATACATCTCTGATCTCTCCTAGGTGCACTAGGAGCACTCCTAGGTGCAGTAGGAGCACTAGAAGAAGTAGTAGGCGCAGTCGAAGCAAACTGCTCTTTCAATTTTCCCACCAACTCCGCTTTAACTGACTCCAGTGTCAAATCTGTTATGCCTTTGATTATGTCATCAAGAGAGGTAGGCACCGACGGAGCGGATGGTTTTGGAGTAGAAGGTGAAGACATCGGTCGTGGAACAGGAGGAATAGGTGGAGTGGAAACAATAGGCACTGGCATAGGCCAAGAAACTGGCTGAGGAGGAGAAGAAATAACAGGGATAGAAGTAGGCATAGGAGCTGATGATGGTGTAGGTGTCATGGAACCATTCTGTAGGCGAGTCTTCCATATCCTCCTCTTAGTCAAAGTCGAGACTGCATCTTGAGCATCCTGCCAATCAGTTTTAAGACCCATAGGCTTCGTGCGATCCTCAAGAAGCTCACCCAATTCTTCTTGAAGAGCAGGATCTGCAGCTTGCAAGAAAAGCTCAAATTTTTCAACATCCAATGCTCTTTGTTCAATGGCATCAAGCTGACTATACCTCTCCTCAAATTCTCGAATCAACTCCGAAGCAGCTAGACCTTTGTTTGGCATGTAGACCCACTCTCGGAATGACCGCCGAGTAGCCATACCAAAGTCCTCAAGGAAATATTCTTCTTTCAGGGCCTTCTTAAAATCTTGCCAATGTGTATTTTGAATAAAAAGATCAGTCACTTTTGCCCTCAAAGTGAGTGTGACAAGACGAAGGAAGTACTTACTCATAAGTCCAGCTGGAACTCCAAAAAACCCCATCTTGATCTCATATGTCTTCAAATATGCTGAAACATTACGCCCGTCAAATAGCTTCTTCTCATTCTCAACTGCTTCAATAGCCTTAGTCGCGCTGTTTGCATTCTCCTGCTCCGAATAGAGTTGCCTTTGCTGAGACAACTGCTGTTGATGCAATTGTTGCTGCTGCTGCATATACAATTGTGTCTGCTGATTTTGGAGCTGCATATACATGGACATATTCTGCAAAATCTGCTTTAGATCCTCTGTTGAAGTACTTGACGCAGCAGTCATTGATGGAGCTGAAGTAGACCCAGCTGGAATTGTAGAAGAGGCTGAAATAGAGGCTGAAGTATCTCCCATCCTGAAATTTCTGCGACGCTTTCACGTCAGGTTCACCAAATATGTCGAAGGGTTTCAAAAGCAATGTCGCAACTTCAGAAGTCCTTGATAAATTTCAGGATAAAAGATTAATCAAGTGTGACATTTACAACCCTATTCAACTTCAACAGCTTCAGCTTCATAAAGGAAACAAATTTGACTTATAAAGTGGCTGCTCAAAAACTGAAGTTCTTCACGTCCCTTCTTATTATTTCAAAAAGAAATCCGCTTGTTGGTACTGTATAAGAAGCACCAAGATAATTTGTATGCAGAAGACTGAACTCTTGATATTTTAGAGAGAAATAGCATTCCAATTCAGATAGGATAGCATTTCAGTTCTATTATCAAACTGTCATCAAGTTTTCTATATGTTGGCAAGTAGCTTCAGAATTTTACAAAAGATTCGTGGTTCCTAATTCAGCATCAATCCAAATAGGCATTGGGTCATTGAACTTTAGTTGATGGAAAAGTTTACAAAGAAGAGCTCAATGGATTCCTGAAAGCCCGTCTTTCTCTGCCTAATAAACATTTGAACACAGCCTGAATGCTGTACATCAGAATACATCCAACCACAGCAGCAATAACAGAGAATTAGCAAGTAGCCTAATCCATGTATCAGCCATACAACTGCTAGAACAAATCCAGAGCCACCATAAAATTAGCTGAAGCCCAATAATGTTCGTTCTTAATGTCCCAGCCTTTACGATAAGTCTCAAAGTTTTTCAGTGGGTCTGGTCTTTCAGTTCTGTCTTGCACCAGGATAAGCAAAGGTTTTATACTGTTGTTTTGGCCTTCTTTTGGCAGCGACAGCTACTTTAAGCTGCGCCCATTCACCTACTCCATCACATAGAATGGTGTGCCAATAATTCTAGGATCATTACACATACAGTACACCTTGGGCACCAGAATATCAGTGTTTGTATTCAATGCAGAAAGCACCTGGTACTCTCTTTTTATGGCATGGGCTCCTCTTCCATAAGTCTCCAAGCCAATAACATCAACATTTGCTCTGAGGATATACAACAGAACAATCTTCAGGCTTCAGCTCCTTTCAGCCTGGATGAGTAAATATGCGCCTTTTACTTCGTGCAGCAGCCTCTCGATCTCATCAGATTTACGAAGGGGAATTGAAATCGGAGATGATGACAGCAGCAATGATGCTATTAATATCAGCATGAAAAACACAGTCCTGAAAGCTCTCCTCATAGCCTCTGCACCCGTGCTTCCTCTGCCAGTCCTTGTTTAGCAGCTAGGCATGTGTAATTGCTAAATCCCACTGCTCTTGAAGATAATTAGTCTAATCCTGCACGCGAAACATTGCAAATTCTCCCTTGTCTTCTGTCTGTAGTATTCCTTGAATGCACCGGATCAGGATTACAATTATGAAGCTCCGTTGGACCTTGTATAAAGAGGACAGGCCCGAATCCAGTTTTGTTTCTTCATCCTCGTTGTAAAGACTTGTCCGATCCGAGGAGTACCTCCTCCACCTTTTTCCCTGATGTCGCAAGGCGTGGGCATATGGTTCTACTGCTTCTTCTTCTCTGAGATTGCGTGTGGCTAACTGCGGATAGTAGACGAGACAACGTTCTAGAAGAAGAAGGAGAAGTAGAAGAGAACAAGAAGAAGACAAGATATGGATCTTTAATAGTGTCTCCCCTTTCCTCCTTTTTGTGCTCTTTTCTTTAATCTTGCTGAGGTTCAGACTACAAAGTGAGAAGGGAAGAGGGATGTAAGATCGCCGCCATCGCCACTGCCAGCATCAACGAGAAAAGCATTCCACGCCAAGTGGAAACAGCACAGAAGAAGAACACCCCACACCCTCTCTCTCCTCCTCTCTCCTTGTGGATCTCTGAGAATTGTCTATTTCTCTCCTTTCCTCTCCCGTCGATCCTCCCCAATGCTTTTTCCTTCTCTCCCCTCTTGAACCAGAAAAAGCCCCTTTTTTTAGCCACACTTTTTCCTCATACACATGCAACGTTTTCCTATCAAAAAGCGTTGGCTAAAATGGAGAGCGACAAGAATAGCTTCACCTGGTTGCCAGTGGTTAGTACCTTCCATTTACTGCTTGTGCATAACTCTCTCGCACTATGAATGTGGGGAAGCTGCAGTCCTCAATGCGACAATCGCAGGGGTGCGAAGGAATAGACAGCATGGCAGGCTAAATCTTCTTTAAACAGAAGACTTACAACAGAATCTCCATTCAACTGCAACCACAAAACGAGCGTTCTTGTCCGAAAAGTCCAAGCCCTCAGAAACCTTGCCTCTACAGACAGCAAGAAATGCTGCCCCACCCTTCGACTGTTGACTCAAGCATATATTGATATGCTGCTCCTTTGCACTTCTTTTACGACTTCGGAAAAGTTTTGACTTTGAACTTTGATCCATATTTTTTGGTTTTCCAGTTATTACTGTGTAATAGTCATCCAGCATTGTTTCAAAAGTTTCCATCTTGCCTCGAGGTTCAATAAACAGCTTCTTCAATTGAGAAAGCCGTTCCCGTTGACCAGTAGACTGCCAGCGATCACAAAGCTTTTCCAAAAGCTTGTAGGTTGGGAAGAATACCAAAGCACCATCAGGAGAAACTTTAAAAACTTCCTCCAAGGCACTTTCCAAAGCATCCTGGAAAGCATAACCATCTGCATGTTTGTAGCTCGCATTCAGTGGTACATTTCCTGGTCCTTTGGCAACTGATGCTGCCCATACCTCAAACCTTCCAAAAAATGATCGTAGCCCTTTGAGAGAGAGTCCAAAACTCTCCACTTGTTGGATAGAATTTCGTAACCATTTAGACATGTACTCTGAATTGCCTGCTCTCTTGTATCTCTCATCCAATAGCAATATAGCACCATAATCATTGCAATGCCTAATGCAGCGTCCCACTGCTTGATTAAGTGCTCGGAAAGCCTGGTAACAGTACCATTGATCACCACTGAGAAGATTTTTCGAGGATTTATACTGAGAATTGTATTGCTTCTTCACATTAATCTGAAGATCTTTCTGGTTTGGAAATGGAATTCCAACAACTATCATAAAGAATGACAACATCAGCCGTTGCCATATTAATTTCCAACCCTCCAGCCCTTGTAGATAGTAAGACAATGAACTTGTCACTGCCTGGTTGATTGAAAGAATCAGTAGCACTTTCCCAATCTTCCCCACTTGTGTCTCCATCAATATGACAGTACTGTTAGTCTCTGAAAACACAATAATCATCCAGAATATCTAGCAGTTGTGTCATCTGCATTTTGGATCAGATGTTCCCCTGTTCTGAAAGTCTGTCAAATACTTGATAAGCTTCTGCAGCCCAACCACAACTGTTATACATGTCCACAAGTGTATTGCCAACATGAAACTCATTATCTAGTCCCCTTTTGTATATCTCTACATGGAGTTCTCGGCTTGTATCTAAAGCTCCTATGATGCTACATGATTTTAGGCTGTAAACAAATGTACTAGCATCAGCAGAAATACCATCCAGTTATAGATGTTGGAAACATCCTCACAAAGCCCATAATCGGCATACCTTGAAATAAGTGTAGCCCATGAGATTGCATCTCGAGTTATCAGTCTACCAAAAACTCCTTGTTCTTCTCCGTCTTCAGCATAGAATGAAAGAGCAAACATAACAACTAAGTATGTACAAAGTATCAAATCACACGCACAACTTTTGGGTGGTTTTCACACCTCGAATGCGCAGCAATACGACAACGCCTTATCATTAAAGACGTGGCGCTAATATTTATTTGGGCATGCTTATTTATTAAAGCGCTTGACAAACATTTATTATTTTGTATGCACATAGGCGCTCAATTTAAATATTTTATTATTTGATATTATATTTGGGCACATTTTGATTTTTGGACGCCCAAACGCTTTACTCTTTATTTGGGCAAAAGCAAACACAAAAGCCAAAAGCATGCTAATTATAAAGTGGGCTATTTTTAAGCTTGAAGATTAATAAATTTATAAATACATGCCTTGTGAAGTGCTCACACAAGGCATGGGAGGAGATTGCACCCAATTTGTCTTTTTGTCTCATGTCGTGCAAACTCTTTTCTTGCTTTAATGAAGCTTTTGTAGAGTTCTTTGTTCTTGGAGTTTACTATGCACGCATACAACATTCAATTTGTGCACCAGTCTATGTCTTCATGAGTTTGGTCTTCATCTTTTAACCTCCATAGCTTCCCCATTACCATGTCCTAGGTCCATGTTTCAACACTCTCACCCTTATATAAACCAAGAATTAGGGTTAGGGTTAGGGTTTGCACCCCTTTTGCGTTTAGGGTTTACACCCTCTCTTGGGCATCCTACCCACTTTATGGGCTCTAGGCTAGTCAATCATCATTGCACACTTCAACCTTAGCCTAATTAGACTAGGACTAAGATATTCTAATTACAAACACATGCGCAAAACCCATGCAAAAGTTGCGGGTGCCACAAACATAATGCTCCAAAAAGATAGTAGCTGGCACTTGTGCTTTCTGCAGCCTTCTCAAAATACCGTTAACAAGAATGTTGATTACATAGCAATTCCATTCATATCATATGTCAAAATTTAAAGAAAACATAAATATTAATCAAACTCCATAGCATTATGGAATTAGAGATTTTTTTAAACTTACTATAGTTGATGCAATCCAAGATTTAGACTAGATTTTATATTTCTAAAGGCTATGTAATAGCTTATATAGTACACAATAAAACAAAACACAATAGAGAACAAAACTACCAAACTATGAAAGAACATAGGGAAGCAATAACAAACATTTATATTCTTCAAGGAACTTAAGAAAAACCAAGTGGAGATTTGAAAAGTAAGAACAAGAGAAAACAAATATTAACTTTTTTAATTTTTTAATTAAAGAATGTCCTCTACTTTATTCTCGATGCATGCAGTGCTTCAGTACTTAGATATATAGGATAATGCCTTCTCTTTTGTCTTTTTGTTGTCTATAAATGTGAATCTTAATGATTTTTAGACCTATTTAGAGAAACTAATGTGCTAAGCATAGCTATAGATCTAACCATAACCACTATTATAGATGTTGTTGTAGGTGTATAGCTCTACCTATGTATTTATGCAAGAAGAGGAAATACACTATATAAAAAACTACCAAAACTATAAAAGAACATAGAGAAAAACCAAAAACAATTCACATTTTTCAAGTAACTTAAGAAACAAGATGTGGAGAACTAGGAATAAAATATGACAAAAATATATTATGTTGAATTGAGGAAGCACCTCCCCTACTTTTTTGTATGCATGTAGCTCTCTTTTACTTGAGATAGAAGAAAATGCCTCCCCTATCATTTTTCCTATGCCTATCAATTTTAATCAATCATATTTTTCAAGCCCATGTAACAAAGCAATATAGAGAAAGTGTTGAGATGACAAGCTCAACACATGCGTGTTGAGATGACAAGCTCAACACATGCGGACATTAATGATAGACCGCCTAGTTAGATGGGTCCACACGTCTACACTTAGCACGTCGGTGGTCATTATGACTCTCACATGGCCACTAACTCATTACTTATTATATTCAGGTTGTTACATCTATTTACAGCTGACATAGTTATAGTGCCAGACGACTAGTGTAGTCGGTTATGCATTGTTTGACTTAGTAGGCCACTTTTCTTTATGTTGTATCTGATCTATACTTTGTGTACATTGTAAAGAGTGTGGAAGAAGAAGAAGAAACCAGCAAGAAAACGTTTTTGGCATCCATCTCTCTTCTTGTCTCTTGAGTGAGCTTCTTCTTGTGCATGTTGTGTGTGTTCGGCGCAGCATCTTGAGCAAGTCCCCCCGCCATGCGATTCTTGACATGGTATCAGAGTCGCGCCACTGAGAGAGGCTGATTTTGAAGGCTGAAGTGAAGGAGAAAAAGCAAGGTTCAAGCAAGCAAGCCACGGTAAGAAGCTCTCCCATTCTTCCACTCTTTCTCTTGGACAGTGCCTGTGGAGGCACTAGAAGCAGGGCAGAGCCAAAATCTCAAATTGCAGTGAGATTTGGTGTGCGCGAAGAGCTCTGTGTATTCTACAAATATGCCCTTTAGGGCTTTCCATTGCTATTTTGGCCATCCGAGGTCATTTCAGGCCCCCTTTCAGAGGTGCAAGGTTGCAAACAACAGTTTGAGATACCCTGCAATTTTAGCTGTGTCTGCCATATACAGGTGCACAGGTTACAGATTTTAGATCTGTAAGTGAAAAAGGCTGTCTGGTGTATTGCTGTGCACTACAGGTCAAGGGTTGCAGAAGATTTTGCTTGCTGCTTGGTATTAGTTTTGTGATAATGGCAGAGAACAGTGGAAACCCCATCATTGAGAAGCTCGACAAGAACAACTACCCTTTATGGAAGTTCTGTATCACGAACTTCCTTATTGGAAAAGGCCTCTACAAGTTTGTGTCAGGTGAAGAAAAGGAGCTGGAGGTGAGTGATCCTCCAACTCCAGAAGAGACAAAGGCACGGAAGGAATGGAATGCAAAATACAAAAAGGTCATGTATTGACTGTTTGCAGTAATTGACAATAATATCCTGGGACATATCAGAAATGCAAAGAATTCATATGTAGCTTGGACCATACTTAAAAGTATGTTTTCCGTAAATACAAAGGCACGAAAGATTCAACTCAAGCAAGACTTGAATACATTGAAGAAAGGGAAGATGTCTATCAATGAGTATGCACTGAAGGTAAGGAGCATTGCAGATGCCTTGGTAGCGATTGATGCAATGCCCGATGATGATGATTTGGTGTCATCTACCTTGGGTGGACTTAACAATGAAAAGGCTTGGAAGTTTTTTGTAACTTCCGTATATGTCAAAAAGCCATTTCCAGATTTTGATGAGTTGGTCTCCCTTATGATCACTGAAAAGATCAACATGCAGAGTGAGACATCTGAAAGAAGTGGTGAACAGGTCCAAGCTTTCTACTCCACTTCAGGAAGGGGACATGGCAGGTTCTCTTTAAGAGGCTGTGGTACAGGACGTGCTAGTGACAACCAGCAAAACAGATTGAATCAATAATTTGGCGATATGCAGGTTTCAGGAGGTCGTGGTAACTTTAGAGGCAGGGGGAGCTTTAGAGGAAGAGGTGGATGGCAGAACAGAGGTTCTAACAAATCTGGTATTGTGTGTCACTACTGTGGCAAAACAGGTCATATTGCAGCCCAATGTTATGCTAAGAAAGATGATATTTGCAGTGGTAAGTTGCAGCAAGGAAACTATGCATCGTCTTCACGACAGAATGAAGATAAAAATGAACGTCTGTTTGTTATGCAGCATATGTTGAATGCTATTACAGGAAAGGGAACACATGATGATGTTTGGTATGTTGATTCACGTGCATCCAATCATATGACCAGCCATGCAGAATGGTTTGGAGAGATGCAGGATTTGCAAAATGTAGGTTATGTGCAGACGGGTGATGATTCATGCCACCCAATTTCACACATTGAAAAAGTTCCCTTGTCCTTGCATGATGATAAGACAAAGAGTCTTTCAGATGTATTACATGTGCCATCTATTACAAAGACCTTGGTGTCAGTCGGTCAGATGGTAGAGCAAGGGCTGCAAGTCAGATTTAATGCAAATGGTTGCTTTGTAGAAGACTTCAATGACAAGTGCAGGTTAGTTGCAAAGGGAAGTAGAGTTGGACGTATGTCTACTTTGGATGCTAGAATTCCTACTATGAATGCTGCTATGTATGCTAAAGGAAAAGGTGTTGTTGTTGCAGATATTGAAATTTGGCGCAAACGCATTGGATATGCAAATGTACAAAGATTGAAATTAATGCAGTCTAAAGGTTGATTACAGGTTTTCCTACATTTAGAGTTGCAGAATTTCATAAGGTATGCGAAGCATGTCAGTTTGGTAAGCAAGCAAGACAACCCTTTTCACATGACAGAGATGTAAGTAGAAATATCCTTGATGTTGTGCATACAGACATTTGGGGGCCTACACAAAATGTATCTCTTGGAGGCAGTTCATACTTTGTCACATTCATTGATGATTGTTCTAGAAAGCTGTGGATATATTTTATGAAGGAAAAGAGTGAAGCGTTTGAGCACTTTAGAACTTTCAAGGCTGCAGTTGAAAGAGAAACAGGCTTGAAAGTAAAGTGCTTGAGGTTAGATGGAGGGGGAGAGTACCTCTCGAATGAGTTCAGTGATTTTTTGAGGTCTCATGGGATAAAGAGACAGTTCACATGCAGGTATACCCCACAGCAAAATGGGATTGTAGAAAGGAAAAATAGGCATATTGCGGAAGTTGCATGCACCTTGATGGCTGAAAAGAATATGCCTAAGCATTTTTGGTCTGAGGCTGTTCATACTGCTATTTATATTATGAACAGAACTCCCACAGCTGCAGTTCATGGGATGACTCCTGAAGAATGCTTTACTAGCAAGAAGCCTAATGTATCGCACTTGAAGGTATTTGGCTGTGTTGCATATGTTCATGTGCCAGAAGAGCTACGAAAGAAGCTTGATCCAAAGGCAGAAAAATGTGTATTTATTGGATACTCTTTAGAACAGAAAGAGTATCATTGTTATAACCCTGTCACATGTAAGTTCAGAGTGAGCAGGGATGTCATCTTTGATGAAATGAGCAGTTTGTATGCATCTAGTGGTGATGCATTGGATGATGATGATGATCATGACACTCATGTGCAGGCTAAAAAGCAAGAATCACAGGCTCTTAGTGGACCAGAGACATCATCTGGTAGTCCTTGGTCTGGGAGACTGAGTAGCTCTACATCTTCAGGTGCATCTAGTAGCACTACAAGTAAAGACAAAGGAAAGAATAAAGTATCAGATGGCATTGATGCAATTCTTGATGGAGACTCCAGTGGCTCAAAGAGCTTGGATGATGAGCTTGGCATTCCTTCTATCAGGATACCAGGTGTACAGAGAGCTCATAGTAATGTAAAGGCTCCATTGAGTGATCCGGTGGTACCCAGATCTAGTAGGGTCAGATACCCTGTTAAAAGATTTGGTTTTGAAGGTTATGCAGCTCACCATTATGCTTATATGGTGAAACTAGTTGAGGATGTTGAGCCCACTTGTTTTGAGGATGTTGTTGGTCATACTCATTGGGATGTAGCAATGGATGAGGAGATGGCTGCATTAGAGGCCAATAAGACCTGGGATCTAGTATCATTGCAGAAAGGCAAGAAAGCTATTGGATGTAAGTGGGTTTATAAGATTAAGCACAATGGAGATGGTTCTATTAGTAGGTACAAAGCTAGGTTGGTTGCAAAAGGCTATGCCCAGACATATGGCATAGATTATGAAGAAACCTTCAGTCGAGTTGCTAGGATGGCAACTGTCCAGATGTGTGATTTCTTTGGCAGCAGCCAAAGGTTGGAGGTTGCAGCAAATGGATGTGAAGAATGCCTTCTTGCATGGTGATTTTCAGGAAGAAGTGTATATGGATCTGCCAGCAGGTTATGAAGATTTAGAGCATCCCACGTATGTGTGCAGGTTGAAGAAGGCGCTCTATGGGCTCAAGCAAGCACCTAGAGCATGGTCTGATAAGATCAGAGAGTATCTTGTCAATATTGTCTTTTATGTTTTTGATGTTGATCACTCACTTTATGTGAGAAAGGGAGATGCAGGTTTGGTCATCATAGTCATCTATGTGGATGACTTCATTATTACAGGTGATAGTGATAGTGGGATTGCTGAAGTCAAGGACTTTTTGAAGAAGAAGTTCGAGATGAAGGATTTAGGTAAGCTAAGGTACTTCCTTGGCATTGAGGTGATTAGATGTGATGATGGTATATGGCTGTCCCAAAGACAGTATGGCTTGGATATGTTGTCCAAGTATGGTATGACAGGATGCAAACCACTATGTAAAGTTGAGAGCTGATGTTGGGGATGAGATAGAAGACATTACTATGTTCAGGAGGATAGTGGGGAGTTTGATCTACATGACCATTACAAGGCCAGACTTGAGCTACGTTGTTGGTCCTGTGATTCAGTTTATGCAAGTACCTAGAAAGCCACATTTGGATGTAGTCAGACGCATATTGAGATATGTGAAGTCCACATTACATTATGGACTTTTCTATGAGGCAGGTACAGATGTACAGGTGTTTGGATACACAGATGCAGATTGGGTTGGTAGTATGTCTAATAGAAGAGCTACCAGCGGATACATGTTCTCTCTTGGTAGTGCAGCAGTTACTTGGAGCAGCAAAAAGCAATCTACAGTTGCTTGGTCGGGTACAGCGGCTGAGTATAGAGGTCCTGCTATTGTGGCATGTGAGGTAGTATGGCTGCAAAAGTTATTGGCTAATTTAGATGTGCAGGTGGAAGGTCCAGTTGTCATTTATTGTGACAACATGAGCAGTATACAGTTGGCTAGGAACCCTGTGTTCCATGTCAAGACAACATATTGAGGTACACTACCACTTTGTGAGAGAGAAGGTACTAGCAGGTGAGATTGACTTGGTGTATGTGAGCACACAGGATCAGATAGCTGACATCCTCACGAAGGCATTGGGTATAGAGAGCTTCAAAAGTTTTGAAGCTTACTTGGAGTTGTAGAGATGCAGTTGAGCTTGAGGGGGACTGTTGAGATGACAAGCTCAACACATGCGGACATTAATGATGGACCGCCTGGTTAGATGGGTCCACACATCTACACTTAGCATGTCGGTGGTCATTATGACTCTCACATGGCCACTAACTCATTACTTATTATATTTTGGTTGTTACACCTATTTACAGCTGGCATAGTTATAGCGCTAGTTGACTAGTGTAGTTGGTTATGCATTGTTTGACTTAGTAGGCCACTTTCCTTTATGTTGTATCTGATCTATACTTTGTGTACATTGTAAAGAGTGTGGAAGAAGAAGAAGAAACTAGTAAGAAAACGTTTTTGGCATCCATCTCTCTTCTTGTCTCTTGAGTGAGCTTCTCCTTGTGCATTCTGTGTGTGTTCGGTGCAGCATCTTGAGCAAGTCTCCCCACCACGCGATTCTTGACAGAAAGAGTACCTTATGTTAGTTATTTGTTATGTTTCTCCAATAACACTAAATGTATATATATAAGCACTTTTATATGTTATATTATGTGATGCTACATGTGCTATTGTATGTGATGCTATAAGCATTGATATAGGTGTGAGTACAGCATTAAAAACTACAAAATATATGCACAAGTGCAACTGCACACACAGTCCTATAACTCATTTCAACACAATAAGAGCTTATTTATAATACATTCTACCATAGCATAGTCATATTTAAGAAATAAACCACGTTCAAGTAAAAAGTCATTTCATGTTTTAGAAAAACATAAAAAATAGAAAATTAAACTAACAAAACTAGAAAAAAAGGGTGAAAAATATGAGAAAAACATTTATCTATATTGTCAAAGCAAGTTTTAAAACAAGAAGTACAAAAGTAGAGTAAGAAGAAGAAGAAGAGGAAGAAGAATGAATCCTTTTGAATGTGAAGACAATCCTCCTTCTCTCCCTATCAATCTTAAATAATGTTTCCATGTCGCTTCCTTCAGCCACAACCTCTTTTGGCTCTCCAAAATCCACAAGATCATCTACAATGCCTTGTAGCTTCAGTGGCTTGCTCTTAATCTCATAATTGAACTCCTAGAAAGTGATTAACCACTTTGCCAAATGATCAAGGGGCTGTAACTTATTTAGCAAGAGCCTAAGTCCTTCCGCCTTCATATAAAAAACCACCTTCTTATAAAGAATTTAGTGCTTGAGCTTTTTGGTTGCAGATACCATTGCAAGGCACAACTTCTCCATATAGGTGTAGTTAATTTTCGATATGCCCAACTTTCGACTAGCAAAGAATATCGGATGGTACCATTTTTCCTTCCAAATTTGGGCCAAACAACAACTAATACTATGCATTGTTGCTGTTGAAAATATATAAAATATTTCACCCCTTTTAGGTGCTCTTAAAATAGGTGCTTTGGTAAGCTCCTGCTTCACATCATCAAAAGATACTTTGCAAACATCACTCCATACAAACACGCAGTTAAAGAACAATAGGTTTGTTAGTAGCAACGTTCTTTCTGCCAGGGCCTTGATAAATCTTTGATAATACCCTAATGATGACAGAAAGCTATGTACCTCCTTTGGAGTACGTAACAGACTCATAGTAACTATGACCTTTATCTTTTCAGGGTCATTTGCCATCCCTACTAAACTAATCACATGGCTTAGCAACAACCCATAGGATACTCCAAAGATGCACTTCCATGGGTTAAGAGCTATATAGAATTGTCTTGGAAATGCTCAAAACACTTCCTTAGAATGATCAATTGTCTATCCCTTACGGTGGCTGCCCCTAGATTATCGATAAATACTTTCAAATCCTCTGGAGAGATGTCACTAAAGTCCTTATCAGTTGTTCTTTGCCACAAACCACGTGCATTACATAAACCAAAGCCCATCACATGGTACGCAAAGGTATCGAAGACAGTAATAAATGTCATTTTCAGCTTGTCTTGCTCAAAAATCGCCATTTCATTATACCCCGCAAAGCAATCCATGAACAAATATATTTCCCTACCCGCTAATTGATCCAAAATTTGGTCAATAAATGACAACATGTAGTAATCCTTAACAATTTTCTTATTCAACTCTCTAAAGTCTACATAAAGTCAGATTTGATTATTTTTCTTCTTCCTGATCAAAATAGGTGAACACCATTCAATATGCTGAATAGGGAACATCAAACCCACTTTCTGCAACTTCTGTAGCTCCTTGAACAACCCATCCCTTAGTTCAAAAGGCATGCGTCTTACTTTCTAATGTACGAGCTGACTTACATTTTAGAGGAATGGTATGCACAGCTAGACTGGGAGGAATGCCTCTAAGTTCATCATAACTCCAAGCGAAGATGTCATGGAACTCTTGAATTAAGGACACATAGTCCTCTCTTTCTTCCGAACTGAGCATGGAACCTAATTCAATTGGCCACGAATTATTTGGCGTACCAAGATTCAACTCAATTACATCTGCATCTCTTATCCTATCCTATGGCTTTATCGGCTAATTCAAAGTTATCTAATAAATGTCCTCTGTAGTGGACCCTTCTTTAGATCCATCGGTCGATGATGTCTTAGTACCAAATAGATCATCTACTATTTTTGGTTCAGTAGAGAATAAATGAGCTCTCTCATTCTAAGGATACTTAGGGTAAGCATCCACTATTACACGATTGGCACCTCTGCCTAAAATCACTCAACCAGCGGGTATATCGACTTGACAGTCTATTCATAAGATCCATGGCCTACCTAGCAAAAATCAATAGCTAGGACATCCTACAAACCTTATCACCCTAAAGTCCAGATAGCATTCCACGTTTGCAATAGTAATGTGGACTTTAGTGATGCAACCTTCTGGTTTCCTTCAGCCATCCTAAGAAGTGTGGAGCCGCCTTTTTTTATTTCTAGACCTAGCCTCTCCATCAAGTCTGAACTCATGATATTGACGGAGGATCTAGTGTCCATGATAGCATGATCCACTAATATTCCATCCACATCTGCTGTAACCCTGGGACAATGCTTTTCAACATGCTCAAACCAATCATCTCCTACTCATGTTATGCCCAAAGGTTCTACAATAGTATACCCAATACGCAGGATTTTCTTGAATTCCTTGCATACTCCTAGAGATAGTTTAATCGATTGCAGGAGGTTCACGCTTGGTTTAACTTCGCAAAGAGAACTTGTTAAATCAAAGTTGTGGTAGTTAGCCGAAGCTCTCTTCTCTTGCCAAACCATTCTCTCCTTTGGTCTTTGGATCGTGACTTTGGTGCCTCTTCGTTAACTTTTGCCTTCTTTCTTGGCAATTATTTATCCCAGGATCAACTTTACTATCAACAGGCCTTAGAGGTCCACCTTCCATCTCAAGATTCTAGACTTTCTTTCTCCTAGAATCTTGCTTAGGGTTTCCCTCAACAGGTTTTACATTATCTTTGTCACCCTCTCTAGTCTTTTGACCTCTTCTTATGGCTCGTAGATTAGAATTTTCAGTGCCATTGACACATACAGCCTCAATAAGGCTAACTCCACTGCCATGAGGCAACTCCTCTACAGTAGCCTTTCCTCTTTTTGCAATGTTTGTCTTGGTCCATCATCTTGCTAGAGATTATAACCTTGTGCGCAATGATTGACTAGACCTGGTTTTTTACTTCCTTGTTGGAGAGAATTGATCTTATTCCAATAGGTAGCAGCTAAGTGCCAGACTTTTTGCAAATATCACATTTGACATTTGGAAAATTCCTAGGGAAATGTTGACCAGCACACCACTTACAACTGAATCTTGAGGGGGCACCCTCTTCAGGGCATCGCTCCCTATCAAATTCTTTTGATTCTTAAGGAAATTGACATCAATAACTATTTGCCTATATTGTTGGGTAATCATGTCAGTGTAGTGCTTCATTATATCATTAACTTCACCAAGGATATTTGAGGCACTTGACTCATAGCCGTGATCGTCTATCTGTTGCCCCATTGGCTAACCACTTGATTGGGAATCGGCCGTTGACTTACTGGGATAACATTAGGGTTTGTTGTTTGGCCTCCACCATTCACTGAAGCCATCTAACTAGCCATATGCATAGTCACACTGGGAGGAGCTTGTAACATAGGCAAATTTGGCATGATACTCCCTCTTCCATTCGCATCTGACATGGGGTCCCCTTGACTTCTATTGGTCAATGCCAATTTATTGCCATTCCAATTTACTCTTGTTGCATAAGCCACTTGCAAGTGCGACTCTACTCCTTTTGCTTGGGTAATAGTAGTGTCAATGTCAGCCAAAGCGACACTACTCAGCTGCACCTAGATGTTGAAATCTAATTCATGTAGGAAATATTGCAACTGTGCAGCCGGTGGAATGGGAATAAAAGTATCATGTTTGCGAAGAACTTTCTTTAGTTTCTTGGCATAGGCTTGGACATTCTCATTTGGCTCCTGACGTGTTACATTTAAGACTTGCAACCAATACTGTCCACCCCTCTTAGGAGCAAACTCTCTATGGAAGGCTGTGAAGAATTGGTCAATGCTAGTTATGGTTCCGCCCTCTAGAACCTAATACCATACTGATGCCCTTCCTTTTATTGTCATGTTGAAGAACATCATTAAGTGTCCTTCGTCTTGGATTCAATAGTTGAACATGAGTTTTTGAAACTCATTAATATGGAGTTTTCCATCTTCTTATGCTAACCCATTGAAGATGGGTAAAGGTGCTCCTAATGCCAGTAAATCCAGTGTCCCTATATTAGTACTACAATGGGTTGTGACATGGCTACAACCGGATTGACAATATGAGTTTGTGTAGGTAGAAGTACATCCCCACTTGAAGTGGGCTGATTAATTGGAAGAGGGGAAGTATTAGGACTTCCTCTTGCACTCAAAGGGCTACTTGTGACACTTAGGTTATTAAAACCATTGCCTCTTATGCGTATCAGGCTGCTCCTTTGAGGAAAATAATGCCTTTGAATCTCAGTCCACCATCTAGCCCTCTCAACACATTCCTCTTTTTGTATTTTGGCTTGACGGTTCTTGTTAGAGGACATAAACCAACTATTTGGTCCCTAGAGATCCTAGATTCGGAACCACCACTTATTGGCAGATCCCGGAAAATGCACCACCTATCGGGGCCAAAACCGAGCCTGACACTGGCTCTCTAGGACTAGCCAGGACCTTTAAGATACACAAGACACCCCACACAGCCTCGCGGCTAGGAGTGTCTAAGACTCACACTACACTAAACTCTAATATTGATTTTGTGTTTGTAATAGGACACAATCCAACATTTTCCTTCCCCTACTCCTCAGAGGGAGATCCCATAACATATAGGTATAATACCTTGTATCACATACATAGGAGGCAACCTCTCAGCTGAAACATCTTGGCCTCATTACAGCTCTCCTACATCAAGGGGATTGGCCCCAAGATGCACTGCCTCAACATAAAGAATAAGCATACAAGATCCACTCTTTGATTTATCAAATGATCTAGGAGTTGATGTTTCCTCACTGAACTTACCCCAAGGAATCGCTTGTCTATCCTACATCAAGGACTTCGTCACACTCTCAGCATTGGTCAATGTTTGGCATACAGGTGCTATATATCTAGGATTATATACCATGTGGCATACAAAATATGAATGTGGATGCTTATTGTGCACAAATATTTTATTCTAAAACAAATCAACAAAGTGGAGTGTAAAAATCATCCCTTCAATGATTTCCAATCTGTACGTTGTTGCTGCATTGCTAAAGGCTAGCACTGAGTTTGCTCGTGCTACCAGTCTCTTTAAACTTAAATGATTATCACCCTATATAACATGCACAAATAAAATATCAGACTTTACTTCATTTTTCAACACAAACGCTTCCACAACCCTTTTTTTCCCCTTATCATCTATGTGTTGCATCGTTGCATAGGTGTAGGGTTTTCTTTTTTGTCATTTTGAATATATAAAGCAATAAAAACACACTAAAACATACAAACAAGGGCTTAATTGAGGCCATATCTCATGCCTTAACCTTGCTAAATACTCACAAACATTAATCATATTTTTCCTTAATTTGTAAAGCACTAAAATCTATTGTTACCTCATTTTTTCTATTTATTTATTCATAAAAATATGTTATTTTCCAATCTATGCTTATTGACTAGTTATGATTGTTGAGAGATGTTTTTTATCAGAATTTTATCCCACACGAATCTCTTTTCCCCACTCGAAAACCAATAAAATCTTCATTTTTTCCTTTAAAAATGTGCTTTTCGGATTGTAATTTAACTGTTATGACTAGATATCATTACAGTTTTGCATTTCTTTTATGCACAGCCCTCAATCATGATGCAAAAAAGATCTAAACAAATTTTGGTTCCATATGAATTTCATTTAGACCATCAAACATAAGAAAGAATCAAATTTCCTTCGTAAAAATGAGGCATACCGCTTATGCACATGTTGCAGATTCTTTGATAATTAATACTTATAGCCCATAGACCAATCAACGATCATGCTTCAGTGTTGAACACCTTCCCTTAGCCTCCCTTCATCTTGGAGCAATCCGATCACCGCTGGACAAGCATATTTTAGCCCCTCTTGTTCTTGATTTCACTCGCATGAACCACCATTTTGAAGAGAGAGAGGGAGGAGAGAGAAAGACTGAATCTGCATCGAGCCATTTGGGCAGCCATTCTGCACATAGATGAGTGATAGGGAGCAAAATGATGTAGAAATTCATGGGTGATCTCTGTTTCATGTGTTGTATTTCAGCCCCCATGGACCTCTCAAAAAAATGTCGCCTTTTGGAGGGGCGGTGGTGATATACAGGCTGCAGTTTTTAAACAACCATCCCCCCCCCCCAAATTCATTTTTTTTTTCAAATATCCCCCCCCTAAGGCCTCTTTTAAGGACCCCCTACCAAGTCCATGCCCAAACCACTTTAAAGTTGGCCTTTTTTTTTTTACATGTCCGGCCTCCCACACTTTGTCTTCCCAGCCTCCGATTTGACTCCCAAAAAATTATGTCTGCCTGTCTCAGGGTCCCCCACTACTGGCCAATTCCAAAATTTTGATTGGACACTCCAAAAAATTATGAAAACTCCACAACCGTCTCTTGGTGGATCTCTAAAGTAGTTTTGAAACTCGTTTGTTGCTTGTTGCTTAAAATCGACCCAATTGCCTCTACCGCCTTCCATGGGGTTTAATTTTCCCTTGAAATTTGGATTTTTTGGCAGATTTTAAGCACTTTCTCAA
The DNA here is from genome assembly GCF_053477565.2 of Lygodium microphyllum. Taxonomy (NCBI): domain Eukaryota; kingdom Viridiplantae; phylum Streptophyta; class Polypodiopsida; order Schizaeales; family Lygodiaceae; genus Lygodium; species Lygodium microphyllum. Next base: position 6,895,146 of record NC_141149.1, on the reverse strand, counting down.
GGAAAAAATCCACTGCTCATCAAAACACCTACAAATCAAGACTAGAAGGGAGCATCAGCTGCTTAGTCCAGCTCCACTTTCAACCCATTCATCTACCCCTACAAATTCTTCCACGATGGCGAAATCTCAGGGAGTCAAAGTACTTGTTGAGGAGAAGCAAAGAAGAGATGATGATCAGTTTGAAGGTTTGAAGAGGGTGTCTAGGAGGAATGATCCAGTTTCTCAACCTTCTTCTTCAGAACCAGAGTAGAGTATGGCTAATGTTCAAAAGCCCAAAGAGTACAGGAAGATCAGAAAGCCCCATAGACAAAGGATTTGAAGCCAAAAAAGCAACATGGATTCAAGCTACTTTCCGACATTGAGAAGATTGAGGAGATTGATTTTGATGAAGAGGTTACTAATGGTCTCTATGACGGGCTGTCATGCTTAGATACTATGGAGGATCTTTTAGCATTGCTGAAAACTAAAAATGAAGAGTTGTTAGATGTCTTACATGTCCATTCTCTGGCGATGAATTGCAAAATTGTTGATTTCATGTTACAAGAAAATATGGGTGTTGAGAATTCTCAGCAAAAACAAAAAGTGCTCTTTGCTGAAATATTTCAGCAAAAAGAGTTGGGTGCTATTTATACACAGCAAAATTTGCCAATGTTTATACCATTTATGGAGATGGATATGGATATAAACATCAATATGGTCAAGGCACAAACAAGATTTGTTCCATTGAAGGAGGAAAGAGAACTTGGAGTCATGGGATTGTCTTAAGATCAACCAACCAAAGAAGATCTAGATTCCATGGAGAACATTTTTGCAAGAGAGAAGACTAAGCCACTGGATGCAGTGATGATCTACGAGAACGTGCATACTTTGATTCGTCCATATGATCTATGAGGATGCTGTGATAACCTATGTCAACTTACCTACTTGTCATATTATCCAAATGATTACCCATATAATCTTGGTGGGAATAATGCTTAAAATAGGCACATGCCTAAGGATGTGCAGCTTTGGAGGGGGTGGATGTCGTAACGCTACACATCCACCACTGCCAAACCTAAGGGCACAGTTTTTTGCCAAGAATTGGAACTCATTAATCAGCATCATTAGACATTTGTTTTCCATTGTGTGTATTTTTTTGTTTGTATCTTGCATGACGCACGAGCACATGTAGATAGGCTAGACACATTTTCTTTAGTGCATTCATAATTTTTGTGTGGACATCATTTGATTTGGTTGCATAGCATGGATCCCATCATTGCATAATTCTCAAATCATGAATGATTGGGCACAAAGTTTTGTTACATAGCATACTCTTGCTAGGGCACATTGCATGAAAAACAAGTTCATATGAAGAGAATGTATGTTTTGAAGACTCCAAGGGTGTGTACTCCATAATGGAGTTTATGGAAGAAGGCATATGGAGAATTATGAATAAGTGGGAGTACACAAGGGATGGCTCAATCCAATGTGATGGCAATTCTTGTACGAGATATGGATGTTATTTATAATGTTTTAAAAAATCGCACAGATATGAGAAGAGATATTCTACAATGTTTTACTTGGATTTCTATGAGTTGCAACGATGACACAAGTCGGATGTGGTTGAATGATTCTTTCAATTGTCTTTTGTGTAGCTGCCCTCTCGACTATGATTGCCATCCTGGGCTGCAGCCACCAAGAGTCAATCAACATGGTCTATGAAGAAGGCTAAAGTAGTCACCCACTATGGCTTTATAACACTCATAATCATGAACATAGAGATGAGGCTCAACATCTCACCCTACGACTTCTCTGCAATCAGCATCTCTATCACCATCGGTGTCTTTTGTTTTATAATCTCTTTGATCAAAGAAGCTTAATTATGCTAAATTACGCACATTGGCATGTCCAATCTAACTATTGGGGCGTTGTTAGCATTGTATCTGTTCATTTGAATGGAATCCCTTTCAAGGATGTGGCTTTCTACAGTAACAAACCTGTTGGAATCTCAACTACTGTACCTTATTTCTACTTATCTAGTCTTGATCCAACTTCAAGTGATATAGCTATCATTCTGTATTGATATTTGACTGTTAGTGAGTCTCCACTTGCCCTCCTCAATGATGTGTCCATCAAGTCCTCACATTCCACCTTTCTCTCTTCTCTCGCAGATCAAGACTACGACTTTGACTTTCGGTTGGTTAGTGATCCCTTTGCTTGCCTTAACGAGATAAAGCAAATTTCTCTTCAACGGCCTCATTGTCTTTGGTACTTGCCTCTTGTTGATGACAAAATTTAAAAGAGAATTCATAGGGAAGAGGAGGAAATCATTCCGATGAGCAGCATCATATCAATGAACAATTTTTCATCATAAGATTCATCTCAAGCTCTTCATATGTTTTTTTTGAACATATCCTTAACTCCCCTTGACCAAGAGTCTTTTGAACATGTATCTTGTCCATACCTTTAATCAATGAGTATGTTTTGTAGCTAAACTTCTTCTTCTAAATAATTATATTTTGTTGTGTACTCTTCATCATTCTTTGCACCCATCTCACAAAGCATCCTTGCGGTAAGTGACTTTCGCAAACTTCCATGTGTATTCCATGTGACAACGTGCCTCTCAATCTTGTGGAAGAGACTGGTGTGCTCAGGCTAGAGAGATCATTGATCTCATCCTCCAAGATGGGCTCAGTACCCTTTAGGTGTTCTTGGGCTTCTTTTACTCACTCCTTGACCTTTTCTATGGCTTTGAGTTGGTTCTTTAGATTGGGGTACTCCCCTACCTTAGCACTCCCTTTTTCAACCGTCTTTGGGATAGATGTTTTTATCTCAGCGTCTGTGACTTTCTTTTCGACAAGCAATGTCATTGCGCTCTCGGTTTTCAATGTGACCTTTGCCTTGCTTCTCTTCTTTTTTTGCCTACAAATTTTCTTTCCAATTGAGGCTACATCCAAGTTGCTAGGCCCTAGTAATGATATAGCAATCTGCTTCATCTGCACATGGGTCATGACATGCAATGGGATGGGCATGGCCTCCCCATCGTGTGTCTCCATGCCAAACAGCCCCAGTGGAAATGATGGCATGATTGCCAAACTAGAGCATGGCTTACACCTAGGACAATTGGCAAAAAGGTGAGTGATTGCACACTCACCGTACCTAAGATCAGCCTTATCTTGATTAGCTTGCTCCCTCTCAGGGCAGTCCGAAGAGATGTGCCTTAGGTGACCACAAGTCCAACAAGAAATTGGTTCTTGAGTCTACCCTCCTAAGCCTCTGCCTCTCCCTCTTCCAAATGCCATCATTGGCACTGGTCGATAGTCCATGAGGATTGGATTGCTCTCCTTGTGGTACAAGACATAGGGGTTCACATAAGGCTCCTTATTGTTCAATTCCTCCACGTAGTGGAATGGGTGGATGCGTTATATAGGGTCGAAATGGCCTAGGTATGCTTTGTATTGTTAGGTTCTAGGAGGGCCAATGGGGCTCCTCTCTTGAAGAAATTTGGAGGCCTATTCCCTAGGTAAGGCTGGTTGTAAGGCTACAAATATGGGAGTCTCCATGGCTGTCTGTAGTGCATGGCATCATGGCCTGAACCTACTGCAGTTGGCACTAGGTTGGGACCTTGGGTCCTGATACTTAGTTCTTGAAGGTAGTTTCCACCGCAATACACACATTGGACATGTGACCGCATAGGTCTTCTCATCATCTCCTATAGCTCGGCCAACTCTAGCTTCACATCTGTGAACTCTTGGCTCTAATTGACATTCTTTCCTTTGTCTTCATGCTTTGGATGGATCCTTCACTAGCAGTCAAAGTTCTTTTAGAGGTTCCAAGGGGTAGTGATATATCAGGTTGTGGGTCTTGAGCTCCTCTCCTTGAGTAGATCATCCACTTGTATGGCTTCTTTGAAGACCCTAGCTAGCATAGCCCTTTGTAAGTTTGAGTTGCTCACCAAGGCTTTGTAAAGCTCTTCACTTCCGATTCCACTTATGAACACAGTGGAGACCACTCGTGCGCTAGGTCTCTCTACAGTTGGGATTCTCTTGAAGAGACTCCACACATGGGTGACATAGTCTCAGATATCCTCCTTGTCCTTCTTGACATTCATCAATCTAACCATGAGTTTGTCATAGTATCTTGCCTCAAAGAATCCCTTGATGAAGAGACTCTTGAGGATGTTAAAGTCATTGCATTCAGTAGTTTCTAAACTAGTGTACCACATCCATCCTTTGTTTCCTAGGCAAAGTCCAAAAGCTTGTGAGCATTGAGCGAGATCTGTGTGGCTATTAGCCTTGCAAACCTGCTCGAACTTCTCTACAAAGCTATATGGGTTGTTTCTCGACTGGTACTTCTCTATTAGTTTTGCAACCCATGAGGATCCTCGACTAACCTCTTGGAGCCCTGGGTAATGCCTAATCCTACAAGCAACAATGTTGCTAATGCTCCTGTGCTTTTCTCTATCAACGTGTTGTCTATTAGTCACTTCATGAGAAGCTCGCTCAAACAGTGTTAAGTCTGCCTCTAGCACTCTTTCCCTCTCTACGTTTGATCCTATTCGATTTTTATTTACTACTCTCGCATTTCAATGTCCTGTAGTAATCTCCTAGTCTGTTACTATTGGTTGTATACTGCTATGCTCTCCAAGGCCTTTCGTGCCAGCTTCCTTTCCTCCTCAAGGTCCACTATGATGTCTTTTGATGGCCTGCCATGGTGATCCAATGTGGTTTGTGCATCAGATTTATTCACCATTGCTAGATTTCGATTGGGAATTCTCCCAAGTCGAGCTCTTTGTTTTTGTGGCTTACACTAGACTCTGCCATGTTTGCGGTCTCCTGTTTCACAAAATTGTCAATGAGATTGGTCAAATTGGACAACGTCGTTCTCCCAATGGTGTTGCTCCCTCAATGCATCGAGCCGGCATCATGCGGGCATAGCATAAGCATATGACGGTCGATAAGCATGAATCCAACACCCAAGTATGTCATACAAACATCTGCCAGTGAGTAGGCACACCCCCCAGGCAACAGGGCAAAGTGTTCTTGCCACTACCAAAACTTGACACAAGTAGATGTCAGTTCACAAAGATATGGATCCAAATCGAAGACTCAACTCATAAGCATATAGTGAACCAATACATATGATGAATCATCCCAAAAGATAAGAAGTCCCAAAGTCTCAAGTGTCTAACTGCTCAATAGCATGTAACGGCTCAATGCATAAAGGTACCGCCTGCTCAATGTCTGATAAGCATTCAAGAATGCTCCCACTAGCACAAAATTCATATGTACGAGCTCAAGATCTCAAGCCAAGGCAAGACACAGTGCCAATGACATAAGTCTAAGACAATACATCAATAGTACATCTCGAACATGTAGGCGGTAAAGCATCCGTATGTAGCATCTGTAAGCATGTAAGACATCAAATACATCCCAAGCTACAACTCTGGCAAGCCAATAAATAGCTCAAGTAAGCTCCGGGAATCCAAGGTCAAGCCAAGACCGAGCTCCAGTAGCAATAGGCTCCAAACAATGTAACTAGCATGTAGTAATGGCATATGCTAAGCATGCCAAGACCGGTCAGACATAAGCAACATACATGCCATAAGTACATCCAAGATGGAGCATCCAAATGCTTTGCAAAGTGGGCTCAAGCTCAACCAATGATCCTGAATCAAAACCAAGCTCTATGTTGAGCCCCAAGTGTCAATACATCACTATATAGGCCCGAAACATAGCCCAAAAAGCATAGGCATAAGTATACATGAGTAAAATGACTTCAGCCAAACTATGTACAGCAATGATTTATTGTTCAAAACTGAGAATTTCAGCACCAAAATCATCTCCAAATGGTTGCCAAACAATAGGCATACATTCCCCTAACATTCGGGCATCAAACGGGACCAACCGGGCATCAAATGACAATGCCAAACAAGTTGTAGCATCAAATGTTAGTGTAACACTGTCATAAACTACCTGTGGACTGTTTTGACAGTCCCAAAATAGTGTTAAATTAGTCCAAATGCTATGCTAACACATCAACCATCAAAACCAAGCATCAAAGCATGTTCATATGCCCGAAATGGAGCCCTTCCAAGTGCCAATGGAGGAGGAGAGATGCTGTTGTGATTGCCAATGCTAAAGACACATATGGGAGGGCTGCTTGATTCCACCAACTGTAAATGCTGGTCCTGGGGCTGCAAAAAATGGTGGCCAAGCTTCGAAAGGGTCTGGTTAAAGCCAAGGAAGGCCTCAAACAAGCTCCAGCAAGTCTTGTTCAAAGGCAAGTGAGATATGAAGCAAGGGAGCTTCAATGGTGGCTACCCCAATCTTGTTTACAAGCTTATGAGACCTGAGAACTGAATTAAACCCTGAAGAAAATGATCAAATACCTCTTATGTAATTCCCTGAAGGTACCCAACAATGCCGGGAAGGTGCTCGGGAAGCCGGGGAGTGACAGGAGCTCGAAGGAGTCGGTTATGGCTGCCAGGAAGGAGACCCAATGGGAGTAGGGAGTTGATGGAATGCTGAGAATGCCACTAACCAAGCTCAAGAGTGGGAAAGCAAAGCTTTGATACTAGTTGAAAGAGAGCGACAGATCGAAGGTTGGACTCGAGAGCTATGGCGGGAGAGCAAGAGCAAAAAAGAGAGAGACAAGAAATGGGAACTCCAACAGTCACAATGTGTGACCGGGCCTTCCTTTATTCAAATTATCACTAAAAGAATAAAGAATAAAGTGACGGTGACGGGCGCCCACCACCTGCAGTGTGCAGTGGCGGTGATTGTCAGTGTAGTAATACACGGGCGGCTAGGCAGAGGCGCCTTTACCCCCAACACTCAGGTGAGAGTTTTAAGAAAATTTCTTGTCCTTTTCTTCAACATGGTTTTTTTAGTATAGTGGATCAAATTTGAAGAGATGCAAAATTGAGTTGATTCTTACAAGGACAAGTTTTGTAGTCAAATGTCTACAAGCATCAAAAGTGGTGGTTTTGCTAGTCTACTTGAAAGAGGTAAAGAAAGATATCATTGGCTCCATTTGTGAAGGCAAACCACAACAACTACTTGAAGGAAGAGAGAAGACATTCATCTTGCAATTGTTTGCAAATGAAGACAATTTGTAACTAGGTTGGGATTGCCAAGTACTATCCTGCTTATGGGTTGGGAGCAGCTTCAGGGAGATGCTTGTTGGGAGAAGCTTGAGGGAGACGCTTGACATCAACAAAGCTTGGCTAGGTACTATCCTGCTTGCCATGTACTATCCTACTTGTGGGTTGGGAGTAGCTTCAGGAAGATGCTTGACATCAACAGAGCTTGGCCAATTGTTCCTTCATACCGGGTTTTCCTAGCTCCTTGGCTTCTCTTTCCCAATCCCCCAAATGGCCTTGGGAGGCCTTCTATTCATGATGTGTGATGTCAGCTTTCAACTCCAACTATGTTATTGAGCCCTTGGTAGTTCTTTAATGGTTTTGAATAATACAATTAGCCACACTTTATTTTGCTTATGGCAGTTTCTAGCAACTAAGGGAGTTTTGAACGTGATTTGTTTGTGCTGAGAGATTTTGCAGATCAATGTGGTTGCATCCTGAAATCTTGTGGCATTTTCTAGCAACTAAGGGAGTTCAAGTCGATTGGATTCATTATTTCTCTTCTTATTGAAGATTGCTCAGCATGTCCCAACTATAACTTGATTGCTTCATTCAGATTTATAAATCCAAAATCTTGATATGAATTCACAAATTTTTCCATTTTGGTTATATCCATCTACAAGTGTGCATCCTAATCATGGGATAATATTTTTGCTCTTGTCCTAACAGGTGCTACAATGGTGAGAAGAGTTGGTGCAACATTGGTGTTGAATTGTAGGGTAGGATGTATTTGAATTAACAACAGCTAAGATAATGTTTACATCAATTAATCTGTGTACTGCAACAGGTTTGTGAGCATTTATATGAGCAAAGGCTTTGTATACATCAACCATAACCCTTGTTGGTAGCAGCAGATGAATCAAAGGTCTAGATATTTGGTTTTGCATTAGAATCAACAACAGCTAAGATCATGTGTACAGCAATGAATTTGTGTACTACAGAAGGTCTGTGAGCATTATACGAGCAAAGGCTTTGTATACATCAACCAAAACCCTTGCCGATAGCAGCAGATGAATCAGAGGTCTAGATATCTGGTTCTATATTGGAATTAACAGCAGTTAAGATCATGTGTAGAGCAATGAATCTGTGTACTGCAGCAGGGCTGTGAGCATTTATATGAGCAAAGACTTTGTATACATCAACCAAAACCCTTATTGGTAGCAGAGGAATCACAGGTCTAGATAATTTTGTTTGAAGGTCACTAGGTATTGTCACTAGCAATGAGAGGTCAAAATGTCTCTATCTTGAAAGGAAAGGAGCAGCTACATATATGTAGACAACATTAATAGTGAAGGACTAGACTGCCTGAGCAGAAATTAGAGGTTGGGATGCGGTAAGGAGTAGGAGAGATCATGCCATGTCTTGGGGAATATTGAAAGTTCAGTGTAGCAATAATAGTAAAATTGCAGGTTTATATGTAGAGGCAGGCTCATATCATAATAGCAACAACAGTGACAATGCTTTACAGAGGAGGGGCTACAGCAAGGAATACACCCAGGCATGCAAATTTTTTTACAAAAAAGAGCTCTGATTTGAAACTTCAGCAACCCCCATGAGACGTGCAAACACAAGAATTGGATGCTTTTGGTATTGTTGTTACTATATGGACCTCATCTTGTAAGCAATACAACTCCTGCATTCAAGTTCAGTGTGTCTCGGTTGCCGCATTGGGCACAAGCCAAGGTTGCATAGACCATTCTCGAAAATGATGAGGATGAATCAGAAGATTTAAGTTTTCGTTCTTTTGAATCAAGATGGGTGAAGATTTAAGTTTTCCTTCTTTTGAATCAAGATGGGTGCAACTATTCATCCCAGGAAGTTTGGAGCAAGGCGAAGATTCACAATTGAGATTGGTGTGACATTAGTCAAGGATCATCATACACCGCAGAGCTCTCTGGACTCCCAGCCTAGTGGAACTTCTTGTTCAAGTCCAAAAGCTTCAGAGAGGTATGCTGTTTCATTGGGCCTTTTTGTTTTCCTTTCCATTTAAGTTTAAATAATATTTAAGAACAAGTTAAAATTTTTGGTTATTGTCACCCTATTCATTGCCATGAGAACCTGCTACTATTTGAGCAGTTGCTAGTCATGACACTTCTGTTGAAGGTTGTTGAGTACTGCTTCTTGCAGCCAAGGACATGCTACTATCAGCAATTGATGTGCTACTATTGCTACTTGCAGCCAAGGACATGCTACTATCAGCAATTGATGTGCTACTATTGCTACCCCTCTGAAGGTTGTTGAGTACTGCTTCTTGCAGCCAAGGACATGCTACTATCAGCAATTGATGTGCTACTATTGCTACCCCTCTGAAGGCTTTCCATACATGTACTTAATTGCCAAATGAATCCAAGATTTATTGGTGTCAAAATTTCGAGATAAGAGCTAGGGAACAATTGGCTGCGCAAGCAGTAATGGAAATGAAAATTGGTTTGCCCAAAATTGAGTCTCTCAGAGGTTATAATGCTTTCCTTTTTGTGTCAATATAGTGGTTTAAATGCCACGCGGTGTTGCTCCATAGCTGCGTGGGTCCTAAGTATGGACTAACACCATGGGAGGCTACATGCATTCACATTCTTGATATTTAGCAAGCTTTTGTCCAGTTATGCTAATTAAGGGGTTGAGATTTCCACAACTCTAGCTCTTGTTTGAGTCTAGTAAAAGTTGTACAAATTAATGTTTCTTTTCTAGCCAGCCATCTGGATGCAGTCCACAAGACTTACAATCAGTAAAAAGGACATAACTTTTGTAAGAAACTCCGATTGATGAGATTTTTTGCTCAGGTCGGAGGGGAAAAAGTCATCTTTGAGATGAGCTATTAAACTTTGTGACAAGAAATGATCAGAATTTTTTGCAATGGAATTATTGTGTCTATCCTAGAGTGGTCTGCACCTTGTCTATAGTGACCCTAGTGCACAAAAATGGGCATAACTTTCAAACCATAGCTCTGATTGGGGAGGTTTTTGATTCAAACCGAAGGGGACAAAGCCCTCTTCAAGGTGAGCTATAGGGTTCACTCCCATATTCGAAATTGAAATTTTTGCAATAGGATATTCTTGACTGTCATGCAGGACCGTGACCAAAAACACTACCTGGCTCTTATTGCAAAAGCCTTATATGGATGGAGCATAGTTAGAGAGTCTTGATCAGCAACATAAATAGCATCTTGAGCATGTTGGGCCTTTTCATGAGATGCAAGGAATGGACAAGGGTTGGGAAAGGGGTTACCTTGGTAGTCTAGTGACTCACAAGCTGCTACTTACCCAATTTACAATGGCTATTATTCACTTTGAGGCTTATCCCAAGCACAAGACAAAATGGGGGGTTAATGTCAGCCAATACAATGAGTTTTCAGGATTAGATATGATGCATGCATGCAGAGACAATTGAGGTACTGAGCCTGTGCAATCTTGAATCTCTCCAACAAGGAATGAAGCTTAGCAAGTGGCTAATTTTGAGAGATTAAGATCAGATTGACATACCTCTTCCATGCTTGGGGAGACCGTTGAATCATAGCTCATCATGATGCCCATTTGCTCCATCAATCAAGCCCGGTTGGTTGAGGCATTCCCATGGGAGAAGACTTCAACATTTGGAATACTCTTGATGATGATGATGGCTCTTGTGCTTGTTCTCGAGCTTGAGCTTCAGAGAGGGAAAGCTTCAAGTGAAGCTTTCATGGCTGCCCACAAGGCTTCCATGCAAGCTAAGCTCCATGTCTTCAATCCGGGTAGCGAAGGGCAAAAGGGGTTGAGAGATCTCCTGATGGTTGAACTCCAGAGGTTGTGGGCTGGATCAAGAGCTTGGATTGAGCAGTAATGGTTGCCCACAGAGAGTGTTCATTAGGAGATTCAATTAGGGTTTCAATGTTGGAGGGGAAGGGGTCAAATCTTGTTGAAGAGGGTTTAGCCCTTGCCCTAGGAGGCCAAGAGTGCCAAGGGGAAGGTCAAGAGCAGGAGCAGGGGGCAGGAAGAAGCCAGGGGCAATAGCACAATTTGCGCCATAAATTACGAGCTGCTACATGCTGCCTTTGGCAAGGATTACCCGGCCACTGAGGTGTTCAAACTATAGCTGGAGATGGTGGGGATCAGCTTCTGAGATTGGTTGATGGTTTGGAGATGGCTGGAGCAAGCTTGGAGGGTTTGTGTTGGTGCTTGGCAATGCCAACAAGGTGCTTGGAGGAGGGGAAGCATATCAAACCTTGGATTGCCACCACAAGGTATGTATCCTTATGAAGGAAATCCATAGAAGGTACAACTCTTGCTACTTTAGTGCTCTTACATTAGATGCACCTCTTTCTACTTTGGTTGTAGCAAGCCCAAAAAAAGGTTGGATTGGTTGAAGTTTGAGCTTGATGGATTTGTATGTTTCATCCACCTATCTAAACAACTTGCTAAAACTTTGAAAATGAAGAATGTAAGTTGAGGGTTTTGATATCCTATTTGGATGTAGTGGTAAGCTAAATCAATTTAACTTGGTATGATACTTCAAGCTATTGGATTCCTATCTTGTGGGCAAACTCAATACTAGCATATGTGTTTGGTAAATCTTAGTGTTTGAGAGTCTAGATAGCATTGCATATTCCCACAAGAGTATGCATTGATTTGGATGGGCATTACATTTATCCCCATTAGTAAGAATGATACAATATGGTTTCGTGAGCAAACCATTTAAATATCATTTCATTATTTGTATTGTTGTGGATAGGACTATAGGGTTTGAAGCATACAACCAGTAGAGTAGATCTATGTTGTCGAGCTATGGGAGATTGCAGTGCTTTAAGGATCAAAGGGAAGGCAGTTTGCTAAAAATGGTAGGTCTTCTCTTGTTGCTTTGAGCTTTTTTCGCAATGCACAGGTTTGAGCCTTTTGACATCCTTGCTGATTGTAAGCACGAAATGCATCTAGGGACAACATTGTTGGTGAAGCACCAAGGATTTGCATTTCAGAAAAAAGGAAGGGAGGCTTAGGAAGAGCCAACAAGACTTAATTTTTTAAATAGTGGAGCAAATCCGAAGAGTATGACAACTCTAGACCTACCTTAGGTGTTGTAGAACATGGTGAAGCAGAGAGAATGTAGTGTTCAGGACAACTTTTTTAGTGGATTCAATCACAATTCTATTGCTAACAATACAACATTGTGAAAAAATCGTGATTAGTTTGCTTAACATGATATATTAGCATGGTAATGGCTAGTATTAATGGTTCCAACTAGTTTTCTTATATAGGAAAATTTTCCTATATCTATGGTTTCAACTAGTTTTCTTATCTATGAATATTTTACTGGATCATCAACTAGGAATTTGAAAAATTTTCTATATATAAATATTTTACTAGATCACTAACTTGTAAAGTGTTCCACTTTTACTAGTTGAGACTTTTTCTAGATGCTTTGATAAGTATCTAGAAAATCTCTCTTTTTTTACTATATGGAAAGGTGTTTAAAGTTCCTCATGGAGGTAAAGGGGTGGAGTTGAGGGGTGGTGTTGAGGAGGAGATAAAGGAGGCGGGTGGAGAGGCCATGCGCAGTGGGAGCGGCGGCACTGTGTGATGACGCCCCCTTGAGAGCGCGTGGTGGAGAGGAGGTTGCAGCAAGGCGATGGTGATGCAGGCCAGTCAACCAACAAGGGGGAAGGACGCTGTGGAGGGGTGGGGAATGGCAAGCAAGCGCAGCAGGGTGGGCTAGCTAGTGGGCGAGTATGGCGGCAATGGCCATGGCGGGAGGAGACGGCCTCAATGGTTTGGGATGGTGGCACAGGGGCGTGCGGTGACAGCTCAACAGCGTGCAGTAGTAGCAACCAACCAAGGAAGACGGGGGACAGAGGGCAGCCTGCAGAGAGGTTCGGCAGCCGTCGCGGTGCAAGGGTAGGCATTGTAGGTATGGGGGTTACGCAAGGTAGCTTGATGGTGGCTCGGGTGTGGGCTGTGTGGTCAACGGAGAGGCGAACAGGGCAGGACGCGCGGAGTTGCAAGGCAAAGGAGGAGGAGGCAGGCGCTCAGGCCAGTGCTATGGCGGCGACCAGCTGCCCTAGCTTTTTCTTTTGGCGGGCGTGGCCAGCGGGCGCCCCCCCTCCCAACCCTTTTCCTCCTCTCCTTCCTTCTTCTTCTTTCTTTTCCTCCTCCTTTTTCTTCTACTTCTTCTCTTTCTGCTTTTTCTTCTTTTCCTTTTCTTCTTCTTCTTCTTTTTCCATTATTCTTCTCCTTCTCCTTCCTTTTCTTTTCTCTGAAAAAAAAACTTTCTTCTTTCTATTCTCTTTCTCCTTTTTCTTGTCGTTTTTCTCTCTTCTACTTATTCTTATCTTTCTTTTTTACTTGTTTCTTCTTCTTCTCTCCCTTATTTCTACTACTACTTTTTCTTAACCTCTTTTAATTTCTCTCCTTTTTTTCTCCTTCGGGAGATGCAAACACCACCTAGAGTCGGTGCACCCATAGTTCCTTTTTTCCCTACTCCGTACAAAATGTAAATGGAATTGCCTTTCTTTCCTTCTCCTAGAGAGTGCCAACATCTATTAAGGTTAATGCATCATGATTACAAAAGCGCAATCTTAACCATGGCCAAAACCATAAACTATCCCTATAATTTTTTTAAACATTTGTAAATAAATAAAACAAAGCAAAAGGAGTGAATATAGATGATTCTAGTTGACGAAAAATTGCAATCTTCTTACCAAAAAAAATTTGTCACTTCATTTTATGAATACAAAACCTTAACTAAGAACCCCTCTTATTCCACACATCCAACGCACGAGTATCTTCATCATCGATGTGTCCTTGATCCCAGCAACGCAACTAAAATTTTGTGCTATGCGAGCTCAATGTAGTGGGACTTTGGACATACTCTTATTCTTTCAAGAGCTTCAATGCACACGATTCAAGTGACTACCTTTCACACTGCCTCTTACACACAAATGCAAGCACTCGTTTGTAGTGAGTGAGATGGGCTATCATTACAACTTGCATGGGATTATGCCTAGCCATCTTGCAGATTTACACGATAAATCAATATAATTGTTACAACCAATTGGCAATTTGAATGTGTATGTGCTTTATGTACATTATATTGTTATCAAAACTCCAAATGCTATTTTAAAAAATTTAAGCTTCATATTCTTGTGCTTGCTTGCACCTTGCATGCCACGTACTTCTTATGGTTGACACTGCTTATAAAACTAGAAGAGAAGAAGTCCGTAGAGAGTTGTTCGTCCATTATTGAAAAGTAGGTTAGAATTGATTCTTATTCCTTCAGGTAGAAACATTTGCACTAGCTTGAGTGCTTCCAATGTTGTACGCAATGTTTTGCATCTAAGTGATTTTTTGCTTTTTAGGCTTAAATAATGTATTTTTGAACAAGTCGGAGAAAAAATAGGGTCATTTTTTAGCTCCCAAAATCGTCATGCTCACTATCATTGGAAACTTTAGCATGAAATTAATAGAGTTTTGATGGCCTAAAATGACTATTTATGTATAGGAAAGGTATAGGTATCTAAGTATATAGTAAGACATAATAAGATACTTCTCACTATCATTGGAAACTTTGGCATGCTCACTATCATTGGAAACTTTGGCATGAAATTAATAGAGTTTTGATGGCCTAAAATGACTATTTATGTATAGGAAAGGTATAGGTATCTAAGTATATAGTAAGACATAATAAGATACTTCTCAAGTTGAGGACCTTGTAGCTAAATTTTGTATCAATTCTTGAGAGAGGACTTTGAGATTAAAAAATAGTCATATAGATGTGCTTCAATCCCCTATGGATGTCCATGCTATGGATAGGTTAGTTTACAAAAATTAATGAAGCAACATACTCTACTCCAATTCCATCCCATTTATAATGTTCATCATCTTTGTTTCTTTTAAGCTCCATCACACTACTTTCTAATTAAGTATCCTCAAGCATTTCAAAAGATGATTAAAAAACTACTTTTATGAAACTTGTTAAGGCAAGAAACTTCAACATGTAGACTTAATAGATTTCCTAGTTCTCCATATTCAAAGGCTCATCTATCTCTAACCTATGTTATTCCATCATTGTAATCTAGAGAGAGATGCACCTTATAGGCTTTGTTTAGTGTTGGTGGCTTGTACATTTATAGTTATCTATGTCCATTCAATCTACTCATAAGTAAAGAATATCATCCAAGTTAGTAAACAATATCTAATATATTTTAAAAAAACACCCAGATTCACAACACCACTTGAACAACTTCTCATCTATTTGAATGCCTTTTGAAGTATATTATATGTAGGGCTAGAAGAACATTTTTTATGATAATGCTTAGATAAATGTGTTGCAAGACTAGTGAAAAGAAAGGTATACATGTAAATCCAAAAGACATGTATGTTTGCACTCGTATTGGCAAAAATCAAAGGTCAATTTGAAAGTGACTAGGTAGGTGTAACGTGGCACAAGTTTAGATCCAATTTAGAAATTATGGAGAATGCATTAGCAGTTGCATGTAAGACTCTTGGGGTTGTAAGTACTTTGTAACAAAGTATATATATCCCTTGTGGCAGACATTATGGAGAATGCACTAACAACGCACTAACAGTTGCATGTAAGACTCTTGAGGTTGTAAATACTTTAGTGGAATGAAAGTAACAAAGTATAAACATCCCTTGTGGCAGACGGGGTTTCCCTTGAAGAGAAAAAACCTAGCTAGAAGCTAGAAGGAGGTGGAACTCCAAGCGACAAAACCACCCTAAAAAGAGACGAGCCTAGAACCTCAAAAAGAAGGTATTGTTCGAAGACAACCACCGGGACGGGAAAAACAGACCGAGTTGAAGAAGAGGGTGAGTTAGGATATTCTAGCGTGAGCATGATAGAGAAGAGCCAGTGCCAGTACTTAGAGGGGAATAACAAAGAGCCACCTTCAGCACCATTGGCAGAACAGACGGGACGTCAAGGGAGAGGAGCGGGGTTAGGACAGTTAAGCTGGCGGGGAGAATTGGCGTACGTTTCCAGGTGGGGATTGAACAATATTTGCCAACAATATCATCGAGTGCCAAGCGGCGATGGAAAACGGAGCTTGGAATCACGTTCTTGGGTATATAAGCTATGTTTGCCATCGCTCATACTGTGTTGCAAACAGCAGCTCGTTCTTGTGAAAGTGGAAGGGAAGAAAAAGTCCATAGCAAGTCGTTGGTCTCTGGCCCGGACCTTCATTATCTGCCTGTGGATGCTGTAAGAAGACGACGACGACGACGGCGCAGAAGGCCATGAATCAGCGTGAAGCACAGGGAAGCCTAAGTGCACTGCTACTGCAGTAGAGTTGGCCATGGTAGCTATATTGATGTTATGCAAGATAGCGCAATAAGTCTAGCTCGACAACGATAACGCCGAGTGGACTAAATATACAGTACACCCACGATATACATGCCTAGTCGACAACATAATATAGATAATATATACATGGATGATGGTGCCCCCTTGCGCGTGGTCTGGCTCTTTCCCTCTACCCTAGGACCTCTTAATGCTCAACACCCACTCATAATTGACACGTTGCCTTGCTTGAATTCTGAAACCTAGAGAGTTGCTGCCAAAGTCATCGACACCAGCTCTTCATAAGAACAATCACATCAAAGTTTTAACTTCTTTAGTCATATTGAGGTCCTATTATACCTAGATAAAGGACACACTTTCAGAGATGGGCCACCCAGAAAGGTCTTGGGCTTAGATCCCATTAGCACTAGTACACTAATCTCAACTTGATGCACCTTATCCCCCAAGATCTCCATATTATCACCCTCATATCTTTCCTTCAAGATTCTTACAGTTCTCAAGCTCAAGTATAACAACTTGTAGTGCAATTTGCAAATATAACTTCACGCACATTACTAGTAAGGATTGTAAAATTATTTGATCCTGGGATTTCTTAATGTTCATAACATGTGTCAAGAATATTTATATGTTCGTGTCATTCATATCTTAATTGCAAGTGCATCAATAGTGATCTCTACAAATGGTCTACTAAGCTCTAGGAGGAGCCCTCCGAGAATGCCTAGTTTGCCATTGGTGCCTACTAGGCCATTATGATGGCATGTTTTAATTAGGTATAAAGTGGAGGTTTGCCATCATCTCCTCATTCATTTTGTTTTTTTGGCAAGTAATCCCTAAGGTCTATAGTAAGGTCTCTAGTTCAGGAGGTTAGTTTTGGGTAAGTTCTAGCAAGGAATCCCTAGTGTCTATAGTTAGGTCTCTAGTTCAAGAGATTAGTTTTTGGTTCATTATAGCATTTTTATAAAATGGGTCATTTGTTGACCCTTTCTAGATAATAAGATAGCTATAGTTATGATATAATTAGTCTTATATATTTTTGTAATTCTTTTTAATTGGAAACATGTTAAATAGTTAGATATTTGGCTGAAGATCAATTATTAAACATTCTTAGTCATTCCTCCACGTTACTCCAAAAAATGATAAATTGTATCTTTTAATACTATCAACATGTTCAACTTGATATGGGAATTTTAGCATAATAAGTTATTTTAAAAAGTTAAAGTAGCAAATAAATAAGGCCATATGCGTGTGCCTATGTCTAAGACTTTTATTGGTAATGTGGCAAGATAAGTTGTCATGTCTTGGCTCTTTATCATTAATTTACAAGATGGGTCCTTTGCATGCTATGCCCCTCTACTTTTAGCACTTGGTTGTGCTTTCAATTGTCTATGTCTTCAACCATACATAAGGCATTGTTGTTTCCTTTGTAAAGGTATATTGGACTATTACTTATATACTCAACTACGTATATTATTGCTAGAGAGGCATCTAGAGTTTTGATACTTAGTCCATTCAATCGACCATGTATGTTTTTAATTATAGTCAGAAATAAACATTTTATCATACATTGTAGGGGTCTACCATTGGATTATTTATTTGACCATAAGTCTCATCCTTATATATGGTTTACATGAGAGCTTAATACTTTGCCATTAACTCAATTGTGTGTGTTGTCTCTCCTTTTATGTTTCTTAGGTCTTCATGTATGTTTTTATATGTGGTCTCTTTCCCTCTCAATCACTCTCTCCCTATGCTTTCTCTCATGTATTACATGAGCCACGCTAGGGTTTATTAACTCTCTTTATGTGCACACTTTCTCTCTTCTAATGCACACTCTATCTTTGTGTGCACTCTTTACTTACTTTGTCTCTTTGTGCACTCCCTATATTCTCTCTACTCCCTATAAGATTGATTGATGATCCTCTCTCTACTCTTTATAGGATTTAGAATCTGTGTTTGTATGCGTGCACACACACACACACACACACACACACACACACACACACACACACACACACACACACACACACACACACACACACACACACACACACACACACACACACACACACACACACACACACACACACACACACACACACACACACACACACACACACACACACACACACACACACACACACACACACACACACACTCACTCACTCACTCACTCACTCACTCACTCACTCACTCACTCACACACACACACACACACACACACACACACACTCTCTCTCTCTCTCTCTCTCTCTCTCTCTCTCTCTCTCTCTCTCTCTCTCTCTCTCTCTCTCTCTCTCTCTCTCCACATCCATATATACTCCCTACTTGCAATCTCTATATCTGCACCTCCCTTGAGGATTTCTCCACATCTTTTCTTTATGTCTAGGATCTTCCTTTAGTAAATACAAAATAAGATAGCAAACATCTAATGAAACTCATGCAAGCCACAAGGAGGATGGAAGAATATGGATTTTTGCATTGATCAAGGCACATCCCTCAAGATCATTGGTCTAAAAGTGATTGTGTAAGCTATACTGAATCTGAGCCAAAGCTTGAATATGATAAATAAAAACTACATTTGGATTCTTGTCTATTCCCTATGTTCCAATTGTTTCCATTGTCTCTTGCCTTCTTCTTCTATGAATTCTTTTACTTTTCTTCTATAAGCTCTTCTTAAGAGAACCTTGGTGGCTTTGGGCTAGATGCAACTAATGTCCCAATGTCTTTAGTGAAGCCAACGTGAGAGGCTTTTGTTATGCGTGATACTTATGACTTTTCATCAATTTTACCTATTATATGGGTTGGATAACAATTATAGGGTATTTAGGCCTCAAGTTATTTAATGAGTAGGTGGTTAAAACCAAGCATGCGCTGGCGCCCATTGTGAGTTTCAATTACAGAATTTTTAAGTGGATTTCTCTTTGTGTTCATAGCTCCATATGGTATGATCCTATGTGGTAGCTCATTACTTTAATGATGTACACTTTATGGACAATTTTTAATTTTTTTTTTTACAACCCACGAGTAAATTAATTTATGAAAACCAAGAGCTAATACCTTTCCTAATCATTGTTAATTTTATTACGCTAATTTTTAATGAGGAATTAAATAGGTATCTTAAGCATTTGTATATCATATAGCTTTTTAAATTTTGAAAATAAAAAACTAAAACTTATTTAAATAAATATAGCTAATCTTGCATGCTTATCCCATGGCTTTTGTCTAATGTACTATATTTGCAAAATAAAAAATTCTAAAAGAGGATGGAGCTAATCTTTTTATGCATTAACTAGAAGCCTTTAGATATATTCATTTTCCTTTTCTAAATGAGAATGTGTTGGCCAATTAATGATGGAAAATACCTAGTTGCAGGCATTTGATGCATTAGTGTCAATGGCTCTATTTGTTCCCGCATTAAGGGCCTTCAAAGATGGAAATTTCTACTTCATGTGGTAGGTTTGCCATGTTCGAGGGTCCCCCTTCATGCATAGTCCCACCATGTGAAGCTTCTTATGTGGGGGCACCATCAATTGGCAAAGGAAAAGGGTGGATAAGAGAAGAAAATGGATTAGCAAAGGTTGCTCTTGATCACTTGGGATGCTTGCCATAATCATTGCCTTGGGATGTGCTAGGAGTGAAGTCTTTGCCCTCTTCCTTCACACTCTCACACTCTTATTTTCTTTCACTCCTCTTGCACTCGTATGGATCTACCATGGTCTCCTTCTCATGCTATCTCTTCACAAATTGTCCTTTATTTATAGTTGAACTTAGAGGAGAGGAGATTACTTGCCTGTGTCATGGGAAAATTGAGTTGTCCTGTGGTGGCAAGGGGCAAGGAGATTGTTTTTGTGGGATTACCTATATGTGTCATAGGAATATGGAGGTATCCTCTGTTGGCAAGGGGAGAGGAGTTGGAGGGAGGACTAATGTGTCATTTGATTAGAATTTTCCTAACTCTAGATTAACCAATGAATTGCCATGTGTGGTAAAATATCATGATATTTAAGGGGGGATGCAATATATAGGCACAAGGAAAATTAGTGGATTATTAAATCCAAGGTGGAAAAGAAGAGTCATTTGTTTTTTCTTTACTTTTTTAATTAAAAAATTGGAGATGGGGTTGACATGTCAATTAAAGGAGGAGGAAAAAAAAATCTAATATATTTTTGGATAAATATTTTGTTAAAGAGGAGGAGAGAGTACGCTTGACTTTTCCCTAAATTTTTTAATCCCAAAAAAAAATCTAGGCAGAGGTTTTTGCACCAAGAAAAGAGGAGAGGTGAGTGTGAATTCACCCTTTTCTTCTTTTTTAATTTAAAAAACACATATTAGGGAAGGGAGTTTTTTCTTTAACTCATGTGTGTGTGTGTATGCGCGCATGCGTGCACGCGGGTGCATGTGCGCGCGTGTGCATGCTCGTGTGCGCGCACACACACACACAATTGTAGGAGGTACCTATCAATTTGAAAACATGGGGGAAGAGAGAGAGCAAGGGTAAATATAAATTATATATTAAAAATTTAATTAATTTGGGGAGGGGGATATGGCAATGGGATAGACGGTAGGATAGAGGGAGTGAGGGAGGTGGCTTATTTTCTTTTTTGATAACTTTTTTTTTCCAAATGATTGGGGGGGTGGGGGTCATTAGATGGCAATGACCTGCCCCTTCTCCCCCTCCCCCCTAATTTCATCATATTTCTCTTTTCCTTCTTTATATTAAGGTTTTACAACCTTATTGATTTTTTTTTCTTATTCAAATTTGCATGTAGAGCATTAAATTTATCCCTCATCCTTAACTGCACGTACTCATCATGCAAAGGCACAATCAAATTGATGAGCTTGAGATATTATCATTAACTCAGGTAATTCAATGAGTTGTGAAAAATCTGTATGATCAAGAAAAATAACTTATCATACTTGAGACAAATAATATTATGAATAACTTAGGTAATTCAATGAGTTGTGACAAATCTGTGTGATCAAGAAAAAATAACTTATCATACTTGAGATAAATCATGTAAGGAAAGAAATATATTTTTGCAAATCATGGAGATATTACATCCTCTTTTCCTTAGAGAAATCAAGATGTACTCATCTCAAGAGAAACTTGGGATAGTGTGTCCTAAGGATGGACTCCTTGATCCATGTAGTATCCTCTTTGGGGAAGTCTTTTCAATGTATCAGGTACTCATCACAGAGTACAGGATTCTTAAGAGACTTTTCCCTAATCTCTACAATTCTATCAAGTTGAACTTTGAAAAGTCCTTGAGTTGGTATTATAATTATCCATCATCTAGGACATGATCAAGGTTGGGGACATAGGGCTTCAAATGACTTACATGAAATACATTACAAACTTTGAGATGAGGCGGAACTTCTAGTTTACAAGTATTTCTATGAAGACTTTTGACAATCTTGTAGGTTTCACAATATCTTGGGCTGAGTTTTCTAAATTTTACAGGAGATAAATAGATTTTATTTGTTTCAAATCTTAGGAATATCATGTCTCCATCCTTGAAAGTCTGGGGTGTCCTCTTGGGGTTAGTGTAGGGATTTTGTCAATCTTGTGCTACTTTGATGTCCTATCGAATGGCTCTAGTCTACTTCTTCATCTCTTTCAACATTTTGTGGGATGTTTGTTTCCCTTAATATTGGATCAAAACATCTGAGAGGGGACAAGACTCTTGGCCATACAACACCTCAAAAGGGGTTGTATCACTACTTTGTTGGTACAAGGTGTTGTAGGCAACTCCACTAAAGATAAATATTCTATCCATTTATTGGGCTCCCTCCTTCACTATGCTCTCATAATATCTTCCAGTACTTGATAAATTATTCAGATGATATGTAGTAATATTACAACAAAATTGCAACTTAAAAATATGCTTAACAAACAACCTAGTAATATTAGATGCTTTGAAGATAGCCTTCATACGAATGATGTGAGTGATCTTTGTTAGCATATCAACGAATACTAGAATTGAGTCATATCCACCTTGCACTATTGGAAACCCTATTAGAAAATACATATTAATGTGGTGCTACTTCAATTATGGTATATCAAGTGGGTGCAGCTATGCAGGCAACTTGATCATTTCAACCTTAATTCAGTAACAACTGAGGCCTTGAGTGACATATCTTAAAACATCAGCTTTTATTCATAGCCAATGATAACTTATTTTTACTACATTTATAGTCTTTACATAACTCGTATTTCCATATATCAGACTATCATGGGTCTCCCATAGAATCTTCTTCTTAGGGTCCCAACTAATGGCTAGACATAACCTATAACACCATATTAGAGAATTTGGAAATTTTCCAAATCCCAATCTCAAATAAGTGATCATTATTTAATCACGTGGCTAAATCTTGATCCATATTGAAAGTGGGATATTGGAAGGTAGCTTATATAGTATTTAGGGTAGATTCCACATTTAAGTAAAATAATAAGATTTGACCATGTGGTCAAAGAACAAAGATTTTGGGGGTTCCAAGGTCCATGGAAATTTTCAAATTCCCTAATATATTTATCTATGTTGGTAGTACAAAAGCTTGCCCTCAATATGGTAGAATTAGGCCTTTGTATTTTGGCTATCTTTCCATGATTGATGTCAAGATTGTGGGATGTCAAGATTGTGGGAGAGAAGGAAGGAGTCTCACTTGTAGCTTTCTTGCTTGCACAATGGGGGAATACACACAAGGGTGGAGACTGAAAACAGTTTTCCTCTTCTTAGTTGTATATGCCAAAAGAACTCAAGTACAAAGAAATAGAAGAACCCTCTATATGGGTCTCAAACCAAACTCAACTAACTAAGGTGGCATACTAACTGAGCCACGAACTAGAGTAGATAAGGATAGCTATCATGTAGCTATTATTCATGGGCGGTGTACCAACCGCGTCTGCAACTGACAAGTCGGTGACATAAATACACAACGGTCACCCTGGCGTATCACGAGTGGAGCTCGATATCTCAACACTCCCCCTCGAGCTCAATCCCAATTCCTGCACACCAAGCAGGTCTCTGAACTTGCGCAGCTTCTCTGCGCCCAATGCCTTCGTGAATATGTCAGCTACCTGATCCTCTGTGCTGACATAAACTAGATCAATAAGACCTAGTAAAACCCTCTCTCGCACATAGTGATAATGCACCTCAATGTGCTTTGTTCTAGCATGATAGACTGGGTTATTTGCCAAGTGTATACTACTCATGTTGTCACAATAAATGACAACTGGCCCATCTGTAGACTGATGCATATCATAAAGTAGCTTATGCAACCAAGCTACCTCACATGCAGCCATTGCTGCACCCCTGTACTCAGCCTCTGTGCTCGACAAGGCAACTGTAGGCTGTTTCTTGCTGCTCCAAGTGACTGCAGCACTCCCAAAAGAGAACACATATCCACTGGTAGATCGTCTATCAGAAATGCTACCAGCCCAATCAGCATCAGTGTATCCATGCAACTGTATCTGAACCCCAGTCTCATAAAATAGTCCATACTGCAATGTGGACTTCACATACCTGAGTATGCGTCTAGCCGCATCCAAATGCGATTTCCTTGGAGCCTGCATAAACTGACTTACCAATCCAACAACATAGCTCAAATCTGGCCTGGTAATGGTCATATAAATCAAACTTCCTACTATGCGTCTGTACATAGTAGGGTCTTCTAGAAGCTCACCTGCATCTGTGCTCAGCTTCACATTCTGCTCCAAAGGAACTGAAATAGGCTTACAGCCTGTCATCCCATATTTGGATAGCATGTCCAATCCATACTGCCTCTGCAAGAGTTGTATCCCATTTGGTGATCTAATCACCTCAATGCCCAAGAAATAACGCAGCTCTCCCAAATCCTTCATCTCAAACTTCTGCTTCAATAGCATTTTCACATGAAGGATATCTTCATCACTGTCACCTGTCATAATCAAATCATCAACATAAATGACAAGTAGCATAATACCTTTCTCTGTTTTTCTCACATAAAGTGAGAAATCTGCCTTGGAAATCTGAAAGCCAATAGTGACAAGATACTGTCCTATCTTGTCAGACCATGCTCTAGGTGCTTGCTTCAAGCCATACAAGGCTTTCTTCAACCTGCAAACAAACTCAGGATGAACAGCATGCACATAACCTGGTGGCTGCTCCATATAGACCTCTTCTTGCAAATCACCATGCAAGAAGGCATTCTTTACATCCATCTGATGTAAAGACCATCCCTTTGATGCAGCCATAGCAATGACTGCTCTTACAGTTGCCATCCTTGCAACTGGACTGAATGTTTCTTCATAGTCAATGCCATATGTTTGTGCATACCCCTTGACTACTAATCTTGCCTTGTATCTGTTCACAGAACCATCTGCATTGTGCTTCACCTTATAAACCCACTTACAGCCAATTGCATTCTTACCTTTAGGCAAAGGTACTAACTCCCATGTAGCATTTGCTTCCAAGGCATCCATTTCTTCATCCATGGCTTTCTCCCATTTTTCTTTTCCCATGGCTTGCTCAAAAGATGTGGGTTCTGGTTCCTGTATCACTTTGACCATATATGCATAGTGAATGGCTGTAAATCCATCATATTTCAGCCTATCAACAGGATATCTAGCTCTCGTAGACCTGCGCAAAGTAGGTTCACTCCCAGGTGCTCTCAAAACATCCCTGGTCTTCCTTACTCCAGGTGTAACAATAGAAGGAATACCCAACTCATCATCAATGCTTTGTTCTAAGCCACTGGATTCACCATCCACATAAGAGTGACCTGCATTCACATCAAACATGGACTGATCAACCTTCTCTTTTCCTTTTCGTGATACCTGCATACCACTATCTGCATTACTTTGAGAAGATTCTCCTGATCTCAATCTGCCTGTCCATGGTGAAGAATGTGAACCACTGCTAGAGGACGCTCCAGGTCCACTAATATTTTGTGACTGCTGCTGTGAATTCTGTGCAGCATTACCATTTTGTGCATCTACATCATCAATCACATTTACTGGTTTATACCAGCTACTCATCTCATAAAAAACAACATCTCTGCTCACTGTAAACTTACGAGTAGAAGGGTTATAGCATCTATACCCTTTTTGCTGCAGAGAGTAACCAATAAAGATGCACTTCTCAGCTTTTGGATCCAACTTGGATCTCAACTCATCTGGCACATGTACATAGGCAATGCAACCAAAAATTTTCAAATGAGAAATATCTGGTTTCCTACCAGTATACCTCTCCTCTGGAGTCATTCCATGTATTGCTGCAGTGGGAGTCCTGTTCATTATGTAGACTGCTGTAGCAACTGCTTCAGCCCAATAAAAATCTGGCAAGTCTTTTTCATTGAGCATGGCACGAGATACCTCTCCAATATGCCTGTTTTTCCTTTCTGCAATTCCATTTTGTTGTGGGGTATAACTGCATGAATATTGCTGCTTTATGCCATGCTCCTGCAAGAACTTTGCAAACTCATTTGAGAGGTACTCTCCCCCTCCATCTGACCTTAGGCATTTTATTTGCAGACCTGTTTCTTTTTCAGCCATAGCTTTAAGGGTTTTGAAATGCCCAAAAACTTCACTTTTCTTTTTCATAAAATACACCCAAAATTTTCTGCTATAGTCATCAATAAAAGTGACAAAATAATGACAGCCTCCAAGAGATGCAGCTTTAGTAGTCCACACATCAGAGTGGATTAATTCCAATGGGTTCTTACTCTCTTGAACATGTCTAGGAAATGGTTTCCTTGCCTGTTTTCCAAACTGACAGGCTTCACATACCTTATGCATTTCTGCAACCTTGAATTTCGGCAAACTTGCAACAATATTTTGGGCCTGCATTGATTTAAGTCGCTGTACATTAACATGACCAATGCGTTTATGCCAGATATCAATATCTGCAACTACACCGGTCCCATGTGCAAACATTGCTGCACTCAATTCAGACATGTCTGCATCCAATGTAAACATTCTGCCCTTCTTCTTTCCTTTTGCTATCAAGCGACCTTTATTTTTCATATCCTCAACAAAACATCCATGAGGATTAAATCTGACCTGCAAGCCCTGTTCAACCATTTGACCAACAGAAACCAGATTCTTGGTGATATTCGGGACATGAAATACATCGGACAGGTATTTCTTTTTCCCATCCTGCATAGACAAGGGAATTTTTCCAATCTGCACAATAGGATGTGCAGTATCATCACCAGTCTCCACAAATCCTGGTTTTTCCATTTTCGTTGCATCCTCCATCCATTCTGCATGACCTGTCATGTGGTTTGATGCACCTGAGTCAACATACCATACATCATTGCTTTCTTCTGCACTTGTCACAGAATTGTTCATGTGCTGCACCATAAACAAGTGCTCATTTCTGTCATCACCCTGTCTACTAGAAGATGCATAATTCCCTTGTTGCAGTTTTCCATTCATGATGTCATTCTGCTTTTTATAGCAGTCTTTAGCCATATGACCCATTTTACCACAGTAGTAGCATTCAACATTACTGTTTGTATTTTGGCCTCTTTGCCATCCACCACGACCTCTTTGGCTCCCCCTGCCTCTAGAGTTACCACGTCCTCCTCCATAGGACTGGTTTTCTTGAGTTTGCTGCATATTCTGATTTCTACCACGGCCTCCATATCGGCCTCCTCTACCTCTGCCTCTACCTCTTCCAGCATTTGAGTAGAAGACAGCTTCTTTTGAAGTTCCTCCTGAAGAAGATGCACCACCATTTCTTTGCTCCTCAGAAATTAGAAGAGCAATCAGCTCCTCAAAATCAGGAAATCTTTCACAAACTGAAATGGATGTCCGAAACTGTGCATAATCCTTTCCTAGACCATTCAAGGTCACAGAAACTAAATCATCATCTTCCACTGGTGACCCAATGGAAGCAAGTGCATCTGCAATCTTCTTCACCTTCATGTGGTAGTCGTTGATGCTCATATTTTCTCTTTGCACATTGTGCAACTCTTGCTTGAGCTGCATTTTCCTGGCTTGTGTATTTGTGCTATACATTTTTGACAAAGTATCCCATGCCTCCTTTGGCGTACTTGCATCCTGAATATGCACAATCATAGAGTCTGAAATACTGATAGACAGCCAGTACATAACTTTCCTGGCTCTCTCATGCCATGCTTTAAATGCCTGCATTTGCTGTTGATTGGGAACATCAGGAAGAACTGGTTCTTCTTCATTTCCTGCAACAAATTCCCAATATCCTTTTCCCATGAGGAAATTCATCATTCTAAACTTCCATGCTTGGAAGTTGTTCTTGTCAAGCTTTTCAGTTACAATCTGTGAAAGAGAATCAGACGCCATTACAGAATACTGCAAAAAATTCTGTCACTGCAAAGAACACAGCTTCAGCCTCACAAGGGCTAATCTGCAAAACTGGCGAAAGTGGTATTTGACCACACAGTCACTTCCTAGTGACGATTTTGCATCAACAGGTAACAGGGATGATTCTGTAACTCCCAATGTCTCTGCGCACAAGCATACGATGCAATTTCTACAGTAACTTTTCACCGACCTGTAGAACAGTGGCTGCACAGCATAAAACTGGGCCTTTTTCTGAGTGCGTGCAGAAAACTTCCGCCTCCAAAACAGGCCCCGAAATGGCCTCAAATAAAAAAAACAGGGATACCAAAGGCTAAAGCCCTTTCCTGCAGTATATACTGCCCTCTTGCCACACCGCGAAGGGCGTCTCAATCTGAGACAATGCACTTCTGCAATTTCCGGCTGTGCTACCTGCAGAGACTTGCTCCCAAACCAGAAAAATGAAAGCAACACTGGTCCTCTTACCAGAACACCGCGAACTTGGTCTGCTTTCTTGAGCTCCTTACCACGAACAAGGCTCTGATACCATGTCAAGATTGTGGGATGTCAAGATTGTGGGAGAGAAGGAAGGAGTCTCACTTGTAGCTTTCTTGCTTGCACAATGGGGGAATACACACAAGGGTGGAGACTGAAAACAGTTTTCCTCTTCTTAGTTGTATATGCCAAAAGAACTCAAGTACAAAGAAATAGAAGAACCCTCTATATGGGTCTCAAACCAAACTCAACTAACTAAGGTGGCATACTAACTGAGCCACGAACTAGAGTAGATAAGGATAGCTATCATGTAGCTATTATTCATGGGCGGTGTACCAACCACGTCTGCAACTGACAAGTCGGTGACATAAATACACAACGGTCACCCTGGCGTATCACGAGTGGAGCTCGATATCTCAACAATTGAATGGTCCTCTTTATCTCAAGGTAATCAAGGTCCTTAGAGATTTCAACAACTACAACTCTTCCATTAGTAAAAAATTTAGGAAATATTTCATGCTTAGGGTATTAGCTACCACATTGTTCTTTCTAGGAGGAAACTTTTTTTCAAAGTCCACATCTTGGAGGACCTAAATCCATATCCTATATCTCATATTGAGATCAAGTTGGGTGAAAATCCACTTGAAACTTTTGTGGTCTATCACAAGAGTGGATCTTATTTCAAGCAAATAGTGATGCCACAATTTTAGTGCATGAATGACTATTAAAAGCTCAAGGTCATGCATAGTATAGGTTTTTTGAGACCTCTTTGGCATGATAGAACTTCTCAGTATACTCAATTCTTTTGCAAAAGTCACAAATTAGCTAGTCTTTTTGCCTTCGTTCTTGTTATTACTAACATACAACAATTATTCATCTTTTGCAGTTTCTTCTTTACCTTTAATTTTCTTTTCTTCTTTTAACAAGGAGGCCTTAATGTTAACAAATTTAGGGTTTGGCATATTGATTAAAGTGGTTGAAACATTATCATAATTTGGAGGCAAACTTTTTAACAAGACACCAATACATCCATTTTTAGATTTATTCCTATAAGCTGGGTTAGAAGACTTTTCATATAGTGTAGATGAGATGTCAGGGATGTGCTAGGCTTCATGTCCATAGTTTGAAAAATTCAATTAATAGAACATACTTTGAGGACTTTGATTGGGCACCAAACAATGTGTCCAATCTATCCCAAGTGTCATGGGATGTGTCACAGGCATCCACACGATGGATATAACTGTCATCTAACTCAAGCTTTATGATGGCTTGATACAAAGGTGCGTATACCCTAAATTTTGTAAGAGAGTGCTAGGCTCCCTCCTCTATAATTTGTAAATATAGACAGACATGGGTGAAGGCACAATGTAAATAGGGAGGGAATCACAAAAGAGGACCTCGGCTAAAATGAGTGATCGTGTAAAAAAAGGATAAGTGCCCAATAGGGATTAGGGCTTGTATAAAAACCACAAAGTGAATGAAGAAGCTCATTCTTATATGTGGCCAAAACTAGCTCTCTTCTTCTTCTTCTTCTTCTTCTTCTTCTTCTTCTTCTTCTTCTTCTTCTTCTTCTTCTTCTTCTTCTTCTTCTTCTTCTTCTTCTTCTTCTTCTTCTTCTTGCTTGCTTGCTTGCTTGTGCTTGTGCGTGAGAGAGGGAGTGTGCGGGAGTGAGGAACTATGGTGGAGAATCTCTCCATCTTCTCATCTCTTTTCTTCTCTTGTCTTGTGCCCGTCAATGAAGCAAGGAGCTTGGAGCTTGAGGATCAAGCTTTCTTGAGCTTGCACCTTGTATTGTGGAGCTATTGGAGTGCTTGAGGGAGGAGGCAACTCGATCGAGCATGAAGATAAGCTCACTACACTTGTAGGTATGAGAGTCATCATTCTTTTGCTAGATTGTTGCAAGGGCATCATCCCGAGGCTTCTTCTCTTGTCCATTAGTGATGGCCCATAGGCCCTTCTTCATCTGGATTTGGGTTTTCCAGGTATGAAACCCAACTCCTTTGAAGTGACATGTGAGAGAGTCTTTGCCCATGCTAGAGTGGATGGAATAGCAACAAATCAACACCAAAAATTCTCAGATAAGATCAGTAAATGTGTTGATTGAGTCAAATGACACAAGTGGCAAGAGTCATGGAATGAGTGCATTAGACACTATGCATGTTGAACTTGAATCTTCTTGTTGTTTCTTCAATCTTCCCCTCCTTGTTGATTTGATGGCCAAATTTTTATTGGACGAAGTAAATCAGTTAATAAGAGTGGCATAGGTCCCTTGAGCTAAGAAAAGTGTAAAAGTGAAGTGAAAGATGAGCTTGAAGTGAAATGGCTACGGTGGACTGAGATTAGGATTTCTGAGTGATTGGTTTTTTGCAGATTGTAGTAGCTATAGTGGATCATTTGGCTTCAAGATTTATTAGGAGAAATCTTAGACCCAAGGCTTGAAATGCCCTATGGTAGCAAGGTGGATCATGTCATGCGTAGGGAGATTAGGGCATATGATTACTAATAGGTGTAGAATGAGAAGGGAGGTCATTTTTTGCAATGATGGGCTATATGCAAGGCAATGTTGAGCTCTAAAGTGGTAGAGAGAAGATTTGGAGTCATGAAACACTTTTCCAGAATGAAGCACTAAAAGATTTGTCATGTGAAGAAAGATATGAGAGCTCAGTGTTGTAGATCCAATCTGGCCACTATGGCAAACAAAAAGGTAAAGTAGAGATGGAGGTGAGAAATGAGCTCATTAGCTAGAATTGAGCTGAGCAATGATGAAGAGGAGTTGGAAGGGCAAATAAGGGAGCTCAGCCATGCTCAGCATGGCTCTGATACCATGTTGAGATGCATGTATCTAGAGCATGGCTATGGCAGATGAAATATGTAGACAAGACTCATGAAGACATAGGCATTACAAATGACTTGTTACACAAGTGACTTAGGTTCCAAGATTGAAGCTTGGACTCATAAAGAAAATATTTTTTGTGTAGAAAATGACAAAGACACTTGAGTGAAAGGAAAAAAGTACTTTGACATTTGTTGGCATTGTAAGCTTCGGTGTTTGCGGGTGTGTATATGTGAAAGCACTCTTATGTGCTTAAGATTGTATGGTGCATGAATATGGATGAGAGATGTGGAGTAAAGTGTGCCACATAGGGCACACATGTAAAGTGTGGGTTGTAGGGTGTCACATGGAGACACACATGGAAAGTGTGAGTGATCATTGATGGAGTATCTCCTCCTTTATATATGTAACCTGTGTATGCAATGAAATAAAAGAGAACATTTATTGAGTGTGCATATTGTTTGCCTTCTCTTTGTAGCCATGGAGTTCGTTGTCTATTACAATCCTCCGTGATAATGTATCAATAATTTTTTACATACCATGATCAACCCCACATTGGGATTCTTAACAACATTGCATTCAAATAATAGGCAAGTACAATGCTTTATAATAGATATCACTTTCCACAACTATGCTTATGGGATTGAGCAAGCTTGCATATCCTTAGCCCAATTTCTCCATATAAAGGGGCTACATTGGGTATGATTGCCTAATTCTCAACACTATCATGAGAAGAAGAAGAAGGAGGACACCATCATGACTATACAATCATAGGGCACATCAAGGGCAAGACTTCCTAGCCTCGCTCAAATGACTTGACACCTTGAGTTTTGCACCCCACCATAACTTATTCATGCTTTTGGGTCCTTAAGTATGGGACTACTTTTGGCGTGCTTGAAGTTTGACCATCTCCCAATTCCATCTACACATGCATAAATCTTTGCACAAGTAAGTTAGACACGTCCCTTGGGGAGAACCTAAGTTGACTTGTAGGTTCTTGAGAAGGACCATTTGAAGAATTGAGGAATCATTAGTATCGATGGCCTCTACATCCTCATCCTTCCATGCTTCATTTGTCTTTTTCTAATGTGCCATTAGTGATTCTTTATGCAGACATCATCTTCCATGAGTTGTACCACATCTTTTTGAATGCCATCTATAGCATCTATATGAGCATCATCTTGTTCTCAGTACCAATTCTTCACATTAGCAAGTATATCACTATCATCATCCAGAGTTCATCAGGAGCCTTTATTTCTCTCTATCAAGACTATTTTATCAGGATTGTTCTTAGTATTGCACATCTACCTTTAACATGAGTGCCATTGGATTGGCACTTGTCTCAGAGGGGGATAATGTTCATAGTTTCTTGTGAAGGCTAAAGTCAAAGAATGTCAAAGAAAAATCAAAACATAAGTGCTTGATTTATTTGATGATAGATTATTATTTTTGGAGCACTTCAATGATTATTTTTGGACACTTATACTATTTTGTACTTCATGGATATTAGATTACTATGGATGTATTATTTTATGAGAGCCCATTGTCGCACGGGATTTGCATAGGGGGTTCCTGATTGTCGCTCACCGTAGGGACACTTAGCAAGATGGGAGCAAAAGATGATGAATACTTGAAGTAAAAGAATAGCTAGAATTCACATACGATCAAATACAGGTGAAGACGCGATAAGATGAAATTGGAAACAAGAGTTTTCTTCTTTACAAGATCCAGTTTACCAAATGATTGTTTTGATGCATTCATGAATAATTTTCATAAATCTTTTTGAAAGATATTCAAGGCTCCTTGCTTACAAGAGAGGGTAGTTTTGTCATGGTTAAGCATGAAAGGAGGGCAATTGAAGTAATGGAACTACCAAATATGGTCCCAAAGGAAGGGTTAAAGCATTTTTCCTTGAAGACAAATTGATCACAATCTTCCTTTAGAATTTCTTCTTCAGAGATAAGTCTCTCGATGTCACCTCTTTGCAATATAAGAAAACAAAAATTGTATAGATGCATCTTTAATACTCCTTTGTGGTGTCAGGGACATCGTATTATCATCAATCCTTCATGGAAGTTCCATGTGACGAACTTCCTCATTAGAAAGGGCCTTTATGAGTTTGTTTTAGGTGAAGAAAAGGAGCCAGAGTTGGCTATCCCTCTGACTGCAGATGAATTAAAAGCATGGAAAGAATGGAATGCAAAAGACAAAAAGGTAATGTACTGGCTATCTGTAGTCATTGATAATACAATATTGGAACATATCAAGAATACAAAAACTTCACATGCAGCTTGGATAATTTTTGAGAACATATTTTTAGTAAATACAAAGGCACAAAAGATTCAACTCAAGCAAGAGTTGAATACCTTGAAGAAATGAAAAATGTCTATCAATGAGTATGTTTTGAAGGTGCGAAGCATTGCAGATGGTTTAGCAGCACTTGATGCAATGCTTAATGATGATAATTTGGTTTCATCCACTTTAAATGGACTCAATAATGAGAAGGCATGGAAATCATTTGTTACTTCAGTATATGTATGGAAACCATTTTCAAATTTTGATGAGTTGGTATCTCTCATGATTACCGAAGAGATCAATATGCAAGGTGACTCGTCTGAAAGAAATGGTGAACAGTTCCAAGCATTTTACTCAAGTTTAGGAAGGGAACATGGTAGATCCTCTTCAAGAAGCCATTGTCAAAGAGTTTACTGTTCATAATATAAATCATGGGATTCTTATGAACACAGAAGAGCTTCAGTGGAAGTTATATGAGGAAATTGCATACAAAATTCAGACATTGTTATCCAATAACCAACTTAGTTACACAAAGTTCTTTTGTATCTAGCATATAATTTTTAGCTATACCATGCATATTTATGAAAAATAAGTCTATAGGAACCTACAACTTGGTCAACTGGAAGTAATTAACAGTCTGCAAGATAAATCACATTGATTCAGGTGCAAAAATATGGTCAGAACCCAAGAAAAATGCCAAAAGTTGCCAAAAGTCCACTAGGTCCACATGGGACCTGAAGTAATAGACTTAAGTGACCAGCAAGTGACCTGGGTAGGTCAAAAAGTGACCAGGGGCTGAGCAGGGAGCAGCCCGCATTTTTCGGCGCAAAATGCGGTGTGCACAGTCTGAAGCAAACTGGAGAGAGCTGGAGCTATGGTGCATGATTTGGAGCATGCAAACTGAAGATCAATAGGCCCAAATACTGAAGATGTAAACATGGTGAGAGCTCCACTTCTCTGCCCATTTGGTATGACGAAAATGCATGCTGAAACAGTCTATAAAAGAGGGAAATCTGAGAGAAAAGTATTCAGCCTGCTCTTGTGCACGACTTCTCTCATTTTGTCTACCTTATTCTTGGTCCAATGAAGCCCGACTTGTACCCAAGTACTTGAGTGACTTTGGGGCAAGCAAAGAGTGAGGATATTGAAGGTATACGGGCTGTTATGGGCTGAAATAACCAGTCATAGATAGGGCAGCCCACTGTTATGGTCCATTTTTATGAGCAAACATGGGATTTATGTGGTTGTAATGGAAGGAAATGACCTCTTTTCATCAGGACATTGTTAATTAATGATCATAAGTGCTTCTTCTTGAGTTTATGCACTCATTTTGAGCTTGATTATGGGCTGGAATTTTCTGTTTTAAAACAGGGCTGAAGCTAAAATTATGCTTCTTCAATTCATTTCATGTATCTTTGGCCCAAATCTTGAATGCATTTGAATCTATCAACAAAATACTTGTTCCAAAGGGTTGAAATCCATCTATGTACTTGAAATAAATGCCATTAGATCTTGCATTTGATATTCATAATGGAATTGAGAATCTGAAAATATCCTTTATGATATCATGTATGTATCCAGAGGCATTTGATGTAATCAAGATAGACTTATTTCTTCCGTTCATGTATGCTAAGTACATAGTGAAAAAGCTTGAACTCTTCTTCCGTACCTAAATCATTTCTAAGTCCCGGATCTTATTAAAACGCCAATCTACTTCCCCTTCGCGAACCTTGAATCCTAAACTCCTCTTCTGCACTAAATCCCCAGTGGTAGACCTTCAACCCTTAACGCGACGACAGTGGTAAACCTAACGTGAAGGTCCGCTGCGGAAGAAGAAGTCCAATGGGAGAATCATCGAGTTCGGGAGGAGATGCCTTGCAACAGTTGGTTCGTCTAATGCAAGAAAGCCAACAACGATAGTTGCAATTTCAGCAGCAGTTGCAATTGCAACAACAACGGAGACAAGAAGAAGAGCGGATTGATGCTGCTGCCATTAAAGCCTTAGAAGCAGTTGGACAAGAGCTCAAGCAATTTAATGGGCAAAATGTATCCTCTTTTATCCGCCTTTATACTGACAAGATGGTCTTCTTTGGAGTTCCTCAATATGCCTAGAGCCGTTATTTTGCCCGCCTGGCTGTGCATGGTCTCCAGGACCGAATTCATGGTCTTTTTCAAAAAGATGCAGGATGGACTGTGTTCAAGAAGGCTCTTGGAGAAGAATTTTTCCTTGAAGATTCTGGCCTTATGACAAAGAAAGTCTTCACAGAATGGGTCGAAAGGCCCAATAAGGGTCTAACCGCTTCTGCTCTTCATCAAGAATTTGAAAGCAAATTTGCCCAACTAGATCCTGATGACCAACAAGGTATGGAAAGTCAAAAGATTGAATTATTTTTAAAGGTTGCAGATTCTTCTCTTCAAGAGAAATTAACTGACCGACTTGAAGACCCTGACTCTGAGTCGGGATTGAAGACTACTTGGAGTGATGTCACTGAAGCAGTTAATATGATTGCTCGAAGAGAGCGATTGCGCCTAAGATGGGGATCAACCCCTGCAACAACTGAATCTATGAAGGAGCCTGTTCCAGTTTCTCGACCTCCTGTCTCTATGGCCGAACCAAGAAATTCTGCTGTTCCTTCTCCAAAGAAGGATGTCATGGACGAGCTAATTAAAAGCATGCGGGATCTCCATCTTAATTTAATGGAGATTAATTCTAAAGTAGAAAGGCTTGATGTAAAAGTAGAAGAAAGGGGTCGATCAACTGCCCAAAGGCCTGCACGAGAAGGCTTCAAAAGACGCTGCATTTGGTGTGATAGCCTTCAGCATGACAAGAGGGAGTGCGGTGCATTCCGTGAAGCTGAAGCACAAAAATTAGTCTTTTGGAAGGATGGTAAAATTCATGCAACCGAAACCGGGCTTCTCTTGAGCCAAACTTCGGCAACAGTGGCATGAAGAAAAGATTGGAGGATTTGGCAACAAGAATGGCCTATGCAGCTGTTGATGCTGCAACTTATGGGCTGCAAATTGAGCCAACTAATGAAATTGTTAAAGCATGTAAAACTAATGCAAAATCTAAAGTGTGGACGCAGGCCTTGGAACGCATGGAGCAAGGCAAGGCAAGTAAAGATGATTTAACCACTGCCAGTCAATGTATTCGAGGGAGAACCGACTGGTCCGAGCCTGTAGATTCATTTTCAGCTTTTGCTTAGTTAGCTGAAATTAATAATCAAGAAGCCATGATAGAAGAAAACAGAAGAAGATGTTGCCGGTCCTTCTTCTTCAGGACCGACTAAACGCATAACAAGAAGTAAACCAGACCAACAGAAGGCTGCTGAAAATCCGTCGCCACCAGAATTTGACATGGGAGATGCCCCTC
Source organism: Lygodium microphyllum (assembly GCF_053477565.2). Taxonomy (NCBI): domain Eukaryota; kingdom Viridiplantae; phylum Streptophyta; class Polypodiopsida; order Schizaeales; family Lygodiaceae; genus Lygodium; species Lygodium microphyllum. Next base: position 6,858,443 of record NC_141149.1, on the reverse strand, counting down.
AAGCAAAGAAGACAGAAGGAAAAAGAAAAAGCAAACATCCCAGTTATAAGTTGCAGTCTGACATAGAGACCGCAAAACATCTTAAACGGATCCTAGAAGAAAGGATTCTTGGAAGTAGAATTGAATTTACATTAGGTGAAATTCTGGATATTGCAAAATGAGGATTTCATGATGTAATAATTGATGTAATTAAACGAAAAAGACAATATGTTGGTGAGGAAACTGAAGAATCTGTACATGCTTTTTTGCAAGTACTTCATGTGTATTTGCAGGATGAAGAGAAGTTGAAAACTCAAGGGATTCGATTGGAGGCAATCAAAGAATTGATTGCAGCCATAGAAGCCAAAGATGAAGACATTTATGAAGCAGAAGCTGAAGAAGCCATAATGGTGGGGACTTCTCAATCTAAAGTGCAGCCCATGTGTAAGAAAGAGAGTCTTCTTCACAACATGTAAGAAGAAAGTGAAGCTCACTTTATTCCTAGTAGTCACTATTCCCGTACCCATTGGGCAAGGGCGACTACTGAAACTGTTGTTAAAATCGGTGAAAAAGAAACTCCATGCATTGCCCTTATAGACCATGGTTCGGAAATTAATATTATGTCAAGAAGTCTCTATGAAAATGGTGGATGGCCCATTGATGTGGACCCAGGATGGCGCATGAAGGCAGCCAATAACTCTTCTGGCGATCTTTATGCATCATGTCCTTATGTACAAGTTACTATTGGTAATGTAAAAGATGAATTTCATTTCTTTGTTCAAGATTCCTGCAGTTATCCTATCATTCTTGGACAACCATTTATTTCCGAGTCTTGTTTAGAGACAAAGGCTCTTGATGATGGTTCATCATATGCTCGGATAAGAAGCAAGGATAATGATAAAGCTGTTCAATTCCTAACTGTTTGTGTTAATCACCACCGGAATAGGGATCGATTGAGAGATCATCCCGTTCCTCCTAATGCCCGAGAATTTAAGGGTTTTCGGGTAGCGCTGCTATAAGTGGAGGCTATGGCAATACATCATGTCACAAAAAATTGCCTCCACATATGAAGGAGGCAAGGCCAAAAGCTGATTTGCAGGTTTTTTCAGCCAATGGTGTGGGCTGTTATAAACAGTTTTCAGCCATGAACAGGGCTAAAAGAAAGTATTTGAGTCATATGGAGCAAGAGCTGAAGCAAATTGATGTTTTACCTAAAGATGAAGAAATTTCAGGACTATTTTATGGGCTGAATTATAATGATACAATGGTTGAAATTTATACAGCCGTTCATGCAGAAAATCAAGCTGAAAATCAGTCCATACAGGTACGTACATTGGATTTGTATGACATAATTCAAGAATTTGCAGATTATGAAGCTTTTGGACAGCCAAACAGGGATGAAGTAAGAGTAGAAACAAAGTATAAAACAATTGATAAGAAGGTCAAGCCGGTAGCTACTCCTCTACCGCCTGAAAGCGAAGGATTGGCAGAAAGGGTATCCAAACAACCAAGCCTTCGTGATCCTAAAGATATTGGTCACCAATTTACAACAGAAAGTCTACAAAAGCTGAAAATTGGTGAAGACTCTTTCCTCTTACCGGCTGAAAAGCAAATCTTCATGCAGATGTTAAAGAACCATGGTAAAGCCTTTTCATTTCAGCCACATGAAATTTGCTATGTGGATCCAAGCATTGTGGCACCAATGGTAATTTTTACGGTCCCACATGTTCCTTGGAATCTTAAACCAATTCGAGTTCCAAGAGCTCATTTGCCTAAGTTATTGGAACTTTTAAATGAAAAGATAAAAATGCGAATATTGGAGCCATCTTCAGCTCCATACTCCAACCGATGGTTTATCGTACCTAAGAAGAATGGATCTTTACGATTCATTCAAGATTTACAACCAATCAATAAATCACTATTAGAAATGTTGGATCAGGACCAATTGTGGATGAGTTTGCTGAAGCTTTTGCAGGTAGGGCAATCTATTCCATGGGAGACTTATATTCAGGCTACGACCAATTTCAGCTTGCTTTGGAAAGCCGTGACATTACCATAATGAAGACACCTCTTGGCCTAGTCCGCATGTGTACTCTACCTCAAGGGGCTACGAATTCAGTAGCTCACATGATGAATGCTATGCATAAAGTATTGAGGGATTATATTCCTCAATTGACTCTTCCTTTTCTTGATGATGTTCCAATCAAAGGATGTGAAGTTCATGAGAAAAATGAAGAACTCAATGAACTTGGATGTCAAAAGTTTGTCTCTGATCATATTAATGATTGTGCTCAAATATTGTCTAAATTAGAAGAAGTCCATCTTACTCTTTCAGGAGCTAAATCTGTTTTTGGAGTCGAAGAAGTCCTTGTGGTGGTCGGTGTGGTCCATATGGCCGAAAGCCTTCTCCATCCAAAATAGATGCTATCAGCAAAATGCAGGAAGAATGTACAAATGTTTCAGAGGTGAGAAGATTTCTTGGTGCATGTGTCTTCTACCTTATTTGGATACCACATTTTGCCCATGTTGCTGAAAGTCTTTATCAGCTTCTAAGAAAGGGCCAAAGGTTTCTATGGGAAAAAGAACACACTCAGGCTATTCGAAAACGCAAGAAATTGCTGATTTCAGCCCCCACTTTAAAGAAGGCTAACTACTCTAATGGACAGCCCATTATACTCACAGTGGACACAAGTCCTATTGGAATAGGATGGGCAGTTGGTCAAGACGACCTTGAAGGCAATAGATATGTAATCCGCTTTGGAGCAAAGGTTCTTAATGAACGACACAGAAGGTATGCTCAAATTAAAAGAGAACTTTGGGAAGTAGTAACTGCATTAAAATGTGACAGGGAGTACTTCATGGGCGCACATGTTATAGTTGAGACAGATTGCCTTCCACTCTTGGGCATGATCGCCAACTGTTCCACTCCCGACATAGCCATGCTAAGATGGATAGCCTATATTAAATCCTTAAATCCTGATTTGAAACATATTACAGGTAGAGATAATCCAATTGGCTGACATGCTTTCACGTGCCAGATATATGGATAAAGAAGAAATGATGGATGAAGAAGAATCAGAGTTTATAAATGATGTTGTTAATGCAGGTACAAATCTAAAAACAGCTGAATCTAATATTGATTCAGCAGTCAAAAATGCAGGTACAACAAAAATTATAGCAAGTACAACAGGTTCAGCTGCTAAAACAAATGTTACATCAGCAAGGAAGGATGAAACAACCAAAGAAGGACAATGGACAGCTAGCATATTCAATGTTTTGTTATGGTTTGTTCACACTTTAAAGAATAATATTATGCAGATGATTGGCTAAAAATTGGCCAATTTCTGAGCACTATGACAAAGAAGGAAGATTGGACTAATGAAGAGTTCAAGAGAATTAAGAGAAAAGCTTATGGTTTTTTTCTTAAAGATGGTTACCTTTGGAGGCATGCGAAAAAGAAAGGAAGGGCGTCTGTTCGTGTCTTAGGAGATAAAAGACACAAAGACAGGTCATGCAAGAATTCCATGAAAGCCTATTGGCTGGTCATAGAGGCATATGTGGCACTTTTGCCAAAATAAAAGAGAAATTTTGTGGCAAAACATGTATAAAGATATTGAGCATTTTGTTGAATCTTGTCATGTTTGTCAAATGTATTCTACGGTAAAGCATAGAGATGGGCTTCAGCCTACCTATCCTTTATCCATTCACTATAGATGGGCTATTGATTTAGTAACCATGCCTACAGGAATTTGAAACATGAGATATTTAGTACTTGCTAGAGAAGATCTCACAAATCAAGTGGAAGGAAAGGCCTTGACAACAAAGTCCACCCATGCTGTTTGTAGATTTTTACTTGAAGAAGTATTTTGCAGGTATGGATGTGTAGCTAAAGTTGGTGCGCAGGTCGGATGCTGTACGCTCGCGTGATGAATGCCAGAAGGTACCCAAGAACAATAGAACTCTACTTTTTGCACAAAATTCAATGTAAAAAGCATGAACGATATGAACAAGAGACCAATTGGGTGCAATCTCCCCCCATGCCTTGTGTGAGCGCTCCACAAAGCATGTATTTTATGTATTATTCATCTTCAAGCTCAAATAATATCCCAAATTACAAAATAGCAAGCTTTTAGGTTTTGAGTTTGCTTTAGCACAAAATAGGAATAAAGCTAATGGACGGTGCCCAAAGAGTCTGGCATGCCCAATACAATGTCCAAGTAGAAATAACATAATCGCGCTCCCATGCGCATACAAAATAATAATAAATATCCAACTCCTCAATAAATAGGCGTGACAAAATATAGGCGCCATGCTAAGGTATGTGCCCATCAAAATATAGTCAATAAATTGAATACTCACTATTCTCCAATGCTTTCCTCCACCACTGCTACTATCTCTACACATCAACTGAAGCATTCACAATTGTTAGTAAAATAATACAATTAAACCGACAAAAGTGAATATCTAGCAGTCTTCAGCTACATAAATAAATCAACTGGTTAGAAATCAATCCTAACCTTAATTTATTATGAGTGCGCACTCTAAACTCATAAACGTTTATTAATTTAATATGCATTTTGCGGAATCACCCGCTATGGAATCACCCATGTACACACTAAATTAATGAAACGCCCGAAAAGGACAGGCGTCCCCATCAACTTCTCGCACAAAGAATCCACTTTGTGTATGAGCCCCGGTCATCAAAGTTTACAGAATCCACTGTAAAACCTCACGGAATCCACCGTAAAATATGCCTCCTGGCATCATATCCCCGGGGTGGGATAGCAATTGACCTCAATTGCTATTAGCTCAATGTGGAGCTAACAGCATGGGGAAAGCATTTAAGTCTCTAGCGTGCATCCATTGTGCTTCTTCTACAGGATGGTTCTTAAATTTAACTAGATATCTAGAATATCTTCGGCCAGTTCTAGTGGTCATAAAGTCAGTATCTATGATAGCTTCAGGTTCAAGTATTTCAGTCTCTTCCTCTAACAAAGGTGGGTTTTCATAAACAGGGTGTACAGGTAATTGGCCTCTAAATGGTCTTAATAAACTAATGTGAAATGTGTTGTGAATTTTCCAGTGAGGTGGTAATTGTAACTTGAATGCATTGTCATTAATTTTATGAATGATCCTAAATGGTCCATAGAATCTAGGGGCTAATTTCACAACTGGATGTCTATCTACACTTTGTAATCTACGTTTTTCTATTCTCAACCAAACATAGTCATCAACTTTGAAATTCATTGCTTGTCTTTTCTTATTGGCTTGTTTGGTATATGATTGCTGGGCTTTGGCAATCATGACTTTAACCTCATCAAAAATAGTATTATGCATACTAGCAATATCATCAGCACTCTGAATTCTATTTGAGAAAGATGCAACAGGTGTAGATAATCTATAACCATAAATCACTTCAAACGGTGCTTTCTTTGTAGATGTGTGTGGTGTATTGTTATATGCAAACTGTAATAAATGCAAATGTGTATCCCATGTCTGAGGTTTAGAAATAGTATAAGCACGTAAAAGATCTAGAATAGTACTATTAGTGGCTTCTATTTGTCCATTAGTTTCAGGATGAAATGCAGATGAGAAATCAATCTTTGTGCCTAGGTTAGCAAACAGAGTAATCCAAAAGTTGTTATAAAATCTAGAATCACGATCAGAAATAATAACTTTTGGTAATCCATGGTTAGTGAAAACAGTTTTCAAAAACAATTGTGCTGCTTGTGATGCTGTTAAAGTTTTCTTACATGGAATGAAATATGCTTGTTTACTAAACCTATCTACTACTGTCCAGATCATATCATGGTTAGATTTAGTATTAGGTAAACCAGTAATAAAATCCATAGAAATTTGTTCCCATGGTCTAGATGGAATAGATAAAGGCATAAGTAATCCATACTGTTTACCATGATGTCTCTTAACTCTTTGACAAATCAAACATTCAGAAACAAAGTTAGATACATCAGTGTCCATATGCGGCCAATAAAAATCTTCAGTTAAATGTACGTAAAGTAGATATTATACCTCTATGACCTTGATATGGAGGACAATGAATTTCATTCAAAACAAAAGATCTGAATGGAACTGTAACACATAATCTCTTTTCATAAAACATAAATCCATCATTATAAGATAATGAATGAATAGGAATCAAGTTATTTTGAACTAATTTATTCCAATCAACATGAAAAGTAATGTCTTGATGATAAGTATCTTTCATACCAATCAAAGAATCAAAAGATATAACAGAAATATTATGAATGGCAGGTCTTCTACTTAATACATCAGCCACTACATTTTCTTTTCCGGGTTGATATTGAATGATAGGATGAAAACTTTGAATAAAGGCAGCCCATTTGATATGTCGGTCAGATATTTGAGGTTGGCTAAGTAAATGCCTAATACTTTGCTGATCGGTCTTAATCATAAATTCTGAACCCATTAAGTAGTGTTTCCACTGTCTTAATGCTTGTACAACAGCTAATAATTCTTTGTCATATGTGGAATATTTCAGTTTAGAGAGTTTCAGCTTACAACTAGAATAGGCTATAGGATGAGTATCCTGCATAAGTACGACTCCTATTCCTGATCCACTAGCATCAGTCACTACTAAAAAGAATGGTCTATTAAAATCAGGCAACTGTAAAATAGGAGCATGGGTTAATGCATGCTTCAATAAGTCAAAGGATTTCTGTTGATTGTCGGACCAATGATAGACAATACCTTTCTTCAGAAGTTTAGTCAGTGGTAAAGCAAGTAATGAAAAAATGCAAGAATAGTTTTTCCCTCTCGAGTGCCATTGAAAGTACGGAATTTGAAATTTCTTTTACTTATCTTTGATTCCTTACGGATGGTTTGAGCTTCGAGAGTCGCGTCGATGGTACGTCGAATAAGATCTTCAGATTGAGGTTCTTCTTTGTCGGTAGACGATCTTTGTAAATTTGCCAATTGAACTTGTAATGCTTGCCTAGCTCGTCGTTCTTCATCCAATTTCATCATAATTAAGTCCAGTTTTTGCTCCATCGTAGGTTCAAGTAGGTCACCTTTATTAAATCATCCATATGTGGTTTCGTCATTCTGTAAAACTCAAAAGACCTCTCACTCTCAAAATCAAGTTAGCGGGATGAGCGTAGCTCAAGTTCGGGAATACAAGGCTTATATGTTTTTGGGTGTGGCTTTCACAATCTTTGAAAAATCTGTGTTTTATCCTTCTTCATATGCTGAAAATGCTTCAGCAGACCTGCGTATGCATAGAGTACCTTCCAATGAACAACTTTGCAGTTCAGAGTTTCTGCGCAGGAACAACCCTTCTATGAGTTTTGAATAGAAGTCAATTTTGACTCCAGTTGACTTGTGACTTGCAGAGTACCAGACTAATGTGACTTGCAGAGTTTGTAGACTTGCAGAACTTGATTGCTTTATGTGACTTGCAGAACTTGACTTGAAAGAACTTGCAGAACTTGAACTTTGCAGACTTGCTGAGTTGTAAGGCTTAAGTGACTTAGAGCTTTGGTAAGTAAGCTTAAGCTTACTGATAAAAAACGTGAAATCGTGGGGGTGGGGGGGGGGCGTTTTTCCTCAGGCGGCGCAAATTTCAGAGCTATTAAGATACCTCGCGCTGACGTTTTGAAGCTTTAAGCTTCTCTAAAGCTTTCTAAGCTTTAGTTTTTAAAGCTTGAAGATATGGAGTTTATGACTTATCTCTGGTTTTTGACGACTTGATGAAGAAGAGATAGAAGTGGTCCTCCGCCTCTGCAGACCGGTCCTTCACAGTCTGATGATGGAAACAGGGGTTCTTGATTGCCAGGAATCTGCCTGTATCGACCGTTCGCGACGAGATTGACCGTAGATCCCGATCGTTCCAGGAGTTCCGCATTCGTACAAGATGGGTAGCGATTCGAAGCTCTTGATCTCAGCTTCGCTCTGATACCACTGGTGCACAGATCGGATGTTGTACGCTCGCGTAGTGAATGCCGGAAGGTCCCCAAGAACAATAGAACTCTACTTTTTTCACAAAATTCAATGTAAAAAGCATGAACGACATGAACAAGAGACCAATTCGGTGCAATCTCCCCCCATGCCTTGTGTGAGCGCTCCACAAAGCATGTATTTTATGTATTATTCATCTTCAAGCTCAAATAATAGCCCAAATTACAAAATAGCAAGCTTTTAGCTTTTGAGTTTGCTTTAGCACAAAATAGGAATAAAGCTAATGGACGGTGCCCAAAGAGTCTAGCATGCCCAATACAATGTCCAAGTAGAAATAACATAATTGTGCGCCCATGTGCATACAAAATAATAATAAATATCCAACGCCTCAATAAATAGGCGTGACAAAATATAGGCGCCATGCCTAAGGTATGCGCCCATCAAAATATAGTCAATAAATCGAATACTCGCTATCCTCCAATGCTTTCCTCCGCCACTGCTGCTATCTCTACACATCAACTGAAGCATTCACAATCGTTAGTAAAATAATACAATTAAACCGACAAAAGTGAATATCTAGCAGTCTTTAGCTACATAAATAAATCAACTGGTTAGAAATCAATCCTAACCTTAATTTATTACGAGTGCGCACTCTAAACTCATAAATGTTTATTAATTTAATATGCATTTTGTGAAATCACCCGCTATGGAATCACCCATGTACACACTAAATTAATGAAACGCCCGAAAAGGACAGGCGTTCCCATCAACTTCTCGCACAAAGAATCCACTTTGTGTATGAGCCCCGGTCATCAAAGTTTATGGAATCCAGCATAAAACCTCACGGAATCCACCGTGGCACGGAATCCACCGTGAAATATGCCTCCTGGAATCAAAAGTAACTGTTGATAGAGGGGAATTGGATGCCAATGAGGCTCGCCATTTCTTTGCTCAATTGGGAATTAAGCTATCTCTTACTTCAGCCTACAACCCTGAAGGCAATGGTAAGAGTGAAAGAGGTCATCAACCACTTCTTAAAGCTTTAGCAAAATCATGCAAAGGAAAGTTGAGGGAATGGCCTAAAATGCTACCATTCGCATTATGGGCTGAACTTATATATGCCAGGTGAACTTATATATGGACAGCCACCTGTTATGCCTATTGAGGAATCCATTGTCACATGGAGTATCTTGCCTTGGGATGAAGGCATGAATAGAGAAGAATTGTTGTCTTTACGCATAAGGAAACTTGAAAGAAGGCCAGAAGATGTCAAAACAGCCATTGAAAGGCTAAAGACAGCAAGATTAAAGAATAAGAAGAGGTTTGACAAGCATCATCGACTCCGTCCAAGAGCTATTCAAGAGAATGATTGGGTTCTTGTCTATGATAGCAGCCTGGACAATCAATATAGTGCTCATAGGAAGTTAGCCAAGCGATGGTTTGGACCATATGTTGTAAAAGTAGTACATAATAATGCTACTTACTCTTTGGCTGAAATGGATGGGACCATGATTAAGATTCCAATAGCTGGGAAACGAATCAAACTCTTCAAACGAAGAGAATCTTCAACTTATGAACTTGATGACTTAGATATGAGCCCTCTACTTGAAGACATGCAGGAAGAAAAAGACTTAGAGAATGAAGATGAAGAAGAAGACCCTCCTTGACCTGTAATCTTATCAAATGGCACATACCGGAGGATGTGCAGGTTAGGAGGGGGTGAATGTCAAAGAGTTTACTATTCATAATATAAATCATGGGATTCTTATGAACACAGAAGAGCTTCACTGGAAGTTATATGAGGAAATTGCATACAAAATTCAGACATTGTTATCCAATAACCAACTTAGTTACACAAAGTTCTTTTGTATCTAGCATATAATTTTCAGTTATACCATACATATTTATGAAAAATAAGTCTATAGGAACCTACAACTTGGTCAATGGAAGTAATTAACAGTCTGCAGGATAAATCACATTGATTTAGGTGCAAAAATATGGTCAGAACCCAAGAAAAATGCCAAAAGTTGCCAAAAGTCCACTAGGTCCACATGGGACCTGAAGTAATAGACTTAAGTGACCAGCAAGTGACCTGGGTAGGTCAAAAAGTGACCAGGGGATGAGCATGGAGCAGGCCGCATTTTTCGGCGCAAAATGCGGGCTGCACAGTCTGAAGCAAACTGGAGAGAGCTGGAGCTATGGTGCATGATTTGGAGCATGTAAACTGAAGATCAACAGGCCCAAATACTGAAGATGTAAACATGGTGAGAGCTCCACTTCTCTGCCCATTTGGTCTGATGAAAATGCATGCTGAAACAGTCTATAAAAGAGGGAAATCTGAGAGAAAAGTATTCAGCCTGCTTTTATGCACGACTTCTCTCATTTTGTCTACCTTATTCTTGGTCCAATGAAGCCCGACTTGTACCCAAGTACTTGAGTGACTTTGGGGCAAGCAAAGGGTGAGGATATTGAAGGTATATGGGCTGAAATAACCAGTCATAAACAGGGCAGCCCACTGTTATGGTCCATTTTTATGAGCAAACATGGGATTTATGTGGTTGTAATGGAAGGAAATGACCTCTTTTCATCAGGACATTGTTCATTAATGATCAGAAGTGCTTCTTCTTGAGTTTATGCACTCATTTTGAGCTTGATTATGGGCTGGAATTTTCTGTTTTAAAACAGGGCTGAAGCTAAAATTATGCTTCTTCAATTCATTTCATGTATCTTTGGCCCAAATCTTGAATGCATTTGAATCTTTCAACAAAATACTTGTTCCAAAGGGTTGAAATCCATCTATGTACTTGAAATAAATGCCATTAGATCTTGCATTTGATATTCATAATTGAATTGAGAATCTGAAAATATCCTTTATGATATGATGTATGTATCCAGAGACATTTATGTAATCAAGATAGACTTATTTCTTCCGTTCATGTATGCTAAGTACATAGTGAAAAAGCTTGAACTCTTCTTCAGTACCTAAATCATTTCTAAATCCCGGATCTTATTAAAACCCCAATGTACTTCCCCTTCCCGAACTTTGAATCCTAAACTCCTCTTCTGCACTAAAGCCCCGGTGGTAGACCTTTAACCCTTAACGCGACGACAGCGTGGTATGGGATGTGCTAGCGATAACTAGCAACACACATTCAATCACCAATTTGGTGAAATGCAGGTTTTAAGAGGTCAAGGAAACTTTAGAGGCAGGGGAGCTCTAGAGGAAGAGGTAGATGGTAGAATAGAGGTTTGGGAAATTTTGTTATTTTTTGCCATTATTGTAGCAAGACAGGTCATATTGCAGTCCATTGTTATGCTAAGAAGGATGATATTCGCAGTGTTGTAGCATGGAAACTATGCATCGTCTTCATGATAGAATGAAGATAAAAATGAGCGTATGTTTGTTATGCAGCATATGACAAATGTAGTTATAGGAAAGGGGACACATGATGATGTATGGTATGTCGATTTAGGTGCATGTAATCATATGACCAATCATGTTTAATGGTTTGGAGAGATGCAAGACTTACAAAATCTAGGTTATGTGTAGACAAGTGATGATTCATGCCACCCAATTTCACGCATTGGAAAGGTTCCCTTATCCTTGTATGATGGCTAGACAAAGATTCTGCCAGATGTATTACATGTGCTATCAGTCACAAAGAATCTAGTGTTTGTTTGCCAAATGGTAGGGCAAGGGTTGTAGGTTCGATTCAATGTTAAAGGTTGTTTTGTAGAAGACTTTAATGATAAGTGTAGGTTGGTCCCAAAAGAAATTAGAGTTGGCCGCATGTTCACTTTAGATGCTGGAATTCCTACAATGGATGCTGCTATGTATGCTAAAGGAAAAGGAGTGGTTGTTGCAGACATTGAAATATGGCATAAATATATTGGACATGCAAATATGCACGGGCTGAAATTAATGCAGTCCAGGGGATTGGTTACAAGTTTGCATTCTTTTAGAGTTGTAAAATTTCATAAAGTTTGTGAAGCATGCCAGCTTGGTAAGCAGGCAAGACAACCCTTCTCACATGATAGAGAAGTGAGCAGAAAAATACTTGATGTAGTGCATATATATGTTTGGGGGCCTACACAGAATGTATCTCTTGGTGGTAGCAAATACTTTGTCACATTTATTGATGACTATTCAAGGAAGTTATGGGTATATTTCATGAAGGAAAAGAGTGATATATCTGAGCATTTCAAATCTTTCAAGGCAACAGTTGAAACAGAAATAGGCTTGAAAGTGAAGTACTTGAGATCAAATGGAGGGGGAGAGTACCTCTCTAATGAGTTTAGTGGCTTCTTAAGGACTCATGGGATAAAATGCAATTTACTTATAGGTATAACCCACAGCAAAATGGGGTTGCAAAAAGAAAAAATAGGCATATTGCAGAAGTTGCACATGCATTAATGGTTGAAAAGAATATGCCAAATTTTTTTGGTTTGAAGCTGTCCATACTAGTATCTATATTATGAACAGAACCCCCACAATTTTAGTTCATGGGATGACTTCCGAAGAATGCTTTACTGGCGAGAAGCCTGATGTATCACACTTGACAGTATTTGGCTGCATTACATATGTTTATGTGCTAGATAAGCTACAGAATAAGCTTGATCCAAAGGCTAAAAAATGTATTTTTATTGGATACTCTTTAGAGCACAAAGGGTATCGTTGTTATAACCCTGTACAAGTGAGTTCAGAGTGAGCAGGGATGTTATTTTTGATGAGATGAAGAGTTGGTATGCACCTGCTAGTGATGTATTAGATGATGATAATGATCATGATAGCTATGTGTAGAAAGAAAAGTAAGAATCACAGAGTCTTACTAGACTAGAAACATCATCTGGTACTACACCTATAGTGAACCCTTGGTCTGGGAGACTAAGGAGTAGCCCCACATCTTTAGGTGTATCTATAAGTATTGGAGGCGAAGACAAAGGAAAGAAGAAAGTGCTGGATGGTAATGATGCATCTACTAATCATTTGGGATTTGATGGAGATTCTAGTGGTTTAGAGAGTTTGGATGATGAGTTTGGTATTCCTTCAATTAGGACACCAGGTGTATAGAGAGCTCATAGTAATGTAAAGGCTCCATTGAGTAAACCAGTGGTATGCAGGCCAAGCAAGGTCAAATACCCTGTTAAAAGATTTGGCTTTGAAGGTTATGTAGCTCACGATTATGCTTATATGGTGAAACTAGTTGAGGATGTTGAGCCCACTTGTTTTGAGGATGATGTTGGTCATGCTCATTTGGATGCGGCAATGGACGAGGAGATGGCTACATTAGATGCCAATAAGACTTGGGATTTGCTACCCTTTCCTAAGGGTACAAAAGCTATTGGCTGTAAGTGGATTTACAAAGTCAAGCATAATGCAGATGGTTCAGTTAGCAGGTATAAGGTTAGGCTAGTTGCCAAAGGCTATGCTCAAACATATGGAATAGATTATGAAGAGACATTCAGTCTAGTTGCTAGGATGGCAATTGCTAGATGTGTGATTGCCTTGGTAGTATCCAAAGGTTGGAATGGATGTTAAGAATACCTTCTTGGATGGTGAATTGCAAGAAGAAGTGTACATGGAGTAGCCAACAAGTTATGAAGATTTAGAGTATCCCATATATGTGTGCAAGTTAAAGAAGGAGCCGTATGGGGATTGAAGCAAGCACCTAGAGCATGGTCTGACAAGATTGGAGAGTATCTTATCAATATTGGATTTTTTTATTTTGTGATGCTGATCACTCACTTTATGTGAGAAAGAGAGATGCAGGTTTGGCCATCATACTCATTTATGTGGATGACTTGATTCTTACAGGTGACAGTGACAATGGGATTGTTTAAGTTAAGGACTTCTTGAAGAAGAAGTTTGAGATAAAGGATTTGGGTGAGCTGAGATATTTTCTTGGTATTGAGGTGATTAGATGTGATGATGGTATATGACTATCCCAAAGGCAGTATGGCTTGGATATGTTATCTAAGTATGGTATGACAACATGTAAGCCTCTTTCAGTACCATTGGAGCAAAATGTGAGGTTGAGTGCCAACGTTGGGGATGAGATAGAAGACCCTACTATGTTTAGGAGGGTGGTAGGAATTTTGATTTACATGGCTATCACAAGGCCAGACTTGAGCTACGCTGTTGGCCTTGTCAGTTAGTTTATACAGATGCCTAGAAAGCCTCATTTGGATGAAGTTAGACGTATATTGAGATATGTGAAGTCCACTTTACATTATTGAATTTTTATGAGGCAAGTAAGGATGTACAGGTATTTGGATACACAGATGCAGATTGGACTGGAAGCATGTCAGACAGAAGATCTACTAGTGGATTCATGTTTTCCCTTAGTAGTGCAATAGTTACATGGAGTAGCAAAATGCAACCTATAGTTGCTTTATTGAGTACAGAGGCTGAGTATGGAGGTGCTGCTATGGCAACATGCGAGGTGGTATGACTACAAAAGTTATTAGGTGATTTGGATGTGTAGGGAGATGGTCCAATTGTCATTCATTGTGACAACATGAGCAGCATACAATTAGCTAGGAATCTAGTGTTCCATGCTAGGACAAAATACATTGAGGTGCACTACCACTTTCTGAGAGAGAAGGTACTTGTAGGAGAGATTGACTTGGTATATGTTAGCACATAGGATCAGATAGCTGACATTTTCACAAATGCATTAGGTGCAGAGAAGCTTCGAATGTTTCGAAGCTTACTTGGAGTTGCAAAGATAGAGTTGAGCTTGAGGGGGAGTGTTGAGATGGCAAGCTCAACACATGCATACATTGATGATGGACCACCTAGCTAGATGGGTCCGCACGTCTACACCTAGAATGTTGGTGGTCATTATGATACTCACATGGCCACTGACTTATCACTTCTTATATTTAGTTTGTTACACCTACCTACAGCTAGCAAAGATATAGCGCTAGTCGATTAGTGTAGTCTGTAATGCACTGTTTGACTTAGTAGGCCACTTTTCTTTATGTTGTATCTTATCTATACTTTGTGTACATTATATAGTGTGTGGAAGAAGAAGAAGAAATCAGGAAGAAATCTTGGTTGCCCTTCTTGTGCATACAAACTCCTCGACCTCTATATGGTCTATTTCAAATTGCCACATGGCCTCTGCATGCCTTATAGCAATGGCATAATTTAGTTCTTCTTGTTGTACAAGGTACTCCAGTTGTTGGCACTCGTTAACTTCTCGTAGCACTACTTCCTTGCCCATGCCAACCAATATACCCTGTTAAGCGACTAGGGTATACCGGGTGATAGCTGTGTCACTATAACAGTGCAATGGAACGTCTTGAAAACAAAGAAACACGTGCACCTTACCTATCAATGCACATTGCATACATATAAATAAACATGAATAAGTCACTCTACTTACATTAGGAATATCAAGAATGTGCATGCATAAAAGTGAGGCATTTAGAGCGGTTATCCATCCACAAGAGAATGCGTCTGGATGGACGGGCACCATGACTTGTTGTATTTGCATCACATTCGCTAGTCCCCCCCTCCAACACTAGATGCTTGTACATCATCATAAATTTTTTTGCACAACTACAAAGACACCTTGATGTTACAAAAAATGTTTTGAACTTCCATAGAATGAAATAATTGAATATAGTGTTGAGGTTACTCACTGTCTAACTTGACCATGAAATCCACTAGATCTCCCTGAATTTGCCAAAAATATTGTATTCGTCTCGATTGAAAATAATTATTGGTAGCATGCTCGCTTAAGGCCTCTTAAAGATATTATTTAATAGTCACAACATACCTTTGATTATAGGCCATATACATATGATTTTAACATCATCTAGCCTAACAGGCTTGAACCAATCAAGCTGCTAGATGAACGCTTGTGCATCGTTGCACAATGCAATGGAGAACAGAGTGTTAAGAACAAAAACTTGTCTTTGATGTTCCTCTGCTAGAGACGCTAAATTGAACCTATATGTAATAACAATCGGGCAAGTAAGACTCAAGCATTTGATCAAATACTTATTAAACAAAAGACAATTGAATAGAATACTTACAACATTGCCACATGCACTATCGTGTTCGTGGTCATCTGGCTTTCAAAATGTCGCATGCACTACTACATGTCATGCAGGTCCATCGATAAAGCCTCTCTCGCCCCTAGAATGGTAAAGCCACAATTTATAGAAGAAGAAGAAGTGGAGGTTAGCATATTCTCATAATCCTGGAGGCCGGCCTCCACCTCCCCTAAGCATGCTAATGATGCACTCGTCTCATTAATATCTTGGTGCTCTTCAGAGGGGCCGACTCCTAAGTCTTGTGGTTGGGTCATGGGCTTTGGCTCCGCCATGAGCTGGGCCTGGGGCTCTGACTGTTAGGGCTCCAATTGTGGCTAGGGATGGGGCTGGGACTCCAACTGCTGGGGCTCCGGCGCTCTGACCATGGGCTGGGGCTGGGGCTGGGGCTCTTGGTGTAGGGACTCCTAGGGACGGGGCTTTGGGGCTCCTAGGGCTAGGACTCCTGGGCTAGGGCTGCTCTTTCAAAACTTCCTCAAGAAAAATCTATGATTCATGCTCTCTTTGTTACCATGTATTGAGAGCATGGGATGCTTGATATGGTTCTGGATTATGGCGCCCATGGACAAGAGTGATTGCATGGATGTCATGCATGTAAGGTCACACATGGGAGGAGGCTGAAGTAGCTGATCATATTTGTAGCGGAGTTTCTTGTTAGTGTCAAAGTGTCTTGCCATCACAGTAACCCTGTGTGCATGTGCAAGAAGCGTGTAGGAATCCTCCACGAATTCAATCAAGAAATCTTCATAGATCTCTTGCGGGAAAGGAGGCAGAGGCGGTCCACCGCATCCCTATTCTATGATGCTCATGGATCTCTTTGACAAGAAAGGGAGCCTCAGGATTGCACACTGCATGTGGTGCGAAATGCGCCTAAGCTCGTCAAGAACTCCCCAGTGTGCATTGTATCTTCGTCTCTTGGAGATTGAACTTGTAACGTAGCGTTACCTTGGTCTGACACGAGACTTTGTTGTGGTTGGCCTTTTCATCGTGGCATCTGTAAGCATACGAGAGTAAGTCCTTGGGCCTTGCATCAGACCGTGATGGCCCAGAAAGGGGAGGTCATCACGAGATGAGGACGGATTGAGGGGCCTCTCTCCCGCACCGCGATGGCCCAAGAAGGGAGGTCATAACGGGGTGAGGGGGCACGGCCAATGGATTGAGGAGTCTCTCTCACACCGTGATGGCCTAGGAGGGGAGGTCATCACGGGGCGAGGGGGGCATAGTTGACGGATTGAGGGGCCTCTCTCGCATCGTGATGGCTGAGGAGGGGAGGTCATCATGGGGTAAGGGCTCTTTCAATGGAGTGAGGGGCCTCTCTTGGACTGTGATGGCCCAAGAAGGGAGGTCATCACAAGGCAAGGGGGGTGAGGTTAATGGATTGAGGGGCCCCTCTCGTAGTGTGATGGCCCAAGAAGAGAGGAAGTGAGACAGAGAGTAATGAAACCCTACTACAAAGAAGACAACTAGGCTTGGAAGATGAGAGGCTTAACATACCTTGGTATATGAGAAGCTTTGAATTTTGACAGTGAGCAACTTGAAGATGTAGGGATGAAGGGGTAGGGGACCAGGCGAGTAACATGAACACGAAGAGGCAGGGGGAACAAGGTGAGCAAAACCAACATGAAGAGGCAAGGAGCAGGCGGCAATACAAAGAAATAACTTACCTTGTGCCTACTGTTTTAAAAAAATAAAAATAAAAAAAATAAAAAACCACTCATCAAATGACAAGCCCAAAAACAGTCTTTCTAAATTTCCTGTACCTGCAATGAAGAAAAAAGGAATGATCTGACACCTTCAACGAAAAAAAAAGTCTTCTGCTCTGTAGCAATCTTGGGAGAGACTCTGCCAGTGCTAGGGTTCCTTGATTCTCTTTAGAAGGGGAAAGGGAAAGTCTGTTCATCATGACCACATCCTTAGCTTCAAGCTGATTAGCAAATTCAGTTTCTATTTCTTGTGTTTTGTCTACAAACGTGTCCTATTATGTGCTTGGTTTTGAGCCTGCGTGCATGGTTAGTATATATTGCTACTAAGAGTCTCGCCATGGACCTTCCTCTCATGGCACTTTGTAATTTCTTTTTTTCCTTTTAATCAAAATTTTTTCTCTCAAAATAATAATAATAATAAGGAATGAGTTTTTGTTGGGGTCGTGGCCTGTAAGAAACTTAATGCCGGCCACTTCAAGTGGCATTAAATGCGAATAGTACAAACACACTTCCTAGCAAATTAGTCTTGTGAGTCGTGTTCCTCCATCCTCAGTGCTCACATAAAACCATCCTTTAATGTACTTTTTCTAAGAAATATTTTTTAAGCATTTTAGTTATAAAACCAACTACTTCCCTCCCAAAACCAGTTAGGGTTAAGCATACTCCTTTTTTCCATTGGATGGGAACAAAGTTTTTGTGAGCACTGGTCTACAGTTGTCTCTGACGAACCTCACATCTTCTTCCTGTGGTTGGCTTTGATGAACCTCATGTCTTCTCCTTGCTTTCTTTTCTCTTGCACCTCTTGTCTTCTGCATGCTTTTCTTTCTATCTTGTACAAGGTATGCTTAATCTTCCCTTACTGGTCACAATGGTGTATGACAATGGCCCCTCTCGCCGCCTCTCATCTTCTCCTATCACAAACCAAAAGCAATCCCTCTTGCACCTCTCATCTTCTTCCTGCTTTTCTTTGTCCGTCTTTAGGTCATTTGGGGGATCACCTTTAGGTCAAAACATTTACACCAATGGACTATGAGAACTCTACCATGCAATAAGGGGACCAATTTGTAGTCCTTGGATTTTGCACTAGTTAGTCCTTAGGCGTCACTTGTGCCATTCTAGACATTGGCCTTCAACACGCCTAGCACGATCAGCATGGGTCACAACGGTGCGATAGAGACTCCCTTAGAGCTCCACCCACCACCCGTGACATCGTCCCTTGCTTTGCCTCTAGCTACCTTGTACATATTTTCTAGCTATGAATATGATGTGCCACCCTCAAGATGGGCCCTTGTGCAAACCTTTGAGCATGTTACGATCCATGTCATGTTGAGGTGTCCCATGTTGTGTTGAGGTGTTTGGATGGCAATGTGTCTACGCTCCTTTGGAGCCTAGACGGGGTCTTGAGAGGGTCCCGCACGGGTATCTAAGGGCCAGACCGTCACACTTGGTAGGTCCTTGGGCCTCACTCGTGCCATTCTAGCCCATTGGCCTTCAACATGCCCAGTGCAATCAACATATATCACAACGGTGCGATAGAGGCCCCCTAGGAAGGTCCTTGGGCCTCACTCGCACCGTTTTAGCCCATTGGCCTTCAACACGCCCAACGCAATCAGCATGGGTCACAACGGTGCAATAGAGGCCCCCTAGGAAGGTCCTTGGGCCTCACTCATGCCATTCTAGCCCATTGGCCTTCAACATGCCCAACGTGATCAGCATGGGTCACAACGGTGCGATACAGGCCCCCCTAGGAAGGTCCTTGGGCCTCACTCATGCCGTTCTAGCCCATTGGCCCGAAGTTCCTTTTTTTCTATTTTCTTGATTTTTTTTCTTTGGTTCCTATTTTCCTGATTCTTTTACTAATCTTTGGTTTCTATTTTCTTGAGACCCTTTTTTAGGAGTTGTGATCAAGTGATGGCCTGAATTTCGTTGTTCAATGTTGTTCTTCTTGCGAATGATGAGATTGCCTAGGAGCTTCTAGAGGACAAGATTTTTGAAATGTTTTACAGAGCATGTGTTGTGCTTAAAGTGCACTAGCTCTCTTGTATGTTTACGACAGATTTTCCATTAGAGCAGGTGCTAGCATTCGATGCCTTTGAGGACTATGAACGTGAGTTCAAAAGTTTGACTACGGTGAGTGCTGTTGTGCTGGATGGAGTGACTTATGCCCATCCAGGGCTTTGGTTATCAGATAGAGCAAGTACAAGAAAGCTTAGAAGGGATTTGGAGAAGATCCCCTTGTGTGGTATAGTGTGCCTGGACAGTTGTCCCCTGCATTCAAAGAAATGTTGACTTGTTTAGTACAAGTACGGGTTTTTGCGTTTTTTGCACCTTCATGTTTTCGAGATGATGCAGAAGCATAGGATCCATCCAACTTTGAGGGCTCTCAGTTGGCAAAGGATGAGGATTATGATGAAGAGATACTCATTGACTTAGAGGAAGAGTGAGCCTTGGCAGGTAGCGACCATGTGGTTCCGGGATTTGATGTGGATGCCCCAAGGAAGGGTAAAGAGATGGAGGACTAGCCTCAAGGCCTTCCTTTATCATGCCTACTGAGCTTCAAGATGGGCTAAAAAAATGAAGAGTTTATTATTTTAGTGGATATTATGTAGCAGCTAAATATGGTGAGGACTACTGTCTTGTAGCATTAGTTGAATTGAGTGATGCTGATATTGGTTTTGTTGTGGATGAAGAAGATAAATATTTCTTGGTCGACTCAGAAGTCAAGGAGAGGGATTACATGACAGCTCACATAGTTTTTTGAGGAGGCTAAGTCACAAGAGAGCTAGTTTTCCCCTGAGATAGAGATTGCTCAAGCTACAGAGCATTTAGGAGTGTTGGACATGGGTAGGATCCAAGAGAGAGAAGCAATGAAAACATTGGGTAGACAATCCCGCTATGGCCAAGAAGAATGCTAGAAAACAATGAGAATCATCTGGTAGTGCTCCTTTTGTTCTTAGCGTTAAGTGCTTACTATTGCTATGGCATTTTTCAATTTTGATATGTTTGATTTCGAGCTTCTGGTTTGTGAAGATGAGTTCATTAAAAGAGCCGGAGGAAGCAGGTCGGTAGGCAATGCATCCTCATCTTCCTCTAATTTAGAAGAGACTAGAAAGGATTCTGGGTTGACCCACTATGTGGGACATTTCAATCATAAAAAGGTAACAAGTCATATGTATACTCTTTGATTGTTAAAGACATTTGGATAGTGTATTGTGTAGTATCTTCTTTGATATCTTGTGAATTTAAGAAAATGTCTAAATTACATCATCTTTGTATTCCTTAGAGGCAAGCGATGTTAAACACACAAAAACAATATCATTAATAAAAATAAAAGAAAAATGACACAAAGAATCAATTCTTAACAAAAGGGTTGTGTGTTATACAAGGTATAGCTTGTTGTGTCAATTACATCATGTTGATTACACTATCTCTACACTCGAAAATACACCACACCAAAACAATAATGCAACTAATTGTAGAGAGGAAATTGATAGGAATGATCCATAAATGATCAAAGGCTTTGTGTGCTACAAAAGATGCATTCTATAACAAAATGTGTGTTACAAAAGATCCCTTAACAAAAGAGTTGTGTGTTACAAGGTACATCTTGCAAGAGAAGCTCGGGTTACAAGGTTGCATGTTACAAGAGCGGTTCAGATTGATAGTACTAAGCTTTGGCCTAAACTCTAACTTGAAGGTCCTTGCACATCATCTTTGATTCCCTTCTTTTTAGTACATGCTTTCTATTGTGTACAAAGTAGAAGTCTTCTGGTAGCATATTGGGTGCCTCATCATTGATGTCTTTGCAAAGCTTGACCAAAGCACGTTCCTCTCTTATGCTTATAATGGTCAATAGAGATGAGGCCTCATCTACCACCTCAGTGTCTATAACTTGGTTGGCTTGCAAGCTTGCAGCCTCCTGGTCCATTGGCACAAGCACTCAATTGATATAGTGCTCCTAACAATACCAAAACAATAGTATAAAAGTCTAGGTTGTGTTCATGTACTTTGTCACAATTGTATCAAGGACAATGCAACAATGTACATGTCCCACTTGTTTCATGAACCATTGGCTCCATTGTATCTTTGCTAGTAATTCGTTGTCCATTCGTGTGGAAACTAGCGTTGTCTTGGTAACGTTAACATCAAACTCCCAAAATAGTTTCACAAAAATGCTGACACGCATAGATAGCACGGTCTTCACTAATTTTGTTGGAATGGTAGCCCCCTGTAATGATCATTGCACATCTCTGTATATCTTGCTTCATGTGGACTCTACTACAAAGCAATCACTCATTGGCCATGTGAATCTATTCTTGTCTGCATCTAAAGGGAGTGCTTGGAGGTAACCTTTCATGTGAGACTGGTCTTGAAGTTGGTAAAAATGATCATAAAAGAAGAGGCCTTAATCTGCAAGGCTCCCCCTAGTCCTTCCCTCATAATGTAATTGTCCAACATGTCCATGAAGCACATGGATGACTCCTACAATGCACTCAATGGGTTGTCGCTCCTCATAGGATGAATGATAAATGTATGAAGCAATGACACATGATATTCTCACATAGAATACAATAAATGTTTGAAGCAATGACAATAATGATACATAAAAACCAAGAGGGTAAGCCAAACCTACAGTTTGGCATGTGAAGTGGAAGCCTTGTCTCATATCCAGATGCCATTATAATCTGATGGTGCATGTAGACGTGCTGCACAAGCACCTCTTTCACAATTGTTTTGCCCTGTGGAATTTTAAAGTCCACCACATGTCCCTTCCATGCCCATTTATAAACACTTCCCTCATGCTTGTGCTTTCCTTGTCGTGGCTGCATGAGCGCCCACAATCCCTTAGAGATGAGAACTTTTGTGCATGTATTCCCATCAAGGGTAATGGAAATTAAGATAGAGAATATAGAAGTTGAAGGTCTACGAGGCAAGGGAGTAGCATTTTTTGCGACCACTGCAGAACATCGAGAACTTAGATGATGAGGGTAGGAATCCATTAGAGATTGACAACAAAGAAAGAGTGCAGAGAGCTCTAGAAGGAGGAGAAGGTCTCGGTAGCTAGGAGAAGGTGGGGAGTTTTTGAAAAACCTCCCTCTAGAATCTTTCCAAATCTTCTTCTTGTTCATAGATAGTGACATTTAGAGGGTATTCTCCTTAAACAAAAAAGGTTTTCGGGTATTTTTTGCTATTTTGTGAGTAATTTTTGAGAAAATCCAACACAACATTGGCCTCCATCCTATTGGACACGCTACTCCTTCTCTCTTCTCTTATTTTCCCTCCTTTTGACCACTAAAATTCTCTAATGTGGTAGGGGTACAAGGTGCTTGAGCAGAAGCTGTTTCTAAATGGATGTATAGTGTAGTAATTTAGTAGGTATGGTTGGTGCACAAGTGCACTATGAACATGTGAATGGATTCTATGTGTAAACATGTGTGCTAGTGCATAGTGTGCACTTGCTTATGATGAATGAGAGGCAATAAGTTACATGCAAATGCCAGACGTGTTAAGGGTAGAGTGAGTGTGTTAGGTGTAGTATGCTTGATTAAGGGTTTAGATGTATGTGTGACAATAGTGTACTAGGTCTTTGTGTATGCTAAAATGTTGTAATATAGTTGCATATGTGAATAGGTTGCAAGGGTGTGTATAGGGGTGTAGTGGATGTGGGTGCATGCACAAGGCATAGCAGAGTGCTCAATGGATGCAATGTATGTGTGTGGATGGACTCTTAATGCATATTATGTGTGCCTAACATGCTATGAGTAAATGAATAATGAAGTGTCAATGTTGCACAAGCGAGGATGGATGCACATGAGGATGCAAATGCACATGTGCATCTATGGATGCACATGGGAGCTAGGCAGATGTACACTTGTGTGTGAATGGATGCACACAAGAGCCAGACAGATGTACGCTCCTGTGTGGATGGATGCACATGCTAATGCACTATGTGTGTATGTAGTTGTGGGATACATTGGTGGATGCACATGTACTAGATGGATGCACGCGTGGATACACTAGGGTAATGGATGAACATGGTTCACTATGAGTGCACTATGTGGTAATGAATGCAATGTATATCTAGGGATATTTGGATGCACCGTGCATATGTGGGTGCATGCATAGATGTAATGGATGCACTTAGGAGTGTGGTGCATGCATACTACACTATGAAATATGAAGGTGCATGCACTATGTGTGAGTGTATGCATGGATGCACATGTGGATGGATGCACTATGTGTGTAATAGGATGCACAATTGTTGCAATGTGAGTGGGGGGATATATGTGGATGTGATGTGCACACAAGTGACCAGATGCACATGAGTGCTATGGTGAAATGGATGCACTATTGGATGTACAAGGGTCCTAAGTTGTAGTACAAGGAAAGCACTACAAAGATGGATAGAAAAGTGGATGTATCTCTATCAATGAATGCACTACAATGTAGATGGATGCACATGAGTGTGTCTATGGATGCACCCACGAATGCACTAGGTTTACCACATGCATGGATGCACACATGGATGTAGCATGCACATGTGGATGGATGGTGCACATATATTGCACTATGGGTGAGATGAATGCATTATGTGTGGTCAGATGCACAATGTGCAATTGTGGACACTCACAAATGCACGTGAATGCACATTGTGTAGGTGGATGCACATGGGAGTGTGGATGCATGCAATGTGAAGCAAATGGGTGTATGGATGCACCAATGTAGATGGGTGTGGCTACGTGTATGTGTGACATGCAAGTGACATAGCAAGTTTTTAACCTCAATGATCCCATTACAAAAGAAAGCAAAAAAAAAAAAAAGATACAAGGCCTATCAGAAAAAGGTGGCTTGTTGACTAAAGAAATAGAAGGAAAAAAGGCTCAAAGTGCAAGGACAACCTTAAAAGTTCAAGGTGAGCGCAAAAGAGTAAAGGTGCATTTTAAATGCAAATGTACACCCTAAATTTTGTAAGAGAGGACCAGGATCCCTCCTGTGCAATTTGTAAATATAGAGGGGCATGGGTGAAGGCACAATGCAAATAGGAAGGAAAGAGGAAAAGAGAACCTAGACTAAAATGGCCTGGCATGTAAAAAAGGGATGCGTGTGTTGGGGTAAAAGGCCCTTGGGCCTGCTCGTGTATAGTGACTGCCCATATTCTTTATTCATATATATATATATATGAAAGTGCAATAAGGCTATCACAACATTGTTGACATCACCTACATTGTGTGTGCTCTTCTCTCCTGCGTCTCCTGCATCCCTTTCAACTGGTATCAGAGCCACTCCTTCGCGAGCTCTTCCCGGCATCTACATGAGGTATGAGATCTTGTTCTCTCTCAATCATTTCAGTCCACATAGGTACAACAGGGTATAAAGGTTGGGGCAGCCATTGATGAGCTTCCCCCTTGAAGTTTGAAGCTTCCCCCCTGGAACTTGGCTTATTGAGGCTTGGTTTGGAGGCTTCTATTGGCTTCCTTGAGCCCCTTTGTGGCTCCCTTGAGCCCCCCCTTCATAAAAAACGTGATCGTCCCCCTCCCTATAGTTTGCACCAATTTTTGGCACTTAAGAGCAGCTCATGATCCTCTTCCTTCAGCTCCCCTCCTTGTTGGCACTCTTTGGCACTTTAAAATGGCTTCATGAGAGCCCCCGACACTTGGCATTTGATCTTGGTACTTGGCATTTGACTTTTGTGGGCTGATTTACTTCAGTCCAGGACTATTCACAAATAATTTACAGTAGTGTTACATTAGCATTTTATGTTTGGGCCACATTGGCATTGACATTGGTCGCCCGATTGGTCCCGAATGCTTCCCGAATGACACGGGAATGTATGCCTATCATGTAAGATGGTTTTGGAGCTGATCTTGCCCAGCCATTAACTGTTTTACATAGTCCTTAGGCAGCCCAAAGCAGGGTAGACCCCTATCATTACATTTTATGCTCATGCTACATGGTCATTTGATGCTCGATTATGCCCGATTATGCCGGGTTGGTGCCTACATGTCTGGGAATGTATGCCTATGAGTTGGCACTTGATTTGAGCTTGGTTTGAGCATTATTTTACTTAGTCTAGGATTGTTATTTGCTGTTGGAAACTTCAGGGCTGAACCTATTTATGCTACCATTGGGTTATGCCTATTGGTCACGGGGTGCTCCTGGCTACTTGGTATGATGTCATGATGTATTTGGACTATGCCATATATCTTGTTTATGATCTAGAATGCTTTTGAGCTGAGATTAGAGCTCGATTTGGGTTTGAATATCACTTCTTTATAGCTGGCATTTCATCTATGACATGGTTTATCCCTAGGCTACCCAGTATGGGTTATGATGTCTTGGTGAATGCTTTATGCTTTGGCTGTGGATGGCAGTTGTTTGAGCTCGTCTTGACATTCATTTGAGTATTCCCTTGAGTAGTTGGACATTGAATTGGCTGTTTTCGTTACGACTTGTCTTTTTCCGTTATGACTTGGCTTTTTCCGTTACGACCTTGGATGCTATATGGGATTTGATGCTCTGATTATGGATCTTGGCTATTCCTTGGATGCACTTACAGGTATTGAGCATTGAACTGCTCCCTTGTTTTGGTAGTTGCCTATTGAGCTGTGATTGCATTGCATTGGATATGCGGGATACTTACTGATCACTGGACTTGGATAGTGCTTGGGATTTAGAGTTACGACCATCCTGCTTCTCTGTTGTATGGCATCTATGCTATTTGTGTTGCTATTGCCCGTGTATGTGAGGGAGCAGTTGATCTTTATGGCCACCCGTGTATACACATGGTTTGCTGCTATGTATTTTACAGAGCCTCTTACTTGGATGCTTTTACACAAATATTTGGGCTTTTATTGGAGCTTTATTCTTGCAGGTTTATTTGTCACCTGTCGTTCTTGCCTGGACATGTATGTCAGTACATGGTATGAGACACTGCAAAGT
The DNA here is from genome assembly GCF_053477565.2 of Lygodium microphyllum. NCBI lineage: Eukaryota > Viridiplantae > Streptophyta > Polypodiopsida > Schizaeales > Lygodiaceae > Lygodium > Lygodium microphyllum. Next base: position 6,831,822 of record NC_141149.1, on the reverse strand, counting down.
TATGTATACTCCTATGTTTCGGGGATGCTTATGCATTTATGGCTTCGAGGCATGCTTATGCTTTTATGGCTGTGAGCTACAATGGTTGGATATGTCATGCTTTTGTCTACTAGGCTTGTCCGTGTGGGAGCTTTTGCATCCGTGGTTGATGCCTTTGCGTTCTCCCCTTCTGGTTTGGATGTGTCTCCTTTGCAGTATGCTATGACGACTTCCAGCTCTTCTAGTCATGTAGACAGTCCTCTTGACAAGCTTGTTCTCTCTGATGAGAGTTCCCATGATTCTTTGAGCTCATTAGATGTATTGGACAGCCCTACTCATGCTATTACAGAGCAGTTGTCCTTTTCTACAGGTTTTACAGGTTCTGTTTGCTTTCATTGTGGAAAGACAGGGCATGTGAAGCGTAAATGCTTCAAGAGTATTAGAGAGTAGAAAAGATTGCACCGCATTAGACATGAGAGTAGAGTCAGTGATACAGTAGGTGAGACCACTGTTGATAGTGGTATGGTGCATGTAGTTACCCATGATGATGCAGCTGAGCCTAGACTCTTGGCATCGTGTTAATGTACAATTGAGCCTTAGTCACCGATAACAAGGAAATTTAGTATCCAGACTTAGGAGATAACGAGCAGTCAGATGAGAACGATTTAGATGATGAGTAGAAATACTGCTATTCCTCCAGTGAACGAGAGCTAAGAAGAGATTGACACTGAGGGGCATGTGATTGAAAAAAAAAGGGAAGACTCCAAACTGTAGAACAAGAGCATCATCAAAATTGAGAAAGGAGTCATGCAAATGTATTGCGATCGCACTTGATTGGAGCACATAGGAGTGATTGATTTATGAACAAGAGGGACTTGCCCAACCAAGTGCCTCACTAGTACTTAGAACAGAATCACCATCAGAGCTATGACCTCGAAAGGAGAATACCTCTTCTAGCAAAGATGGAGAGCTTGATTCCAAGTCTAAATTAAGCTCAGATAGTGGTTCTAAGATACCCCAATCACCTAAGACCAAACTCACCAAAGGAGACCTACTAATCCACCTAAGGCGCCGAAGATTGAAGCAGCAAAAAAGAAAACAACCTAGGGATCCACAAGCTGAGTAGTAGAGGAAGACACAAGACTTGTCAAAATGATTCATAAGATTTAAGAAAGGCGAAAGGGTAGTGGTCTTGCTAGGAGCCAAAAGACAAGGCCAAAGCAAGTGATCCTATAAAAGGACCCGCCAAAGTCAAGGAGGTCAGTTTAGCTAAGGAAGGGGAGACACCCCAACCTGTTTTTATGGCCAACAACTTGACCAAGGAAGAGGAGGAAAATCTTATTTCTCTCTTGTGAGAGTACATGGATGTATTCACTTGGTCCCTTGATGAGCTAAAAGGGGTAGATCCAGGGGTAGTGACTCATAACATCTCGATGACGTCGCGGTAAAGCAATGACCATATCCCATCATGAATCCCAAACATGCTCACACTATCAAAGAGGAAATTGATAAACTGTTAGGAGTAGGATTCATTTATGAAATCAAGCACATGGACTAGGTGTCACCCATAATGATTGTAATAAAGAATAATGGAAAGATTAGAGTGTGCGTCAATTATAAGAAAGTCAATGCTGCCATGAAGAGAGACAATTATACGTTGCCGTACACTGAGTATATGCTCAAGAGGGTGGCTGTTGTTAAAGAGGCTTATAGTTTCGTGGACATTATCTTCATATACAATCAAGTGCAAGGGCATCCGGATGGTAGGCACAATACCGCATTTGCTATGGAGTGGGGTTTCTTTGCCTACATAGTCATGCCCTTAGGGCTGACAAATGCACCGTGCCAGCCACATTCCAGAGGCTCATGTGTGCCATTTTCAAAGAGATGATTAGGCGAGAGTTAAAGGTATTTGTTGAAAATTGATTGTCCACTCTAATTTGAAGGAAAACCTAGACAAGCTCTGAGTAGTCTTTGAAATATGTAGACTGTATCATCTCTTGTTGAACCCCTTGAAGTGCCAGTTCTGGGTAAAGAATAAATGCAACCTAGAGCACATGGTGCAAAAGAATGGCATTGCCACAGACTTCTCAGAAGTTAGGGTTATCGATCTTCCACCACCAACTAATTACAAGGGAGTCCAGTGCTTCCTAGGCCATACATGATACTATCAATGACTTATGTTGAACTATGCATTAATTACTATACCTCTATACAAATTACTGGTGATATTTTAATGGAAAGATCAGAATGTGTGTCATTGACAAGAAAGTCAACATTGCCATGAAGAGAGACAATTATACACTACCGTACATTAAGCATATGGTCAAGAGGGTGGCTATAAAGAGGCTTATAGTTTCCTGGACATTATCTTCATATACAATCAAGTGCAAGTGCATTTGGATGATAGGCACAACATTGCATTCGCTATGGAGTGGGGTATCTTTGCCTGCATAGTCATGCCCTTAGAACGCACCGCCGGCGCCACATTCGAGAGGCTCATGTGTGCCATTTTCAAAGACATGCTTAGATGAGAGTTAAAGGTATTCGTTGAAAATTTATGTGCCCACTCTAATTGGAAGGAACTCCTAGACAAGCTCCGAGTAGTCTTTGAAATATGTAGACTATATCATCTCTCATTGAACCCCTTGAAGTGCTAGTGCTGGGTAAAGCATGGATGCATCTTAGGGCACATGGTGTCAAAGAATGGCATTGCCACCAACTTCTCAAAAGTTAGGGTTATCATCAATCTTCCACCACCAACCGATTAAAAGGGAGGCTAGTGCTTCCTAGGCCATACAGGATACTATCAATGACTTATGTTGAACTATGCATTAATTGCTAGACCTGTATAAAAATTACTGGTGATATTTGAATGGATTGAGAAATGCCATGTTGACCATATGTCTTGTATATCCACAGGAGAAGCTGCTAGACAAGGCATCATAGAGACGACTTGCCTAACACACATATGTTTAACCTATCTAGCAAAAGGGACTTGTTTAGAGCTGACTTGACAAATGACATAGTCCAAGTGCTTGAGCAAGGAATACTTGAAAGACCCATGACTTAGGTTACTCATCCTTAAAATACAACCATATTAGTTGATAGAGCAGGAAAACTCTATAGGTTAGGGCAAGACAGCTTATTGCATAGATGTGTGTGAACATGAGATGCATGACATACTTGTAGAAGCACATAGAAAAATTGCAAGAGGACACTTCAGCGGAGACACGATGGCCCACAAGGTGTTGTAGTCTCAACTATGGTAGCCTACTCTTTTTTTAGATGTAGCATGATTTGTAAAGCATTGTGATGAGTGCCAACGGACCAAGGTACCTATTCTATGGACAAAATGGAGCTAAGTACAATCATTGTGAGACAACGATTTGAGAAATGGGGAATTGACTTCGTTGGGTTGATTAGTCCTGTGGCATAGTACTCAGAGGCCAAGTATATCATCGTTGCTATTGGAAATCTCATAAACTCGGTAGATGCACGAGCCATGAGAAAAAACAATGCTAGAACAATTGCTAAGTTCCTTTGGAAGTAGGTGATCTTACGATTTGGCTGCACCATTGAACTTGTTAGTGATCAAGGCACACACTTCATTAATGAAGTGATCACTTGCTTCCCATCAACCTTTCTGATCATCCATCGAAAACCCTCACCCTAATACCCTCAAGTGAATGGCTAGGCTGAGTCTACTAATAAGGTCTTAGCAAACATTCCTACCAAAGTATTCTTTGCCTTATGCAGCGACTAGGACAAAAAATTGATTGCAGTCTTATGGGCCTATCAAAGAGCCTACAAAACAATGGTATGACAGACTCCCTTCAAATTAACCTATGTGACTAAAGCCATTCTACTTGTATAGTTTCTTGTCTCAAGATTGAGAGTAGCTATCCAAGAGAGATGGGATGGAAAGGAGGCATGGATGAAGCACCTAATCGAGCTAGAATGCTTATTAGAGACTCAACTTCTAGCCACCCATGCACTAATTTGTGAAAAGACACACCACAAGAGTTTGTTTGACAAGCACCTCAAGCAGCAAGAATTTGAATAGGGTAACTTACTGTTGTTGTACTCAATAAAAGGCCATAAATAAAAGATTAATTTTAGGGGATTATGTACTTTTCAAGTCCACACTATTAGTCGAACTGGAAATGTAGAGCTCGAGACCCTAGATGGAGAGGGTATAGGATTTTTCAATGGTAGCTGCATAAAGAAGTACTACCCTCCCACACATCCACTGTATGAACCTCACATGCTAGACTCCCCTGTGAAGGTCCGAGTTGCAACAATAATAGAAATTGGTGAGGAGGATGGACAGGCAATAGTACCTGCTTACCTGTGTATAACAATCACTGCCCAACAGACACATATCTTTGATGCATTGATCGATGATGGAGTTGATTTTAATATCTCAACTCATGATCATTGGACTCAAATTGGCCACCCACAACTACAACCCACCAGTGCTAAACTTAGCCCATTTGGGGGCCGATCGTATGCACTCTCATAAAAGTGCAAAGTCATAGCCTCTATCAAGTCTAGAAGCATGCCCATGATTTTCTATGTGTTATCGAATACAAAAGATGCTGGTAAGGAATCGTTGTTAGGACACTCACTTAAAAAGTAAGTGCATTGTAATGTCGACTACTACGAGTCTTAGCATATTCACCTTGCTATTGGCAATGTATGAATAGTTATGTCTTTTAGTAATAGTAGTGCAGCTCCATCAAAGCTGGCAAGGCCACCAATAGAGAAACCCACTGCCAAGTCTAAGGAGGGGGTCAAGACTTATCACAACCCGCCATACCACATCGCCAAAACATTGTTGAGATGAGATCTAAGGCCCTTGAAGCACATCTCAATTGGGTGCATAGACATCAAGGATTGCATCCTTAGAGCATGCAACTGTCAAGAATCATGTGGTGGGGGGATTTGCTCAAGATGATGCGCCGAACACACAGAGAATGCACAAGGAGAAGCTCACTCAAGAGACAAGAAGAGAGATGGAGGCCAAAACGTTTTCTTGCTAGTTTCTTCTTCTTCTTCCACACACTTTACAATGTACACAAATTATAGATAAGATACAACATAAAGGAGAGTGGCCTACTAAGTCAAACAATGCATAACCGACTACACTAGTCGACTGGTGCTATAACTATGCCTGCTGAAAATAGGTGTAACAACCTAAAAATAATAAGTAATGAGTCAGTGGCCATGTGAGAGTCATAATGACCATCGACATGCTAAGTGTAGATGTGTGGACCCATCTAACCAGGCGATCCATCATTAATGTCCGCATGTGTTGAGCTTGTCGTCTCAACACTCCCCCTCAAGCTCAATTGCATCTCTGCAACTCCAAGTAAGCTTCGAAACTTTTGAAGCTTCTCTATACCCAATGCCTTCGTGAAGATGTCAGTTATTTGACCCTGTGTGCTGACATACACCAAGTCAATATCACCTGCTAGTACCTTCTCTCTCACAAAGTGGTAGTATACCTCAATATGTTTTGTCCTGGCATGGACAGGGTTCCTAGCCAACTGTATACTGCTCATATTGTCACAATAAACGACAACTGGACCTTCCACCTGCACATCTAAATCAGCCAATAACTTTTGCAGCCATACTACCTCACATGCTGCAAAAACATCACCTCTATACTCAGCCTCTGTACTTGACAAAGCAACTATAGATTGCTTTTTGCTGCTCCAAGTAACTGCTGCACTACCAAGAGAGAACATGTATCCACTAGTAGATCTTCTATCAGACATACTACCAGCCCAATCTGCATCTGTGTATCCAAACACCTGTACATCTGTACCTGTCTCATAGAAAAGTCCATAATGTAATGTGGACATCACATATCTCAATATGCGTATGACTGTATCCAAATGTGGCTTTCTAGGTACTTGCATAAACTGACTCACAAGACCAACAACGTAGCTCCAGTCTAGCCTTGTAATGGTCACGTAGATCAAACTCTCCACTATCCTCTTGAACATAGTAGGGTCTTCTATATCATCCCCAACATCAGCACTCAACTTTACATTCTGCTCCAACGGGACTCAAAGTGGTTTGCATGCTGTCATACCATACTTGGACAACATATCCAAGCCATATTGTCTTTGGGACAACCATATACCATCATCACATCTAATCACCTCAATGCCAAGGAAGTACCTTAGCTCACCTAAATCCTTCATCTCAATCTTCTTCTTCAAAAAGTCCTTGACTTCAACAATCCCACTATCACCATCACCTGTAATAATCAAGTCATCCACATAGATGACTATGATGACCAAACTTGCATCTCCCTTTCTTGCATAAAGTGAGTGATCAGCATCAGAAACATAAAAGCCAATATTGACAAGATACTCTCTGATCTTGTCAGACCATGCTCTAGGTGCTTGCTTGAGCCCATAGAGTGCCTTCTTCAACCTGCGCACATACATGGGATGCTCTAAATCTTCATAACCTGCTGGCTGATCCATATACACTTCTTCCTGCAAATCACCATGCAGAAGGCATTCTTCACATCCATTTGCTGCAACATCCAACCTTTGGTTGCTGCCAAAGCAATCACACATCTGACAGTTGCCATCCTAGCAACTGGACTGTTCTTCATAATCTATGCCATATGTTTGGGTATAGCCTTTTGCAACCAGCCTAGCTTTGTACCTACTAATAGAACCATCTGCATTGTGCTTAATCTTATAAACCCACTTACATCCAATAGCTTTCTTGCCCTTTGGCAATGATACTAGATCCCAAGTCTTATTGGCCTCTAATGTAGCCATCTCCTCATCCATTGCTGCATCCCCAATGAGTATGACCAACAACATCCTCAAAACAAGTGGGCTCAATATCCTCAACTAGTTTCACCATATAAGCATAATGGTGAGTTGCATAACCTTCAAAACCAAATCTTTTAATAGGGTATCTGACCCTGCTAGATCTGCATACCACCGGATCACTCAATGGAGCCTTTACATTACTATGAGCTCTCTGTACACCTGGTGTCCTGATAGAAGGAATACCAAGCTCATCATCCAAGCTCTCTGAGCCACTGGAGTCTCCATTAAGAACTGCATCAATGCCATTTGACACTTTATTCTTTCCTTTGTCTTTACCTGTAGTGCTACTAGATGCACCTGAAGATGTAGAGCTACTCCTTAGTCTCCCAGACCAAGGACTACCAGATGATGTCTCTGGTCCACTAAGAGTCTGTGATTCTTGCTTTTCAGCCTACACATGAGTGTCATGATCATCATCATCATCCAATGCATCACCACTAAATGCATACCAACTGCTCATTTCATCAAAGATAACATCCTTGCTCACTCTGAACTTACATGTGATAGGGTTATAACAACGATACCCTTTTTGCTCTAAAGAGTATCCAATAAAGACACACTTTTCAGCCTTTAGATCCAGTTTCTTCCGCAACTCATCTGGCACATGAACATATGCAATACAGCCAAACACTTTCAAGTGTGAGATATCAGGTTTCTTACCTGTAAAAAATTCTTCGGGGGTCATACCATGAGCTACACCTGTGGGAGTTTTGTTCATAATATAAACAGCAGTATGAATATCCTCAGAAAAAAATGCTTAGGCATATTATTTTCACCCATCAAGGCACGTGCAACTTCTACAATATGCCTGTTTTTTCTTTCTGCAACCCCATTTTGTTGTGGGGTATATCTGTATGTGAACTGTCTCTTTATCCCATGAGACCTCAGAAAATCACTGAACTTATTCGAGAGGTACTCTCCCCCTCCATCTGACCTCAAGCACTTTACTTTCAAGCCTGTTTCTCTTTCAACTGCAGCCTTGAAAGTTCTAAAGCGCTCAAATGCTTCACTCTTTTCCTTCATAAAATATACCCACAACTTTCTAGAACAATCATCAATGAATGTGACAAAGTATGAACTGCCTCCAAGAGATACATTTTGTGTAGTCCCCTAAATATCTCTATGCACAACATAGAGGATATTTCTTCTTACATCTCTGTCATGTGAAAAGGGTTGTCTTGCCTGCTTACCAAATTGACATGCTTCGCATACCTTATGAAATTCTACAATTCTAAATGTAGGCAACCCTTTGGACTGCATTAATTTCAGCCTTTGTACATTTTCATGTCCAACGCGTTTGTGCCAAATTTCAATATCTGCAACAACACCTTTTCCTTTAGCATACATAGCAGCATTCATAGTAGGAATTCCAGCATCCAAAGTATACCTACTTCTTGATGAGAACTAAAATGGGCCGGCACTAGCTATGGCACTAGCCGGACCTCATGCTCATAATAGACAAACACACCCTCACGGTCTCGCGGACCAGGAGCGTCTATCTACTGGTAAAGGAAAAACTGCCCTAAAGCCTAATCTATGCGTTTATAGTTTCATAGTTTTGTAGTCCAACATTTCCCTTTCTATAAACTCCACAGAGGGAGAACCCATACACATTGGCAATACCACGATCACATACATGGAGGCAACCTCTCGGTAGAAACACCGCGGCCCCACTGCAGCTCTCCTACATCACAGGGATTAGCCCCTTGATGCACTGCTCAACATATAAAACAATTAAACACAAACTCCTCTCTTTTATATTTCTCGTATTTCCAGGAGATATACCATGTATCCTCACTTAACAGTCCCTTAGGAAATCGACCCTCTATCCTACGGCAAGGATAACCTTACACTCTCAATCGTGGGTCAAATTCCTAAGAAAACAATTGCTATGCAATCCAGGAGCTTTTCCATTGATACCATGAACTATGCATAGTGCATAAGGTGAACGATTTGGGGTATGTGGTGTCTAAGGATGATATTGCCACCAACTTCTCCAAAGTGAGAGTCATTGTCGATCTACCACCATCCTTGAACTATAAGGAGTTCCCTGCTTCCTGGGACACACAGGGTACTATCAACAATTTGTTTTGATCTATGCATTGATTGATAGGCCCCTTTACAAATTGTTGATCATATTCAAGTGGAACGAGAAATGCCAATGCACTTAGGAGGAGCTAGAAAAGGCTCTTACGACTGCAACAATTCTACAAGCCCCAGATTGGAACATAACATTCCATATGCACATTGATGCATCAATTTTTCATATGGTAGATATTTTATGTTAACCTGGTGAACATAATCTCGATTATAATGTGAGCTTTGCTACTAGGAGACAACTCACGAATATCGAGATGAATTACTCCACAATGAAAAGGAAAGGCCTAGCCATAGTATTTGTTGTAAAAAGTTTTCATCATTATCTTTTGGCTATGCCCTTTGTCTTCTTTGTTGACCATTAAGCCTTTCTTTACCTAGTGAACAAACATTGTTCTATAGGACACATAGTTAGGTGGTCGTTTTTGCTTCTAGAACTTGACTTCTCTGTGGTTGTACGCAAGGGTAAGCAACATTACATGGTAGATCATATGTCCCACATACCCACTGTAAGAGAAGCCATTGGATGGGGCATCATAGATGACTTGTGTGATGTGCACCTATTTAGCATGTCCAGTGAGACAGAGACCTTTTCATGCCCGATCTAATGCCGTATTGGATAGATGACATAGTCCAAGTCCTAGAGCATGAATTACGTAAGAGACCTTTAGAGAAGGCTAGGCTAAACCACCTTATCTTTAAGAAATTGTTGGCTAGATCTATAGACTAGGATAGGATAGGTGATTGTGAAGATGTGTGTGTGATCATGAAATGCATGAGGTGCTTGCTTAAGAAAATGGTGGAATTTTTTGAGGATAATTCAACAGTGATAGAGACACTACAACATACAAGGTGTTACAATCTAAGCTATGGCAGCCCACCCTATTCCGCAATCCTACTGAGTTCCTGAAGCATTGCAACAAATATCAAAGGACCAAAGTATCCATCTGATCCGATAAAATCACAAAAAAATATTTGTCTAACACTTTGTTGATTTTTTGAGGTTTGAAATAAAGAAGAGGTTGGGAACAACCTCTTGGGAAATCCAAGAAATCACTGGATGGAAATATTTCATGGACCGGTTTACCAAGGGGGGGTAGAGAGTAAAGATCAATGAAGGAAGGTGAAGGGAAAATGTGTAATGTGAAAAGAAAAGACATGAAATGGAATTAGAGCCATCCAAAGGGCATGTGAGGCTCATAATGTCATGGCTCTGGAGCCTTATGTAATTCAAACAAATGGGACCCTTCTTGGAAGCATTAGTGGAAGAAAAATCAGGCACATGATTTTGTAAGATTTTTTAAAAATACTTCCATTCCGATCCAAAAAAACTTTTCAACATGAAAGTTGTAGCGCGTGAGCTGAAGTTTTGGCTGGTTTTTTTTATAAAAAAATTTAGAGCAAGGAGTCAGGAGACATGGCCAAATTAGTGGATGCAAACTTTTTCCAACTGCAGTGGAGACCACCTCCCAATTTTATACACATCCACACTTTCTTCCCCACACTTAACACTTCCATAAAACATCATTCATTAGACTCCCAACCTTTTCTCCTCTCTTCTCCTCTCTCTCAAGCTAATAAACCATCAGAATTTCCCTCCTAAATCACCCTCAAATCATCCTTAATTGTAATAGTAATGTATGAATTCTCACTACTCTCTCTCCATTATTGCTAGATATTAACTTATTTTATGAAGATTCTCTATATTTTTTTATAGGAGAGCTCTTGGACTCAAGCTATGGCGGGGAGAATGGAGACAAATCACCTATGATGGAACTTAATTAAGTACAAAATTGGTCAACAAAACATCCAGATGGAGCTTCCACATTGGTGGAACCGCCTTAATGTAGCTTTGGTGGTGTTAATTCATATTTCATCTTAACCTCCTCCCTAAACACCCTCAAGGCCTATATAAAGAGGCCTTCTCCTTTGTAATTTGCAAGAGAGAGCCAAGAGGCCTTCTTCAACCCTATTGAGCCTTCCCCATTCTCTCTCATGAGCTTATGCAGTTCATTCCCTTACTATAGCTTATGCATGCTCTATAGTGTAATAAGCCCATGCTATTGGTATCCATATTGTGTATATTGGTTATGTCTTGAGGGTTCTCCATCTCTTGTGCCCTCTTAAGTTTTATTGATTCATCTATTATTTGTAGTTCTCTCTCTCTCTCTCTCCCGATACGTGTGGTAGTTTGGAACTGCAACGGCTCCCTATGGTCACCACCGGACAGACTTGAGGAGATTTTACCCGACCATGATGTTATATGCCTCACAGAGACACATGAGAGCCTAGAGAGAGGGCTTCCACGCATTACAGGATTTGAGTGGGTATCTGCATACCGGGCTACTACTAGGCAGAGTACATCTAGGGGCTCAGGAGGGGTGGCAGTTCTATTCCGCCAGGGGATATAGAGACATATCCAGTTAGTGAGACGAGATGAGGAGGCCAGTTACATATGGATCAGAGTGCAAATATAAGATGAGAGATGGATCTATATGGCAGTATGCTACTTTTCACCACGAGGGTCCAGATATGCTACTACGCAGGGTGATATTCAAGCCAGAGATTCCCCCTCCCCTTATTCACAACTCTCAGAGGACATTATTCTGTATTCTAGTTTGGGTGAGATCTTCCTTATGGGGGACTTCAAAGGGCGCACACAGAGTTGACAGTGTGAGAGCTTTGATATGGAGCAGCCAGAGATCATGAGAGCATTAGACCCTGAGGAGTTGGGGATCAGTTGAGAGTCAGCAGATACTGGGCCAGACGCCACAGGGTATGGAGGGCATTTACTTGAGCTTGGTAGTAGACATCATCTCGTTATTTATAACGGGATGGCACGATGGCCATATTCAGGAGGTATTACATGCTTCCCACATGGGGGGGCGAGAGTACTGTAGATTATCTGCTCGGACCGATCGATGGGATGCATACTATCGAGTCCTTCGGCCTTGGGAGACTTCCACTCGGTGCCGATCACACCTTTCTCAGTTTCTCACTCCTCACCTCATTACCATCACCACCTCTGCAGATATCATACCCCACATGCATACTACCATACACTTCACTCATGAGCTCTCACATGTTTACTCACAGCATCTGGAGGAGCACATCATGTCACTTGATCCATACGCACCCCTTGATACACTGACCACTGATATCACACGCATTCTGCATGATTCTGCTACACTCAGTTTTCCACATCACACATACACGCACCCCCTCGGACCAGTACCATGCCACAGAACAGGTGGTATGATGATGAGTGCAGAGATCTACTTCGACAGCTACGCGATTTGGAGGCCAGAGGAGAGATCACACATAGACAAGCGCAGAGACACATGCACCGCTTGACCCGCCGTAAAAAGCGGAATGGGAGGAGGAGAGATATTGGGATATATACCACCTTCTTATGAGCAGAGATTGTGCAGAAGCATGGAGGCAAATCAGAGAACCACGCTCACCCACACCGATACATGACCCTGCAGTATGGCATGGATACGCACAAAGTTTATATCATGTACCCGCACAGCCACTGATACCCACACCATGTACACCGAGACCGGGTATTTCATCCTTTTTCACCACTACTATGGTGAAACATGCTATCTCACGGTTACAGCATGGCCGCGCTCGAGACCAGTTTGATCTTTAGGCAGAGCATATTATATATGGCAGAGACACATTGGCTCCACTCATTGCTCACCTCTTCAACTGTGCATTGTCTGAGGGGTTCCCTGACTCGTGGACAGAGCACACGATTGTACCTATCCACAAGTCAGGGGATCCTATGGATCCTAACACATATAGGACCATCATGATTGGGCCAGTTTTGGCCAAACTTTATGGCACGGTGATGGAGGAGGAGCTCAGCACGCTGGCAGAGAGAGAGAGTGCATGCACGCACCCGGACAGGCAGGGTTCAGACGGGCATTTTCTACCATAGACCACATCTTCACTCTCCATTGTCTGATCGACCAAACACGAGTGAAGAAACAGAGATTGTATTGTTGCTTTGTGGATTTCTGCAAAGCCTTTGACACGGTCCCAAGAGAGAGGCTTTTCAGACGCCTACTTGATCTGGGGGTGGATGATGACATGATGTGGGGTATTTATGCACTATATGAGCGGGTTACTGGCAGAGTCAGATGTCCGGGAGGTATATCAGATCCCCTTGTGAGCACCATTGGTGTGAAACAAGGATGCCCACTCTCACCGACTCTATTTGGGCTATACATTGATGAGATAGCAGAGTTTATTCAACAGCGAGCCGGTGGAGGTATAGATCTCAGTGGAGCCACAGTTCATATCTTACTTTATGCAGATGACATTGTGTTGGTCTCAGATTCAGCTCAGGGATTACAGCAGCATTTATTAGCATTGGATGATTTTTGCATACAGAGAGGCATGACAGTGAACCTTGGTAAAACCAAGGTTCTTATATTCCATACATCAGCTCAGATACGCAGACAGAGTATTTTCATGGCAGCAGGAGGGAGTATTGAGGTCACTGGATCATATGTATATTTGGGAGTCACCTTTATAGCAGCTTCAGGGGATTTTCTCGATGACACAGGCAGCTCATGACCGCCTCACTAGAGGATACTCAGCATTGGCTCTTATGGAGCGATAGTGTCATCAGGCACATTTCCAGGAGCCCCGCACCAAGGGGTGGCTCTTTGATACTCTAGTCACTCCAGCACTGATGTATGGAGCAGCTATATGGGGGCCAGGCCTTGCCGATTATGTATGGACATTGATGGAGAGACCTCAGGTGATCATGATATCTAGATTGATTCACAGCAAGGCCTCAGTCCCACATGACATTGTGCGAGCAGAGCTTGCCACACTGCCCATGCTAGTCGAGGCATTATTTCAGACAGTCTGCTTCCTACATAGATTTCAGGATATGGACAGAGATCGCATTGCATACAGAGCATATATGGCATCTCAGGAGATGGCTCGAGCGGGGGATACCACATCATGGTATGCACAGACTAGAGCTTGGTTTGACAGACATGGGCTGGACATTGATAGACTCCCACCTCTTCTATATGATACTCAGGCTCCCACTTACACCCTCTCTCTCTCTGAGAGGAACAGAGTCATCAAACAGGAGATATGGCATATTTATATACAGAGGACATGGGTCAGCCCTGCACAGCCCACTAACATCGAAGATGGCACATTGTTATACACAGTTCTTGAGCATATCAGAGCAGGGATTCATAGAGATTCCGAGATATATGCAGATCTATATGCCACATCGATTGAGAGTTCTTATTGGACAGCTCAGGGTATCATCACATCAGCTTATGATTGAGAGTGGCAGAGCCAGTGGCATCCCACGGGAGGAGAGGATATGCCCCCTTTGCAGATCAGAGGTGGAGAGTGAGGAGCATTTTGTTCTCAGATACCCGGCATACTCAGAGTTGAGATCTAGATACACATTGAGTAGCTCACTTCAGGAATGTATGACTGATATGGATCAGAGATCATTTGGCCGTTTTCTGGGAGAGGCATGGCACATCAGAGAGTAGAGCACACAGCGGGTCCCAGTCAGAGAGGGGCCCACCCAGATGACTATTACACAGTTCTTTCAGACAGGCAGAGTGAGAGCTACTGTACCAGCCTCCAGCCAGACCTCCAGGCTCACACTACAGCAGGCTGAGGACCAACGTACCCGACGTCGCATGAGGATCCGTGGGTTTCGTACCCCACAGCCACACCGAAAGAGATCCCCGGCGGATTCTTGATCTACATCGACAGCAGACTGAGATCCGACGACACTCGACACATTGGATCTCAGATCTCCAGTTTGCTCTTTCTCCACCGCCGATGTACCACATCCTGTATCCAGGAGGGATCACCTGCTATTAGCGACTTCGACGACTGCTACTACATCCCAAGATAGTATATCTCCCTGCATCTGTTACATATACACATCGCACCACTTTATCACAGCTGACAGTTGTTCCCCTATCACAGCCGACGTTTGTT